>NW_022589720.1:33400250-33862962 GCF_004348235.1 Phoca vitulina | reverse complement strand
CCCCCCCCCCCCCTCCCCCCCTCTCCCCCTCTCCCCGACGCGATATCTCTCTGTCTCTCCCAGCTTTTTTCTAGGAACATTCCCCTCAAGTTACTGCCTGTTTGTCTTCTGCCTTTCAATAGTGATGTTCTCCAAAATGTAAAAGTATTCACGGTTAGTATTTACTTCTCACTGTTCAAACCTCTGCTGACTGATCCCCCTAATTGAATTGATACTACTTTTTGTGACCTTTACTGGTGCTCTTTGGGTCTGAAAATCTATTGTTCTCTCAATCGTCATCCTAGTAGACTTTGACCACAGTATGATCTATGCAGTTTAACAAGTTCCAGTGTGTCAGGTCCTGTGCTAGGGGCCAAGGGTACCTTTTCAGTCTTTTAGAAGTTTCTCTTTATAAGAACTGAATAGTTAAGATACTAATTTTAATTTTTTCCTCTCTGTGCATAGTCTTCCACTTCCAGGACTGCAACCATTGTTCTTTCAGATTTCAACGTGTAAAATTATTCTGTAGCATTTGCTTCTATGAGCACCTCTACTTTTTCCTTTGGGCACTGTAGCGGTTCTTCATCCTTGCAACTTGCAGATCATTCCTTCTTCTCTCAGATTGTAGTCCCTGAGGTTCTCTTTTTTCCATTTTATTACCTGCCTTGGTGATCCGATCACCTAGAATCTGACCATTGCCTGTCTACTGATACCTGAAATCTGATTCTCCCTCTGAACTCCTGGCTTGTGTTTCCATTTGTTTTGACTTGTTCATGAGGGTCTCCCATTGAAACTCAAGTATAAAAAAGAATTTACCTTCTGCAAACTTTTTTTTTATATTCTAACTAGCTGCTCAGGCTAAAAAAACAGTGTGTTGACTCACATTTCTTTCACACTCTTGCCCCCTTCAATCCAGTTAACTAAAGTAGTCTTGATTATTCCACCATCTAAGTGTCACATTAGTTTCCTTTTATTCCTGCTGCTTTAGATCTCTAGCAACGCATTCAGAGTGTCTTCCATGAAAAGTATGTTTTCTATCTGATGTCCCTCCTAATATCTTGTCAGAATTCTAAGAAAAATACATAAAACTTTAAATATTCCTCAGCTTGCAAGCCATCTAACTCCACTTTGAAGACTGACAAAATTTGTACTCTAAAAAATCTGGTACTAGAGAAATAACTCAAACATGTTAGAGTCTTCGTCTGTCCACAGTATGCTGTGCTTCCTTTTTTGTTTGAAACAACAGGCTCTGATCAATTCCCTGTCGTTGTTTATTTTTAGTTATCTCTACACCCAACCTAGGGCTTGAACTCACGACCCTGAGATTGAGTCACCTGCTCCACTGACCCAGCCAGGCACCACCTTGATCAATCCCCTGTAATGCTTACAATTAGAGCAGCTCTGCTTTCCTTTTTTACTTTCAGACTTCAGATTTTCTTTTTAAAGATTTATTTTAGAGAGCGTGCACACATGTGCACATGCGAGCGGAGGGAGGAGCAGAGGGAGAGAGACAATTTCCAGCAGATTCGCCGCTGAGCAGGGAGCCCAGCACGGGGCTCTACCTCACAAGCCTGAGATAATGACCTGAGCCAAAATCAAGAGTCTGATGCCTAACCAACTGAGCCACCTAGGCGCCCCCAGACTTCAAATTTTCTTACAAGAGAATTGGTCTTATTGAAAAGACTAGAAATCAGTGTTCCAGACTGCATTTTTGCCACAGTGGATGACATTTGATAGAAATCAGACATTAATACCTTCAGTTGGGACCTGTAGGGTTCCTGCTTTTCTCTCATTAATAGGGATACTACAAGTCTGTAAAACTATATATCAAAAACTAATTTTTAATTGTGAAACTCACATATGTACCTGGCTAATATTAAACTATTTAATGTATACATTCATAATGCTTAACTGGTTTCACAATTTTATAAAAAATGGTCAGTATTCATAGTATGAGCATTTATTTACTCCAGGGCTAACTACTGTTTATCCCTTGTCTATCTTTCCAGAGCTTTTCATAGTCTATAAATCTCTTAAAGTTAAACTGTACTAGAATAATGGTTCTTTGTTCTTTTCGTTTTAACATATTGGTGATTTCTGTATTGATATAAATATATCTTGTCAGGTGGCTGTATGATCCATTATGTGGATATAAGTTGGTATATTTAACCAGTTCTTTGTTGATAGATTGTTAGATGGATTTTTCTCGTACATATGTCAAGGTTGGGTTATAAGCCTTTGTCAGTTACTTGGAGTATAGCATAGAGGTTAGAAGTACAGGGTTTAGGGGCGCCTGGGTGGCTCAGTTGGTTAAGCGACTGCCTTCGGCTCAGGTCATGATCCTGGAGTCCTGGGATCGAGTCCCACATCGGGCTCCCTGCTCAGCAGGGGGTCTGCTTCTCCCTCTGCCCTCTTCCCTCTCGTGCTCTCTGTCTCTCATTCTCTCTCTCAAATAAATAAATAAAATCTTTAAAAAAAAAAAAAAAAGAAGTACAGGGTTTGTTCTGTGCTCAGTTCTTCTAACTAGCTGTGTGACTTCACAAATTACTTAAGTTGGTACATGGTCCTTCCTTGTTCATACCCCAGCTTCTATGCCTTTGCCCGATGGTTTTTCCCCTGGCTTTTGAGGCAGTCTTCCTGTTGTCCCCAAGACCCTACACAATTTCCCCATCTGCTTCATTGATAATGTTAACTATTGCCCCATCTTCAGTTTCTGTGTTCTGGCTTTTCTTTCTCAAAGGTGTCGGGTAAGCACCTATCTCCTTGGGGCCTACGTGCTTCTTGAGCCTACTATATAGACTCTCTCTCCTTAGGTATTTGTATGACTGGGTTTTTTGGTTTTATTTTTTTCTCTTTTCTCAGATTAGATGTTAATTCTTAAGAATTCTTCCCATTTTTTCCTTATTTTTATTTTTTTTTTTTAAGATTTTAGTTATTTGAGAGAAAGCGAGAGAGATCACAGAGGGAGAGATCAGAGAGAGAGAAGCGGACTCTGCTGCTGAGCAGAAAGCCCAATGTGGGGCTCGATCCCAAGACCCTTAGATCATGACCTGAGCTGAAGGCAGATGCTTAACTAAGCCACCCAGGCGTCCCTCTGTTCTTATTTTTAAAAATTTTAATTCCAGTATAGTTAATATACAGTGTTATATTAGTTTCAGCCCATTTTTTTTTCGTAGTATATCCTAAGATCTGAATGATGTCTTCTGTAATGGAAGATAAGCTCCACTGGAGGGGGACTTTGTTTCCTTTATTCATGCCAAGACCGTACCCCCAGCACCTAGAACAGTATTTGGCACTTAGCAGGCACTCAGCAAAGGGTTTTGAATGAATAACCAAAGTGACTTAACTGCTCTGTGCTCATTTCTTCCATCTGTGCACAGGGAACAGTAATGCTTGCTTCAGAGTTTTTTGGGATTGAGGCAGCCTTGCAGAGCTCTTAAAGTGACTGTCCCATATTTTACATGCAATTGGTGGCTATTAGCTCATTAATCAGAGTATCATCCTACATACCAAGAAGCATAGCTTTTTATTTTTAGATGCTTTTAGATATGATCCTTTAGGTATGAGAACACAGCTATGGCATTGAAATATGTTTTAGTATTTTCCCAGAAATGTAAAGATTTGCTGACTTAATGCCTTACTGTGTGCTAGTCACTGGTCCAGGGGCATTTACTCATTAACTCATTTAATTCTCTGTCACATAGCTGTAATGTTTATGATGAATAAATTCGAATTTCGTCAATGTTAGTTTATTTTAGAGTCATTTAAAAAATTTTTATTTTTAAGTAATCTCTGTAGCCAGTGTAGGGGTCGAACTCAGGACCCTGAGATCAAGAGTCCCTTGCTCTACCAGCTGACCCAGCCAGGCGCCCTTAGAATGGAGTCATTTAATTTGGATTCAGTTTTGAGCTTAGACATTTAATCTGTCCGTTTACCTGTTCTGCTCAGCAAACACTGTGAGCATGATACGGGCACATGAGTCCGCTCTTCCTGCAGTTGGTTCTATTTCCTTAGTGCCTGTGATAGCACATGCAGTTTGTCATGGTAAGTAGTATCACTTTAATATCTGGAAATACATAAAAACTACGTAACATGGCCTCTAAGTGGTGGTCAGCTGAAAAAATAGTAGGACCAACTGGTTGGATTAGCCTTTCTACTAAGATTGTGTATTCATCTAACATGGAGCTTTCCTAAGGGGAATTTGGACTGGGTGTGATTTTATTTTTTCTTTATGCACTCACTGGCTTTAGAACTTAACCCCTTCATAAAATGCTTCTATATTATGGTCATAATTCTTTCATGTGGTTTTTCATTTGACTCCTTTGGAAAAGGGTAACTTTCATCAGTAATATAGTTACTATTAGATCATAACTGTTAAGTAAATTTCAGAATGCTTGGTTAGTATTCCAGGCATTGCAAGTATAAGGGCTGATAATCTGATACCTTTTGCAGTCCTCCCCCTGTTCAGCCTCCAGCCATTAATTAAAAGATTGGGAACTACCGGGGCGCCTGGGTGGCTCAGTTGGTTAAGCGACTGCCTTCGGCTCAGGTCATGATCCTGGAGTCCCTGGATCGAGTCCCGCATCAGGGAGCCCGCTTCTCCCTCTGACCCTCCCCCCTCTCGTGTGCTCTCTCTCTCTCTCTCTCATTTTGTCTCAACTAAATAAATAAAATCTTTAAAAAAAAAAAAAAAAAAAGATTGGGAACTACCAAAGGTGATAGTGGTAAAACATTAGCTGGAAACTACTCCAGTCAAGGTTGGCTAGAAGGCTGGATATAGCAGTCTGCCACAATGTACTATGGGGAAATGTTATAGTCCCTTAACTATATATATTTCACTGTCTTTGGGTATTAGCAGATGACAAGTCTTACTAGCTTTTTTTCCTCCCCAATATAGAAATTCTCAAATACCTTTAAGAGTACGAAAAAGGGGGGCGCCTGGGTGGCTCAGATGGTTAGGCGTCTGCCTTCGGCTCGGGTCATGATCCCAGGGTCCTGGGATCGAGCCCCACATCGGGCTCCTGGCTCAGCGAGCAGCCTGCTTCTCCCTCTCCCTCTGCCTCTCTCCCTGCTCATGCTTTCTCTCTCTCTCTATCTCTGTGTCTCAAATGAATAAATAAAATCTTTAAAAAAAAAAAAAAAAAAAAGGTACGAGAAGGGTATAATGAATCCCCATGGCCTCAACAGTTAGCTACCTGTGGCCATTCTTGTTTCTATTATCCCTGGCCCCTTCTTCCTTCCCACTTTGAAGCAGATCTCAGATGTTATACCCATAAATAGATCAAAATTTTGATGTCCGTATTATAGTGAAATATTGGTTTAAATTTTCTCGGTTGTCTTGCAAATCTGCCAGAATGAAAAGACAATGTCCTACCCAGTTAGATGGAGTCCTTCTGCTATAATGTAACACGTTGGCCATTGGGCGAGGAAGAATGATTCAGTGGGCTTAATTTTATTGAGGAAAATAACAAATTTTATCATGTGAAGAATCATTTGTGCTAGAGACTGCTCACCTTAAAGCTGCCTCAGGTTTATTTTAGCCCGTTGCATGGATTAAAACATTTTTTTAAAACTTTTCATCTATAGGAATCCTATGAAGATGGTTGTGAGGATTATCCTACTCTATCAGAATATGTTCAGGATTTTTTGAATCATCTTACAGAGCAGCCTGGCAGTTTTGAAACTGAAATTGAACAGTTTGCAGAGACCCTGAATGGCTGGGTTACAACAGATGATGCTTTGCAAGAACTTGTAGAACTCATCTATCAACAGGTAGGTTGGCTGATGCCGCAGGTGATCATCAGATAGCTTCCTGAAGCCCAAGGGTGGTGGTTGCTCCTTCACATTCATGTTCACTGGCCTCCATACTTCTTAACTTTTTATGGTTCATGGGAGCTTTTAAGTCTCTGTTGTATGAAATTTCTGTAGCTGGGGATCTAGGGGCTAGAGCCAGACTGGAGATTCAAGGCTCTGTACAGGCAGTTGGAAGGAATGTTGGACATTTATGAGGGAGGCTAGGTAAGTATATGTTTTTACAGGATCTGAAATTAACAGTACACAGAAAGAGTGCAATTCTGTTTTCCTAGGTATCAAATTATATAGCACTTTTGGAGTATGGGAGGGAAAAAAAAAATCAACGGGAGAACTTCCTTCATCCTCACAAAGGAGCACCCCCCCCCCAAAAAAAGCTAGACCACAAAACACTGTCTTGAGTCTTAACATTTATGCTTATATTTATTTTAAATTTCCAAGGATTTACATCTTAATTCCATAAGTCTGTCTGTCTAGATTGTTCACAGAAAATTTAGGTTTGATCCTAGCATATTGGTCTGTGACACATTAATGCTATTTTCAGTGGGGGAGATCGACAACACTGGATTTTGAAGACAGATTTAAGGGCACTGTTTGAAACTGACCAAAAACAGTAGGAGATAAATAGAAACTTAAGTGTTCTTTAAGTCATTGCTGAAAGAGCAACTTGAATTTGGAATATGTGGAAGGGTGATTATGATAGCAGGTAATTTTCATCCTACCTAGTGTTTCATTTGACTACTTTCACAGCTTGTTCTGGATAGTTACTGGACCCCAGTATTACCTGGCCAACTCTCAGGTTTCTGGACATGCTTGAGGTTTTAGGAGTATAGAATTGCTCCATTTGTCCTGATACCTACTTTTGGCCTCTAAATGGATTGCAAAGGAATATGAGAAGAAAATGGAGAAATTGTTAGTGCTTTTCTGATTTCTCTTCTCTTCAGTTTCAGCTCTTCGTAGCCTGCCTGGTTCTAGTCTTCAGGGCTGTAACGTAACAAACTACAGTTTCTGTGATTGTCTCAAAGCCAGTTCTTCAAATATGTACTCCCTATTTATCAATATTCTGTGTCAGTGATACACAGATTCACCAACAGTTCTTAAATTTCATTGGGGGATTTACTCCTAGCAACTAACAAAAGAAGACCTGTTATAAAAATGGCAATTAAACATACATATTCAACTTTGATTCCTCCCCAAATACCACTACAAAAATGAAGGGGATTTTAAGAAGGCAGAACCCTGTAGGGGCTGACATGAGGGAAAGAGATTAAAGTACCAGTCTTAGAGACTAGAAAGCAGGTGGGCAGATCTAAAAAAAAAAATTTGAATTCCAAGCCAGTGGGGAAAGTTGAAAATCACCCTGATTTACTGTGTGGAATCTCTGAAAGACTCTAGGACAAGAATGGAATAAGACTAAAAGGATAGCTTTAAAATATTAAAAAAAACCCCAAAAAACAAAATAAAACAAAAACACAAATAAAAAACCCAAAAAAAACTAGACCCTCTACATCTTTTTGCACTGAGTATCCGGTTTGAAGTTTTATTACAACCCTTCTTGAGAAGTTATTGAAGGGAAGTACTCCACCAAAAAGAGGAAATTAAGCCAGAGATGAAGATGTAAAAACTAGAAAACAGAATTTTATAGGAATGGCTAAATGGATTATCTAGATGGTAGTGAAAGAAGATCCCAAGACAATAGCCGGGCTTCACTGGAGTAGGGCAGAAGGCTCCAGGCAAGATTCCCTGGTAAGATGAGCATAATTGCTGTGTTTGAATGTATTAAGAAGAAACTTGGGAACTTATGAGTTTAGGGGTAAATCAATGAGATGTAAGTAAAGAACAGAGTAGAGCAAATTTAAGTCTAGGGAAAACAAAGTTGTGCAAGAAAGGAGAAATCCATATATTACATGGTCCAGCTGTGAAAGGAAACATAAAACTAATCAAATCATAGTATGACCATGTTGGTAGGCGGAAAGATTGGCAAATAGTGGAAAGGAGTGAGGGTAAGCAAGGTGAAAGCTGGATATTCCTTGTCCATGGTGGGAAACTAGTAAGAAATAATGTCCAAACTGAAATCACAAAGCATGGGGATACAGAGGTTGAAACCTGATTTTCAGCTGAAAGAATTGAAAATGGTTGTCCATGGGAGTGAAGTTGAGGTATAGTGGGGAAGTATGAAATTTTAATAACAAGCCTTGTAGAACTTCTTGTCTTTAAGTTGTACGTGATAATTTTAAAAGTAAACTAAAGGAAAACAGGCAATGCCCATAATGGGAAAAGGATAATTTTTGAATTCAAGTCTTCTGTAGTACCAGATACACATCCATGAATGATCTCAGGAGAAACCAGTCTGTTGTGTTTGCAAGCAAGGAAATAATCAGAAATAAAAAGACCTAGTAATTATGAAGTACTTTCTACATGCTAGGTAACACTTGACATGTAATTAACTCGTTTAATCCTCCATGGTGGAAGATATTACTTTTATCCCTTATTTTATACATATCTTAACAGAGGTTAAGGGACTTGGCTAAGGTTACCACAGCTGGTAAGTAGACCCAGCAAAGGGTCAGAGAGGCCTCAGGCCATTTTTTATATCTAGATTATGGTTAGCTACTATCTTTGTAACCTTGGTCAGGTCCCTTTACCTTTTAATATGCTACCTAATATTAGGTAGTGAACAGTGTTCTCTCCTATTCTTTAAAAACTACAATTAAAGTTAAAACTTCCTGAGTACTGTTTTGGCTATATCAAACTATCTTTGATATGTAGTGTTTTTTCATGGTCTTAGTTTTTGGAATAGCTTATCTTTATTTCCGCTTTACCCCAAGTATGTTTGGAGTATTCTTTAAGTGTTAATCTCTTGTACCAGGTACCATTTATCACTTCTTTTAGGAATCAAATGGAAGCCCAGGGAGGTTGAGTGATGTCCAAGGTCTCAGTGCAGGCCTGGGAATCTTGCTCTGGACTGCTAGATGCCAAAGTCTGTGCCAATCTGTCCCTGAAAAACACCACAGAACAATCGTTTGGCAAATACTCTTTTTCATAATTAGCACTATGCAACTGGGTACATGCACCTGTCTTATGCAAAAATTGGTTAGTATAAAGAGGTCTTGTCTATTTGCTTTCTGGTGACCTCAGGTAAATGATGGGGAGAACTCAAAATTTTTCCTTTGTTCTTGTTCTTGGTGTACATTTGGGAGGGAGAGTTAATTTCTTTATGCCTAACAACTAAAAAAGACTTGTACATTTGTACAGTGTGGTCAGTTTTAGGGGAGGAAATGTTTTCTTTTTTAGAATGTTGCTGTTAAGTATTTGCATTAAGAACAATGTATTTGTGTCCTAAAAAAGTTTTTTTCTTTTTGAAAGGCCACATCTATCCCAAATTTCTCTTACATGGGAGCTCGCCTGTGTAATTACCTGTCCCATCATCTGACAATTAGCCCACAGAGCGGCAACTTTCGTCAGTTGCTGCTTCAAAGGTCAGTGTGAATATATGAAATTAAAGGAAAGCTACTTTTAGACCTACTAGAATTTGACCATTCCTATCTTCTAAAGACTGTACATTATAGAAAGTTGCAGGGGAAGGTAGGGTGGACCATTATTTGTATTCTAGTATATGCTGTTAAAAATTTATAGTCCCACATATCGGTCTTTTTTTTCTGTAATGATCTCTGCCTTTGGGTTTTTTTCTTTTTTAAGATTTTTATTTATTCATTTGAGAGAGAGCGCAAGCAGAGGGAGTGGCAGAGGGAAAGGGAGAGGGAGAAGCAGGCTCCCCGCTGAGCAGGGAGCCCGATGTGGGACCCTGAGATCGTGAGCTGAGCCGAAGGCGGACGCTTAATCGACTGAGCCACCCAGGTGCCCTCTGCCTTTGGTTTTGTGCTTAGAAGGCCTTTCATTTCCCAAGATCTTAAAAATCTCCCACTTACATATTTCTTAGTTACATCTGTACTTTTGGTTTGAGTAGGTTCTAATTTATTGCCACATGTTGAACTAGTTTTTCCCATACCACTTTTTAGAATGATCCATTTCTTTATTGAGTTGAACTGCTCCCTTTATCACACACTATCCTTATATTTGGGTTTTGATTCTAGAGTTTCATTATATTCTTTTCATCACTTGTTCTATTCCTATTTTATTATGATACTACTAAAAAGCTCTAATTTTTTAATATCTAGTACTGTTGGACCCCTCCCCACATTTTTTGGGTAGAATCTCCTTTGCTATTCTTGCATGCTGCTTTTCTCCAATGAACTTTAGAATCAGTATGTGAAATTTCATGAATCTTTTTGGTATTATTTTCGACATGACCTTGAATTCAAAAGCTAATTTAGGGAAACTAATTTTCTTATGGGAGTTGTTTTATTCAATAACAAGGTTGCCTTCGAGTTTATTATAGCTGGTCCATTAATTCTTTAAAGATACTTTCAGTGGTTGCAAAGTATTCCATCATGTGGTTAAACTGCACTGGAACAGAATAAAGATCCCAAAAGTAGACTCCAGAGACACTTGAAAATTAAGCTTTTGATGGAGATACTCCAAATATGTATGTAAAGGGTAAATAGTGCTGCTTGACACGACTGGCTAGCCGTTCGTTGGGGGAGAAAACAAAGATGGGTTCCTGTCTCTTTACACCAAAATATATTTCAAATCTATAAAAAACTTAAAAGTGCAACACTAAATACTAAGAGAAATTGACAGTTAAATCTTAGGTTGCTAAAGCCCTTTTAAGCAAGACATGATATCCACAAATCCTAAAACAAGAGATTAAACCTAATTACATATAGATTATAATATTGGGAGGGGTCATAAATTTATATGAAGTAAAGAAAAAATAGGGAAATGCATAACACATGGCAATGAGCTCTAATATGGAAAGAGGGACCTCTTAGGAATGAGTAAGAAAAAGACCAGTTTTTTTTTTTTTTTAAGATTCTCTTTGTTTATGGGGGGGGGGGGGGGGAGAAGGCATGAGCGGGGGGGGGGGCAGAGGGAGAGGGAGAAGCAGGCCTCCCCCTGAGCAGGGAGCCCAGCACGGGGCTCAGTCCCAGGACCCTGGGATTGTGACCTGAGCTAAAGGCAGACACTTAACCATCTGAGCCACCCAGGAGCCTTTATTTTTTATTTTTTATTTTTTTAAAGATTTTATTTATTTATTTGACAGGGAGAGACACAGTGAGAGAGGGAACACAAGCAGGGGGAGTGGGAGAGGGAGAAGCAGGCTTCCCGCGGAGCAGGGAGCCTGATGCGGGGCTCGATCCCAGGACCCTGGGACCATGACCTGAGCCGAAGGCAGACGCTTAACGACTGAGCCACTCAGGCGCCCCCAACCCAGGAGCCTTTAAAAAGACCAGTTTTTAAATTTTTTTTTATTTTTAAAGATTTTATTTGAGAGAGAGCATTTGCGCACACACACATGAGCAGGGGGAGAGGGAGAAGCCGACTCCGCTGCTGAGCAGGGAGCCCAACACAGGGCTTGATCCCATGACCTTAGGATCATGACCTGAGCCGAAGGCAGACGCTTAACGACTGAGCCACCCAGGCGCCCCAGAAGACCAGTATTTTAATAGAAATATTTGGAATGCCTTTGAATAGGTAAAACTTGGAAAAATATAAATGACAAAGTTCTAAAAAGCTATTTAACCTTATCTAGATGTATAGCTCCTGGAAAGGTGTGAAAGTGGGTATTCTGGGAGGTAGCATGGCAGAAAGGCTGGCTGCTTTTCCCTTGTGCTGCTCACCTCTGGCTGTGCCTTAAAGTCACCCTATAGACTTGAAATAGGGCTCTGAGACCCTGTCCTCATTTTTGGGAATTCTGATGTAATTGGACTGAGGTGGAGCCTCGGTGGTTTTTTTTTAAACCTCCCCAAGTGATTGAAATTTAGCCGTGGTTGAAAACTACTCTTCCAGGTCTCTTCTGACTCTACCCCATCTGTGCTCCCATAATATTATAATACTGTCAAAGATACTAATGGAAGTGCTAGTCCTTTAACAAATAAAAAGCAGGGCATAATTCTATTAACTTAAATATATACGTAGTTTGAAAAGTTACTTTACAGCAGTTATCTCTGGGTTTTATGACTTTGTTTTTTATATTTTTCTGTTTTTTAACCTTTCTGAAATAAGCATGTATTGCCTTTCTAATTGAAAAATCTTTAATTTAAAAAGGGTTAGTTTAGAGGTGTAGGTTCCTCTCATCTAGATAATTAATGACATACAGGGGTGGGGATTTACTTTTGCACTTGAATGAACATATCTTAACGTATAATCTAATAATCATTGTACTTATAAAACAAAAAGGTCATTTCATCAAAACTACCGATAAAGTCGTGAAGGGAGAGTAGCCAATAAGGTGCTTGGATAACTAAACTGGCATTAATTAACTTCCTTTCTATTAGCCAGAGTGTTTCATTTATAGATATCCCAACTTTTTTTTTCTGATGAGGAATTAATGTTTAGGGATGCCTGGGTAGCTCAGTCGGTTAAGCATCTGCCTTTGGTTCGGTTCATGATCTGGGGGTCCTGGGATCGAGTCCCTCATCGGGCTCCTTGCTTAGCTGGGAGCCTGCTTCTTCCTCTGCCTCGCGCTCCCCCTGCTTGTGCTTGAGCTCTCGTGCATGCGTGCGCTCTCTCTCTCACAAATAAAATCTTAAAAAAAAAAAAAAAAAAGGAATTAATGTTTAGACGGTAACAAATATCTTACTATATCTGACTCAAATGAAAATATTGCTCATTTAATATAGCTTGTAAGCTATAGGCCACATAGACATGATAAATTATCCTGGGTTTATGGATGATTCACAGATTGACCCAAGGTAAATTCTCGGTAAGCAGTGACTTCTTTTTTCCTTAAAAAATTTACTTATTTTTTTTTACAAAGCGAAGCTAAACTGGTCCCTCATACATGGAATCCATTCAGTCTCCATAAATCCCTCCTTTTGTCTTTAACAGAATTGTCAAAAATCAGCTTTACAAAACACATGACTTTCCTTGAGTTTTTTCACCACCTTATCAATAAAGATAAATATTTAACACCAAGAAGGTAAACATTTAAAGTACATTTAAAAAATCCTTTTTTTTTTTAAGATTTTATTTATTTGACAGAGAGATAGCAAGAGCAGGAACCCAAGCGAGGGGAGTGGGAGAGGGAGAAGCAGGCTTCCCGCTGAGCAGGGAGCCCAATATGGGGCTTAATCCCAGGACCCCGGGATCATGACCTGAGCCGAAGGCAGACGCTTAACTACTGAGCCACCCAGGCGCCCCTTAAAAAATCCTTTTTAATAACAGCTGACACCATAATTCACTGAAATGGGCAATGACAGGTTTATGGTGATGGTTTTAGATACTTTATAGGATGGCAGATGGGCCAAGTCGGGGGAAAATAAAGCAAGGGAAACTAAGTTATATGACTCCTTTGGTCTCTGGGATATTGAGACCAAACTAATAGCTTTCTGTTTCTATGTGAATTTCAGTTGGGGACCTTTCCCTTCTTTTCTCTGATTTGTATAATGAAATTAAGGATAATGGGCTTAATAAGAGTTCATTTTATTTTCAGCTTAGTTGGAGACCATCTATATATATATATATTTAAAGATGTGTTTCAAAGTTCATATATTCAGAATAGAACATTTTACAGAGACAATTTGAGTTAAAACAATGCTTTAAAAAAAATACAAAACATTGCTTTCTTGACAAAAAGCCAATAAAACAAAGGTGAGGCATTTTCTTTTTGGCGCCAGTATGCAATGAACCTCATGAAACCTATGTTGCTTAAACAGATTACAAACTTGATCTGATAAGAGTAGTTGAAAATAAACCCGTTAGTTTCTTACAACTAGGAATCTTAGTATAAAAAGATGATGCCTGTTCTGGTCTCTACAATAGACAGGAACACTTTTTACTCCAGAAAGTCAGGGCATTGGTGCATGGTACTTGTCTCTGTATTGCTTGCGGACTGCGAACCCGACAGCTGGTCATCCTGTTTGTTCACAAAACAAAGCAGTGTGCAATTATAAAAGGTGTATCTTCATTAGATGTCGGACTGAATATGAAGTTAAAGATCAAGCTGCAAAAGGTGACGAAGTGACTCGGAAACGATTCCACGCATTTGTTCTCTTCCTGGGGGAGCTCTATCTTAACCTGGAGGTGAGGAGGAATTTTCTTAAGTACTGACAAAGCCTGGGAACGTAAACTGATCATGATAAGGAATTTGTATTCACATTATCCTTGGACAACATGAAGGGTGAAATAAGGCCAGGCGAAGGGAGAGAGAGAGCCAGTGCCTCAGGGGCTGCTCACGGTAGTGCCTGCGTTCTAATGGAACGTCCGTAATGTTTGTTTCTTCTGTTTGCGGGGAGGCTGTTGGGAAGTGGTTACTGGGAATTTTAAAGTCTGTGTACTTTTGGAAAGCCATGGTTTCCATGCAAGTGTAAGCTCTCGAAATACAGATAATACCTTTTTTGAATTCACACATTCCGTATATTGACTTTCAGATGGTGGCTCAAAAGCAGCGTACTCTGCAGAACACAAAGCTTTGAGTTGAAAGGGTGGGGCGGTGGGTGGGGGGAGACACTAGAATATCTAGGGTTCTTTCCACCCTAATTCACCCAGGATTGTTCGTCTTGGTCCTATTTTATATATTAATCTTCCACATAAAATGCATTTGTTCAAAGTCTATAGCTAAACAAATTTGTAAATTGGTGGTATTCTTGGATATATGTTAGTAGGCAACTAAGTGCTGAATATTACTTTGTAATGGATTTGCTTTTTTTTTTTTCTTGGACTAGTTAATCCCAGAGATAGGTTATACCTCCTTTAACTTTGATTTGAAAACTTAATCGTAAACACCACTGAAAAGACCCATGAGATCCACCATCAAATGTGCATCTCAGTCAGTGCATCTAAAAGGTCTGTCCAATCTAGTGCCTAATTTAGTACCCCATTTTACCACAGATGGACTTAATTTTTTTTTTTTTTGCATTGGATTTATTTTATTTTTTTAAGTAGGCACCATGCCCAACATGGAGCTTGAACTCCCAACCCTGAGATCAAGAGTCACATGCTATGCCAACTGAGCCAGCCAGGTGTCCCTGGATGGACTTAATTTTTTAAAAATTTCATGCATTAATCTTTCAGTTTAATTTTTATATAAGCCAAAATAAGAGCATTCACCTACAATGTGCTGTAAATGAAGAGTCATTCTAAGAATGCAGTTGTTTCCTGTGTGGACATAATGATGCCACGTCTATGGGGGGTGTACAGCTGAGGTGTGACTCCTGAGCCTACAGCTCTTCTGGCTGGAGCGCTACAATACTTAGATGATTCTGATGCAAAACAGTATTTTTAAATAGTATAAAAAAGAATAATAAAATGCTGCATGTTCCAAAAAAGGTGGTAGCTTAATAGACCAGAGAATGCTTTATGAAGCAGTAATTTATAAAGGAGGCTTAGGTTATCCCGACCATATGTTATGTGTGATAAATGGAAAATTTTACCTGTAGTTTACTAGTTGTATTAGAGGTCCTATATACATGTAAAATAGTATAATTTTGTGAAGATACAAGAGCATTTCTGATTTTTGTATTGTTTAACTTAAAACACCTATTTTGCCAAGACGTTAGACCATTTATTTATCTGTTGTAGTATTTTGGCATGGTTGCTTTTCATTTTCTTCTGTCCCAAAAGATCAAGGGAACAAATGGACAGGTTACAAGAGCAGATATTCTTCAGGTTGGTCTTCGGGAGTTGCTGAACGCTCTCTTTTCTAATCCTATGGATGACAACTTAATTTGTGCAGTAAAATTACTGAAGGTAGGTTTTACTTATGTTTGTCTTAAAATTCATCTTTCTACCCCATTCGTATATGATTTAGAGGAAGGAAAGTATGTATAGTATGCAGTGAATTCAAGATTAAATTTTTTTCTTTAAGTTAAATATTGACATTTTGCTTTGCTCTTGAATTTAAATATTGGAAAAGCAGTATGTGCTGATTTTATTTTAAGATTTTTTGGGGGGGGGAGAGAGAGTGCATGAGCAGGATTTGGGGGCGGGGGGCAGAGGGAGAGGGACACGCAGACTCCGCACTGAGCACAGAGCCTGACATGGGCCTCATTCTCAACGACCCTGAGATCATGGCCCGAGCCGAAATCAAGACTCGGACTCTTAACCAACTGAGCCACCCGTGCTACCCTGTACTGATTTTTTTAAATACGAGAATCCAAATTTAGAAGCAAAAAATGGAAGTCCTTCACCCCCATCTCTAAATTTCCTTTCCTTCCTTTCCCATGTATGTATGTGTGCCCTCAAAAAAATCTCACTCTTTTTGGCTTGCTTTTTTTTAATCTAACAAATATCTTAAGATCTTTGGCACAAAAGATTTACCTCTTTCTGCAGTAACTTCGTTTCTATATGTGCAGTTGTTTATGTAGGTTCGATTCCTACACATAGATTTGGTGGGTCAGTGCGCGTAGTATACTTTATTTTGAGAAGTAATGTCAAATTTCCCTTCTAAATGCTAAACCAGTGTGTGGTTTGGTTGTTGTCCTACCAACAGTGAATGAGTATACTGCTTTCCCCATATTCTTATCAGTGATGGATATAATCAATCCTGGTTTGTTTTGTCATGGGTAATGAGTAAAAACAAAAATCTTGTTTTGCATTTTCCTGATCACTAGTGAATTTAAGCATTTCTTCACATTTGTTAGCCATTTTTTTCCTATGAATTACCGGTTTATATCCTTACCTCTTTTCTTCCCCCCTCTGAAGTTTGTATTTTTTATTTTTTTTAAACTCAAAGCTTCTATACTTGTATATTTCAAAAAGCGAAAGGTTGATTAAAATTTTATAGCCTAACTTACATGGGGAATATACCCTATAGTCATTGATACATAAAACCTGTGATTCAGGTTCTGCTTTAATTTCTCTCAATCAGGAAAAATAGAGATTCCTGACTGTTAGATGGTGGAGAATAATTGGGAGTATTTAACTTACCAAATTCATTTTCTTTAAAGAATGCTTGAATTGCTATGAATACTTTTTTTTTTTTAAGAATTTCTGTACTTTATTGAATCCCTTATTTTACTGATAACCTGCTTTTTTAGTTGACAGGGTCAGTTTTGGAAGATGCCTGGAAGGAGAAAGGAAAGACTGATATGGAAGAAATCATTCAGAGAATTGAGAATGTTGTCCTAGATGCAAATTGCAGCAGGTGGGTAGCTAGCCAGTGGATCTCAATTTCTTTTTCTGTGGGCCTTGTTTTTTAACCTGTGATGTATGCTATCATCGAAAGAATTGAAATCTTACAGACCTACAGAAATATTTCCTTTAAAGGTATAATATTTTAGTTATGGCTTCTGCTCACCTGGCTTTTTTTGTTCAGTTGTGTTTATAAATTGAAAAAGTTAAGATTTTCCTGTGGTGAGATAGGAGTCCATTGAAAAGTAAAATGATTCAGACTTTAAATTGTTCAGTAAATACTTGGGTGAGGTACAATTTTAAGTCCAGTTGGAGGCATAAAAATGTGGGATAGGTACTGCCTTTAAGAACCATATAGTCACAGTTAGATGGAATAACTTTTTTTTTTTTTAAGATTTTATTTGAGAGAGAGAGCACAGGCAGGGAGAAGAGGGAGAAGCAGGCTCCCTGCTGAACAGGGTGCCCGATGTGGGGCTTGATCCCGGAGCCCTGGGATCATGACCTGAGCCAAAGGCAGACACTTAACCGACTGAGCCATCCAGGCACCCCAGATGGAACAACTTTCAAGGCTGCTTAAAAAAAAAAATGTTATGTCAGGGCGCCTGGGTGGCTCAGTTGGTTAAGCGACTGCCTTCGGCTCAGGTCATGGTCCCGGAGTCCTGGGATCGAGTCCCACATCGGGCTCCCGGCTCGGCGGGGAACCTGCTTCTCCCTCTGACCCTCTCCCCTCTCATGCTGTTTCTCTCTCTGTCTCTCTCTCTCTCTCTCTCTCTCTCAAATAAATAAATAAATAAAATCTTTAAAAAAAAAAAATGTTATGTCAATATAGGAAATGCCTAAAAAATCAAAGCACTTAGATGTACATGTTAAATTTATGAAACATGGTTTTAGGAGTCTGTGGTATTCTAGAGCCTAACAACACTTTGGTGGATACCCTTAACTCCTTTTCAACCTGTCTGCAGAGATGTGAAACAGATGCTCTTGAAGCTTGTTGAACTCCGGTCAAGTAACTGGGGTAGAGTGCATGCAACTTCAACGTACAGAGAAGCAACACCTGAAAACGATCCTAATTATTTTATGGTATGCCAGCGTTTACATTTTAAATTTGTTTATTGCTTGGATCCAATTTTGGAAATTTCTAGATGAGGTACATAAAGGTATTCTTAAAAAAAAAAAAAAGGTATTCTCAGAATTTAATGCCAGTAACTCTTTTCATTGGCGTAGGGTCACATGGCAGCCAGCAGGCCAGGTAAATAGGGAAGAAACATGGAATCCTCTAAGGAAAGCATGGACTAGAGAAAGATCCATCCAGTGGCAAGGGAAATCAATAAGGCTTGGACCCAGTTGAGTGTGGGATTGTGGGAAGTTTTTCCAGAGAAATTATAACCAAAGGCCTGCATCTCACACTTTTACTTTGCATGTTGTAGTAAATTAAGAAAATAAAAGTGATCACCAGGCCAATGATGCCCTGAAGCTCCTGACATGACCAAACCTAATGCAACAATGGAGAAATGCTCCTATAACCCCAGCCATGGAAATTCTTTAAAAAATGGTGGGGGGTGGGGGGAGAACCACAACTCAAAATAAGCTGACACAACGCTAAATCACAGTGCACAACAAAACAGTTCATCACGAGTGTGACAGACTAGACAGCAGGGTTACAGCCGCAGGAACTTGAGAGAATAGAATAGAAATCTGAAAACCATAGACTTTCCCAATGAAATGAAAATGGCTATTAGGAAGCTAGTTTTTTGTGCGATCTTGCATTATCAGGTGCAGATGAGTGACCTCAGCCATGCTTCGTTAATTAATGTGCTTTAAAAAATAAATTCTGAAATGCTTACATATTTGTATCACTTTGATTCATCCTAGAATGAACCAACATTTTATACCTCTGACGGTGTTCCTTTCACTGCGGCCGACCCAGGTAGGCTGTCTCACAGTGCTTTGCCCCCCATTGCTTGGTAAGCTAGTGAGTTACAGAAAACCATACCCTCACGGGTACAAAGCTGTAACTGTTTGAAGCAGGCACATTGTTCTAAGATACAGGGTAAATGTTTGTAAATGTTTATTTCCTATAGAATATTCTTTACAGGGACAACCGCTTTGAACCATTTCAAGTGGAAAGTCTGACTCTGTGTATATAGTATCTTGTCATCCTGATAGTGGTTTTGGAGGAATCCCTTGATTAAATGCAACCATTTTTGTTTTATATTTTCTCTAATATTTCATTTTTATACTGTAAGCTTTAGGTGGTTAAAATAGAAGGGAAAGATGGTTCTAGTCACTACATAGAGTACAACATTTGTTACTATGGGTTAATACTTGCAGATACTAAGAATTATGGGTTTCATTAATAGTCAGTAGGTCAAAGTTAATTAAAATCTAAATCTCAGCACACTTCCCCTTCCAGAAAAGGGCCATTTATAGAAAGATTTCTTTAATTGTGATAAATGGGACTGCAGTATGAGCAAGAGAAAATTTTCCCAGTTGATAAAAATCATAACCAGCTTATTGTTCGGAATTTTCCCATTTGCTTATTCTGGATAGCAGGCACCTCGTGTTCCTCAGAGGAGCTGGAAAGAAGGACTCCTTAACTTTCAGCTTTAAATTATGAAACACTCAGAATATAAAAAGCACATTGGTTCGTTTTAAATGCCAAATAATACTGCACTCAGAGTACAGCTCTGGTTATAGGTCCCTACTTGAGGGTGGTTGGGTGGCTCACACTCCTTACTATAGAGTGCTGTACTCTTTAAGTAGTCCTTGTGCACATGCAGGAGGTTCTTCAGGGTGAAGAAGTACAGTTGCTACATTGTAGGTTACCTGCATCTTCTACTTCACTAAATGTTGCTAACCAGCTTTCCAGTCTGACTATACCGTGATATGCCCCCCCAGAACATGAGGATTCCTGTTTCTCATCCATGGCAACACTTATTACCAGACCTTATTGTTGTCAGTTAGATTGTACCAAATTGTAAACTTTCATTTCCTTACTAGTGATAATGAATTTCTTTTCATGTTTCTATTGACAGTTGTTTTCTTTTTAAGAATTTTTTTTTTTAAGAATTTTAAGAATTGCCTATTTGTGTTCTTTGCCCATACTTGTCTTGGATCGTTTGTTTCTTAACTGATTTGTAATTCCTTACATAGCCCAGAAAGTGACTCTGAGGTTCTCCCAGTATATGCTGTCTTTCCATTATGTTTGTCTTATCCTATAGAAGCTTCGAGTTTTCATGTCACTATATCTGTCTTGTTCCTGTTCTCAGTGGCTAAGGTTTCCTTATTACCATCAAATTCCATTTTCTTCTAAAAGTCTTTGTTGCTTTTTCATATTGAGGTCTTTAATCCATCTGGCTAATCTTTATGTGATAGATGTAGTAGGAATTAAATATTCCATGTTCTCTTGTCTCAGCAACCGGTGTTGAGTTACCCATTCTCTCTCCTCAGTAAAATGCAGTCCCTCTGATGTGTACCATGTCCGTCCTCTCTAACTTGTATCTTAGTCTGTGTCTGTGCATGTGGATCTTTTGTCTGTCTTAATACCAATACCACAGTCTTAATTACTACTTTACTTTAAATCTTGCTATGTCTGGTAAGACAGATTTTCTTAGTCTTCAAAGTTACCTTGAATCGTTTTGGTTCTTTGTTCATCTGTGTCTCATTTGTTCAACCTATTTGTTCTTTTGTCTATAGAAATTTCTAAACATGCTTATTTTTGTTTCACATTTTTGTTGTCTTTTAATTCTAACCTTGCTGTTATTTTTGATTATCACATAAAATTTATTTTGATCTTTTTTTTTAATTGCAATCTGATATTTAATGGTCTTAAACTTTTTTTGGAAAGGATTTCAAACTTACAGAAAAGTTACAAAAGTAAAAATTGTACAAATAACACCCATCCACCCATTACCCACATGTACCCTTTGTTAACGTTTATTCTATTTGCTTTATCACTTGTTCTGTCCACACTTTTCTAAACCATTTGAAGTTATACATATTGTGGCCATTTATGACTGCTCTCATGTTTTAACTGCAACAAATTTTTTGTTTTTTGTTTTTCTTCATGAAAACTCCTTATGGCTTGGGTTGTAGTAACATCTTTTCCTGCCAAGGAGCCACAGGGGTAAAACTGATTTGGAACAAGTTTTTATTTTCTTGTTATAGGGTTTTTTATGTGGGTAGTAGAAATTTGAGGTCTAAGCCCATTATTACAAATTTTCTGAGGAACCAGTTTGTTCAGAGTACTGTTGTTTCTACTTCAAACCCAGGAAGAGACCAGCAAGCTTCTTTGCTATCTCTCTTTGCCACCAGAGTGTTTTCCATTTTGTTTTTTTCCTGGTCCACCTTTTTTTGAGATATCCACCCTTTGAAGGGCCCGGGTTTTTGTAGGTAGAGGTGGGCGTGGGCATGAATTCCATCTCTGTTTCACATGGGCCCAAGACCTTGCTTTCTGAACTTCTGTAGGTTTTTAAATCCAAGCCCCTTTGTTAACTGAGAGCATGTGGTCTGCCAGCCTCCTGGCTGGAGTAGGTATGTATGATTTTCAGTTCCCTTTTTGTTGGTCATCAAGGGACTTGATTTTCTTTTTTCTGAACTCATCTGTGCATTTAAAAGAATGTTTGTCTTATCTGTTACCTCAAGTATTTGTTGCAGGAAGGTTCTACAGTTAAAATTGTCTCCAAATTGCCAAAATTGGATGTCAAAATATCACCAACCCTTTAAGCTGGAATAAGTTTTATAGAGATTGGCAATCTTGGGGAAAATACGGTCTAATGTAATTATCTTGTTGAAATTTGAGGTAGCTATTGTTCACAAGAAACCAATTTTAAGGTAACTAGTTTTAATACACACTGATCTGTTTTATTATTCAGAGATAAGTACTCCATATGGACATGCTAATCTTAAAAGATACTCAGTAACTCTGCCTAAGACAGTTGGCAGATGGAGAGCTATAAAATTACCCGTATTGCCTTGGAAGAACCCAACCAAGGGAAAGTTCGTATAGCTGAAACATTTATCAGATAGCTACCTTCCAGCTGTCTCTGAGGGAAGAAAAGAAAATCCCCTGTGCTGAGAACCTTTGCTAGGTTAGCTAATGTGATTGAGAAACATGGGCCGGTGGCTGTTAGTTGCTAGCCACTAGCTCACTTGACTTCCTCGGGAAAGAGGAAGGGGAACAGAGGCCGGGCTATTTGATTAAAATCCTTCCTTGTGGAAGGAAGAACAGGAATATGGAAGAACATGTTTTTTCCCAACAAGTTATATAGATACATGTTTTGTCTTATGGAAAGAGAGTATAAGCGGCATACACGTTGGCTATGGTATATCCACAGTGGCCTTGATTTGCAACATGGAATTAGAGGAATGTTAAGATTTATGAGCACGCAGGTGGCAGAAGCAAGCCAGTTAGAATATACGTTTTGTAAAAGCTATTAAATATGCACCTGGAAGCTTCCTGCTATTTAAACACTGGCTCTCCTTAAATGAAAACTAATATTAAAAGTCATTTTTAAGGATAACTGGCCATTTTATGACTTTTGTCAGCATTTTTAAAATTTTTTTTTTATAGATTACCAAGAGAAATATCAAGAGTTACTTGAAAGAGAAGACTTTTTTCCAGATTATGAAGAAAATGGGACAGATTTATCAGGGGCTGGTGATCCGTAAGTTCTTCCTAGCTATTAACTTTCTTTGTGATATTTCTGTGGCCATAGTTTGTAGATGGAGTTTAGATTAGAAAAAGGTAGATGAAGAATGCACATTTTGATTTGATGGTGTTGCAATGGTATACATGTATGACTTACCAAAAATTTTCAGGAAATCATACTAGAAAACATAAACTCTGATTCTGAAAATGTATATATATCTGAAGGAGAAAAACTAAAATAGTGGTATACTCAAGTATAGTTTTGTAAAATAGATTCAGTTCAGCTCTAATACTGTAAGGTCTTAGGCAAATTCTGTGCCTGTTTTTTCCATCTGTAAAGTAGAAATAGTAGACCCTTCCTTGAGTTCCTTTGAGAACCAGGTGAAAATACATACATACTTAGAACCACCTCCTGGCAGACAGTAAAAGACTCAGATCTTAGCTGTTTTAAAGGATGAATTAAGATTAAAGAGAATGCTGATAACTACATTAAGTGTTTGGACTGATGGGAAGGTATAAGTTATAGTCCCATTCACATCTCTCGATCCCTACCTGCCATTCTTTGTAATAAAAGAAACTTTTGCTACTCCCTTACCATCAGATTGCATTACACTGAGTTATAGAAGAACCAAGAACTTGTGAGGTTAGGTCCCAGCTCTCTTAACAGTTTATGTGAATTTGGACCAGTTATTCAGGTATTCTTCTAAGTGGAGGAGGGAATAAATTAAAACTGACTTAATTTTTTCCTACGTCTCATCTCTCATGTATGTTGTAGGTTAAAAAAGTGAACCACTTTTATTCTCTCCCCCATCTAGTGACATTTATAAGTCTGTTTGAGATCTAATGTTAACCATATTTTTTTTACATACTAGTTTAATTAAAAAAAAAAATAGGGTTGTAAGGACTCAAGCCCAATAAGAAAAAGGTTCAACCCTGCTGGGTATACCACTGGAAGTTCAAGCTGTTCTTGGCATTGAATTTCAGATTGTCCTGTGAAGTTTTGCTTGGTAAATATTACATGCTCTTGCCCTGATACACTTATGGCCATTTCAACACATGGCCTTGTACTAGAAATGGAGGAACAATGACAGAAAGACCCATCAGCAGTTGGTAGGATTGGCAAGATTGTTTTGTCACATACGTAGGTGGAAAGGATTATTGTGGGGTGGGGAGACATATAGACAACACGTTGTAGAGGAAAAGTGTAGAAAAGGGAAAAGATTTGGAGTCAGATTCTGGCTGTGCTACATATTTAACCCAAATCTTAGAGTATTTACTTAACCTCCTTCCAGAGTCTTTTTTTCTTTTATCTCTAAAATGGAGATGATGGGGCGCCTGTCTGGTGCAGTCAGTAGAACATGTGACTCTTGATCTTAGGGTTGTGAGTTCGAGCCCCATGTTGGGTGTAGAGATTACTTAAAAAGAATGGAGATGATAGTAGTACCTATCTTTTTAAGATGGCTATGGGTATTCAGTAAGAATATGTATATTAAATCCTTAGTGGGCTCTTTAAATTTTCTACCCATACTTAACTGTGGAAAGCTTTGTTTTCCATCATTTTAAACTACCTAATAGTTGGAAAAATTCTGAGATAGATGATCTCGAAGGTAGCTTCTTGTTATGAAAGTGATTCCAGATAAATGGAATGTGACTAAATTGTCATTTCAAGAATACCATTTCTGATGTTAAGTAGATATAAAATAGGGGAGCCTCGGTGGCTAAGTCGGTTGAGCCTCTGCCTTCAGCTGAGGTCATGATCCCAGGGTTCTGGGATCGAGCCCTGCATTGGGCTCCTTGCTCAGTGGGGAGCCTGCTTCTCCCTCTCCCTGCCACTCTCCTTGCTTGTGCTGTCTCTATCAAATAAATAATATCTTAAAAAAAAAAAAGTAGACATAAAACTTTTCATTATTAGAGGTGAATGGCATATCTGAAATTATGTTCTAATTATAGTGTGATTAAGGTAAGTTTATGAAAATAATATCAATCTTGAGCCCCCAAATTTAGATGTCGAGACTTTGAATTCACTTTTAGGTTAGGTTAAGAATTTAACATATGTTGGGCGCCTGACTGCTCAGTCAGAAGAGCATGGGATTCTTGATCTTGGGGTTGTGGGTTTGAGCCCCACATGGGGTGTAGAGATAACTTAAATTTTTTTTTAACATACGTCTAAAAGTATAACAAGCTTAATTTCAAACACAAGAGACTAAGAATCCAGTGTGAAAGGTAACTGCTCAGATTAAGCGTTTGGTTGTCTGAGGACTGACATGTATGTAATTCTGAAAAGTGCTTACATTCTGTAACAGTCTAAGAAAGTTATATCACCATACTTTTTTGTGTGGCTTAGCATCTTAGATATTTCTGAATTGAAAAATGTTAAACTTATGAATCATCTTTACTTCTTTCATAGATACTTGGATGATATTGATGATGAGATGGACCCAGAGATAGAAGAAGCTTATGAAAAGTTTTGTTTGGAATCAGAGCGTAAGCGAAAACAGTAAAGCTAAATTTCAACATAACAGTTTTATAAAGCAGTTTAGGTTATGGTGATTTAGCAGAACACAGGAAAACAGGAAAATGTGTCACACTTATACCAAATTAAGGATGTTGAGTTATGTTACTAATGTATGCAACTTTAATTTTGTTTAACACTATCTGCCAAAATAAACTTTATTCCCTATAACTTAAAATGTGTATATATATATAATAGTTTATTATGTACAGTTAATTCCACTGTTTTGGCTGCAATAAAACCGATTTTGAAATAAATGAAATGTTGAAAGTAAATTTTGCTAGTTGGTTAGAAGCTTAACCTTTAAATTCTACTTTTCTTGAGGGAAAAAGTCTTAGCCTGGAAATATGTATTATTGCAAAATGTAGCATCCTTTTTTAGATGAGTATATAGCTTTCATTTAGTTTTACGTTGTCTCAATGAATTGGGTTTCAAGTATGAATCACAATCATGAAAATCTTTAGCACTAAAGTCTTAGAATATATCATTAACAACTGATTTACATATCCAGATGCTATTTGATACCAAGGGCTTTTAAAATGTCATTAAAAAAAAAAAAAAGACTTAAAACTCCCAACTAAACAACCAGGATTCTTCACTTAGGATTTATTGGAATTGTTCTTCCCCACCGCACCCCCCAACTTTTCATTACCCAAAAGCCTAGAACATTATTCTGCTTTATTTATATGGCTTTCATTTTTATTTTGTAGCATGAGTTGCATTGACTTTTTTACTAGAGAATTTTACTAGATCTTTGTCACTCAAGTTTTCACCTGCTTTATAATTGATACACCCTGAGGATCACTTTTCTAATACTTTTACTATAATGCAGTACCACCTCAGCCCTATTTAAAAATATTTGTACCTAATGTCAAAAGCCTTTTTCCAGCTAACTAAAAACTTATGTACAAAAGGATTGCTTGTAAATATGCATGTAAATAGTTCTGTTAATAACCCACTGTTTTACATTTGGTACATCTGTGTCTGCTAATACAGTTAGCTTTCTCACTTTTCAGCTTGTTTGTTCAGTCTGGATTAAAGTTAGACTTTGAAAATAAAATTTAAATAGTTTTGTTTTCCTCTAAGTTTTTGGAGTGGTATCCTGATATTTTAAAGAATTTCTGTTCAACTTTGATGTCATAAAATTAAGTGTTTGAAATCAAACTATGCTAGAAGATATCCTGTTCAGTGTGTGTTAAGAATTCAGTAACAAGTCTAGTTGGAAAAATTAAATATAAAACATTAACCTTTAGATTCCTTATTGTAAAAGGGAAGGATATATATAATTGGGGTTTTTGGAACTTGTAATAGGATTCTTTTTTTCAAAATGGCTCCTGTAATGTGGTGGATAATTACTTTAATCTGCAGTTCTCCAAAGACTGTGC
This sequence comes from Phoca vitulina, assembly GCF_004348235.1. Taxonomy (NCBI): domain Eukaryota; kingdom Metazoa; phylum Chordata; class Mammalia; order Carnivora; family Phocidae; genus Phoca; species Phoca vitulina. The sequence continues at coordinate 33,836,432 of NW_022589720.1, read as the reverse complement.
TCATTGTAAATCTTGGGGGTGAGGGGGAAGGGGTATGGGGAAGAGGGAGTACATTAGACCAGGGGCCAAGTACATGATAACTGAATATACTTTAAACTTCTCATGGTTGCTTTGTGAATAACTATCCAGCTTTGTCCACTAGCTCATTGTCACCAATCATTGCTGTACTCAGGATCATTATGTGTTCCAGTTACTAGGGCTGTTTAAATAACCACCCAAATTTAATGTCTTCAAACAATAAGCATTTTATTATGCTCATGAGTTCTGTGGTTTAGGGATTTGGACAGGGCATGGCTTTTTTCTATTCTGCAGTGTTTGCGGCCTCAGCTGGGAAAACTAAGGACTGGAGGTGGTTCAAATGGCCGGGAGCTGTAATCATCTGAAGTCTTCTTCACTCACATGGCTGACTGGGCCGAGATGACTTGAAGCTATCACTTGGCAAGACCCACCTACACATGGCCTGTCCATGTGGCCTGGACTTTTCACAAACATGGCAGCTGGATTTTGGAGGGGGCATTGTAGAAGACTCAGGAAGAAGCTGCATTTGGAAGCTGCACACAGCATTAACTTCCATTACAGTCTTAGTTCTGAGTCACTAAAGACATATCAAATAGGAGGCCATCAGGAAATGTGTGGATATGTTTTAAAACTGCAACGGTATATCCCGAAAGGAAGAGCCAGCCCTGTGCTACAATTGTTGGCCGTATCTTCAACAGAAACATGGGTCCTAAGTCTCTTGTAAGGATTAATAGTACAAGTCTCCAATGAGCAAGAATGCCCGCGGGTGCTAGTGCAGGTCATAGGCCTGTGTTCTGGTAACAAAGTACAACTACTGGTTTGTACAATATCTGGCACTTGTGTCATCAACTCATACCTTCTGTCTTTATGTTGTCCATGCCCTTCCAGCCAAAGACTACCAGGAATATACGTGTACCTGAACAGGCTGGGCTTAGTACTTTTGCACTAAAGCAGAATACACATATGGGGAACTGTGGGGTGTGTCAGTAAGAGGGTATTAGAACCCATTATAATAGGATTTGTGCTTTGGTTGGATAATTTGGGAGAGGGTCCAAGAAACTGGAGGTTCACCCTACATTGGAAATTGTCAGAAAAGGGCAATTCCATGATTAGGTATTTCATTAAGTCTTATATATAGAAGAACAGATGGATCTGGAGGAAGTTCTCATTTGTTTAAGAAAAAATCAGTCATGTTTAACGAGAAGACACGTGGTATGAAAGAGTAAAAACCTGTTCAGGACTGAAGGACTGAAAATCAGTTCTCATGGTGGGTGGGGGGGTGTGCCCTTGCTGTTTTTCTGGTTGGGAGGATAGACACAGATAAAGCCAGCTACAAAGTTAACAGGACATATTTTTCCCAAAGCCATGCAATTATAAACTACCATCATGATCCCTTTGTAGGACTACTGCTTTGTTGTCTTCAGACCTGCTTTGCTATCCCACCTGTCTATTACTGGGGATACCCAATTACTAAATAGCCGTCACCTCATAACCACACCAATCCCTAGTCAATTCCTGCTGCTAATCTTGCTTCAGAAGCAGCATCCAACTCAGAACAGGTATCTCTTCCCTTAGAATCTCCTCAGATTCCTTCAGCAGGAATCCAAATTTTACCAAAGTGGGTGCCCTCCTCCTTCCTCTTGTGTAGCATGCCATTCGTGTTTTCCCTGGAGTTTCCTCCCTTGCTTACAAGTCAGTAAGATTTTGTCAGACTGCAGGCTTTAACCTGGTGGTCTTTGGCTGACTAGACTTTAGTAGATGTAAATAATTTGAGGTCAATTATACTAGGTCATGTATTGTGTCAGCCTGGCAAAACAACCCTGGATGGACCCAACACTGTTGCTGCAACCAGGCAGCTGGAGGTCCTATTTCTGGTAGGTTTGTACCAGTGTCAACTCATAATCACCACCTAAGCTATCAGCACTGCCAGTAATCCTACTGTGTTTATTACCTTGCTTGTTTTAAACTCCACTGTCTTTGTTTCTCATCCCCATTTAATGACTTGCTTCGCAGAAGAAATCAGGCAAATGTACACAAATGCCTCCCATTCATTTCATCCCTCCTCTTGTACAGGAAGTAGCCCTCCTGTTAAAGGCCAGTTGTTCCACATGTGCTTGAATCCCATGCCCTCACTCTCATGAACTCTGTTGTTACTTGGTCTGTAATTTTTCTTTTTTAAATCTTTCCATTGGCCCTTTGCATGAGCTGTTGAACGTGTCATTCCTCTCATCGAGAAATCTGGCCCTCACATTTCTGTACAGTTCTATCTGCTTCCTAGCCAGATTCTTCAAATGTCCCATATTTGTTTTCCATTTCCTTCCTATTTGCTCTTGAGACCTATAGCTTCTGCTGCCACTATATACAATAGCCCTTGGTAGAGCCACCAATGACATCTATGCCACTAAATCCAGTAGAAATTTGATTCTTTAGCTTGTTCTCTAGGCAATATCTGACAGTATGAAGGGACACCAAAATTGAAAACCTCTAGGCATCTGGAATAGAGTAGCCTTCTTTCTGGCTGTTCCTCAGTGTTTGTGGGATTCTCTTCCCTTTAATCTTAAGTATTGGTGTTCCTCAAAGCTCCGTCAACATTTTCTTCTCATGTCACTATATCCTTGGACTATTTAATCCTCTCCTAAAGCTTCAGTTAGCAGCTATCAACATTGACCTCCAGATTTCTTTCTAATCTGTTTCTAGACCTTGCTAACGTATTTGCACTAGGAAGACACAAAATTGAAGTCCTGCTATTCCCTAAATTTTCTTGTGTCCATCTTACTGATGGCACTGCCCCCTATCCACTTACTCCAGTCAGAACTTGAGGAACTGTTAAGTCCTGTTCAATCATCCCCAAGACTATTGAACTGATGTAAATATTTCTTGGAGCTGTGCTCTCCATCCTTACTGTCTAATCTTGAGTCTGAAATGCCGTCTCTCCCATCGCATTTTCAAGAGACTACCAGGCTCCCCACATCTGCTCTTGCATCCTACAATCCATTCTTCACTCAGACATTCCAGGGGTCTTTCTAAAATACAAATAGCATCACAAAACCCCTTAGTAGTAGATAGTTTGCAGATAGGAGGTTCTTAGTCATTAGGAAAAAGGTGAGAGCAGGATAGGACCTAAGTTAACAGTGTGTAATAGAAATTGATGTTACTGATCAATGAAAATAGGGCATCTGAGGGTGACTTTATGACACTCTACGTAAGATTGAGGTCAGTTTGCTTATCAGACGTTCAAAAATGGAGATGAATTTAAGGAGTTAGATTTATTCCCATTCCTTGGTGCTGCCACCTTTGCTTAAAAAGCCCTTGATTATCAACAACAGCCATATTATGGAGAGAGCCCAAACATCCATCGACTGATGGGTGGTTAAAAAAGATGTGGTATGTATATACAACGCAATGTTACTCAGCCATCAAAAAGAATGAAATCTTGCCATTTGCAATGATGTGGTTGGAGCTAGAGTGTATTATGCTAAGTGAAATAAGTCAGAGAAAAACAAATTACCATATATGTGAAATTTAAGACAGAAAACAGATGAACATAAGGGAAGTGGGAATAGAAAAAAAGGAGAGAGAGACAAACAAGCCCTAAGAGACTCTTAAGGATAGAGAACAAATTGAGGGTTGATGGAGGTGGGTGGGGGATGGGCTAGATGGGTGATGGTTATTAAAGAGGGCAGGGGTGTTGTATGTAAGTGATGAGTCACCGAATTCTACTCCAGAACCAATATTGCACTGTTAAGTAAAATTTACCAAAAAAAGCCCTTGTAATAGTTTACCATCGCTTTTAAGATAAAGTCCATCATTCATAAATCCATAATGATCTGGCCCTTGCCTATCTCTAAGTCCCCATTCAGGCTTCTTGCTCCTAAAAGCCTCTCTCTCCTTTTTAGTCATTCTTAAATCAAACTGGCCTTTCGAAGGGGGCAAGATCTTTCCTTTGGGCCTCAGGGCCTTAACACAGGCTGTTAGCTCTGCTTGAAACACTTTTTCCACATTGTACTTGGCTAACATACTTACCCTTTGGATTTCAGTGGAAATACTTCCTCAGCCTCAGGTTTGTCCACTACATGCTCTCACAGACCTCTGTATTTTAGTTTAGGAATATTTAACCACTACTGTGACGAAATTACTTTCTACTCCTTTCTTTCCAGTTAATCTCCAGCCCCCATCCTCGACCCTGGGTCTCATTCCCTGCTTTATCCCCAGGGTGCCCAGCACATAGTAAGTTCCCCATAAATACTTACAATAAATTTAGCAGCCACGCTACTTGCTATTTTAGAAAAAAAGTGCAGATACACAGTTGATACCAAATTAGGAAGTCTCTATCTTTGTCCAAGTTTTTGTTTGTTTTTTTTTACAGCTTTATTAAGGTATAATTGTTGTTTAGATTATTTAAATATGCATTACTCCACTAACAGCTCTTGGCCGAACTGCCTGACAAGGATGAATCACAGGTCCGACCGGTCCGAACCTGAGTATCGGAAGTAAAGATCAAGAAGGAAGCAACCACATTCAGGACCGGGAAAGCCCGCCTCCCTTACTTCCGGTCCCGCCCTTCTCTAGGAGCGCGACGGAGATTGGCCCCCGGAGCGGAGGGCGCGGGCTGGGCGGGACTTCTGGTCTTTTTCCGGAGAGGAAAGACGCTTCCCCCGGTTGCGGGAAGATTTGAATTGCTGTTGATTTCCTGTGTTTTCTTTGCGGGTTCATAGTTGGCGCTGCAGCCCTTCTCCCGCTACCCTGACACGACGGACGTCTCGTCCAGAACACTCTCTCTGTGACCTTATTCCTCTGCGGCTGTGATTGTTTTCTCTCATCAAAGAAACATCACCGTTGGTAATTTGTCAAATTCAAGAAATATTCCTGGAGAAGCGGTCGTGGGCAGGCTTCAAGCATTTTGGCAAATTAAAGGGGCCTTTGGCCTCATTTCCAGGAATTTTCATCTCAGAACTGCCGTGTGAGTCCCAGACGTTGGTTATTGTTTTGGTGAGGCTTTTTCTGTAACTAGATACTGCCATTTGGAAGAATGAGGTCCCATTGATGTCAAGTACAGACTTGTGGCTTTTGATCGTTAAACACTCTGACGTAATGTACTGGGTGGTGAAAACAAACAGGAATAAGACAGTAGAGATGAGGCTGAAATGTAGGTTGGAGCCGGATTATGTTTTTTTAATAATATGCCGGGAACTTTAGATATTCCACTGTTTCTTGTGTCTGCTTGTTATTTAAATAAATAATGATTATATCTCTGTAACCTTTTAAAAATTTTTTAAAAAACATTTTATTTATTTGACAGAGAGAGAGAGCACAAGCAGGGGGAGTGGCAGGCAGAGGCAGAGGGAGAAGCAGGCTCCCCGCTGAGCAGGGAGCCCGACGCGGGGCTCAATCCCAGGACCCCGGGATCATGACTCGAGCCGAAGGCAGTTACTTAACCAACTGAGCCACCCAGGCTCCCCACTTTTTTTTTTTAATTAAAAACTTGGCCAAACATAGAGACATTTTCCTAATTGGCAATCAGAAAATACAAGTTTTCCGACCTGTTTTTTTTTTTCCTGAAATAGCAAGTAGATATCTGAGATTTATATGTATATGTGTGTGTATGCAGTATAAATACATTTATTGCTATGAATATTTATTGCTTGTGACATGAACAAGCACGTAAACAAGTGATGTAAAGTGGTTGGTATTGTCCGGATTGTGAAAAGTTACCTATAACAGCAATACTGGAAATGGAGAGGGAAGAAACTGAAGAAGGTCCTGGATAGTGGCAGAAATGGAGGAGTGAGTTGCTGGACTGAAATGGAAAAGGAGCCAGGTTCATAAAAGAAACCTACCAAATCAACAAGACATGTTACAGGGGAGTGGAGAGAAACAGAGTGAAAAGTCAAATATTGCTAATATTGAGATGCCATTAACTCAAATTGCAAATTCAGGAGGAGCAGGAATTTTGAAATTCACTTACTTATTCTTTCATCATTAACTAAATATCTATTGCACCCTTATTATTTGCTAAGTATTGTTTTAAATGCCAGGGATACTGCTGTGAATAAGACAGATGAGGTCTCTGGTCTTATTGAGTTTATATCCTAGTGGAAAAAGATAAAAAGCAGGGAAAGGAATAGAATCAGTTTCGATAGTGATAGATGCTATGAGTAAAAAAGATGAAATGGATAAAAAGTGATTGGGAGGGACACCTGGGTGGCTCAGTCGGTTAAACATCTGCCTTCCGCTCAGGTCATGATCCCAGGGTCCTTGGATCAAGTCCTGCATCGGGCTCCCTGCTCCATGGGAAACCTGCTTCTCCCTCTCCCACTCCCCCTGCTTGTGCGCTCTCTCCCCCCACCCCTCTCTCTCTGACAAATAAAAAAAATCTTTAAAAAAAAAAGTGATTGGGAGGTGGTTGGGAACAACTTTAATTGAGTTGAACAAGTCAGGCCTTTGAGGAAGTGATATTTAAGCTTAAAAGACAAAGAGCCAGCCATGTGATAAGCCAGGGAAAGGACATGCTAGGCAGAAAGAACAGTGCAAAGGTTCTGAGATAGGAAACAGCATGTTTTAAAAACATTAAAAAGGCCACTGTAGCTAAAGTGTCCTGAACAAGAGAAGAGAGTTAGGAGATGACATTTGGAGGGGAAGATGAGGCCAGATTGTGTGGCTGTTATAGGTCATGGTTTGGAATTTTATTTAAGTGCAAAATGGTAGATTGTGAGCCAGGATGTGATAGATATCATTTTTATTTTAAAAGATCCCTCTGGCTACTGTATGTAGACTGGACTTGAGGGAGGTAAGAGTGAAAGTGAAATGAGGAGATGTTACAGAAGTCTGCTTTGGTGGGAGTGACAATGTTCCATTTTAGTTATGTTAATTGAGTTTGATTTATCTGTGGGACAAGGACATGAAGAGAGGTCTAGCAGGCAGCTTAAAGTTCTGGGGAGAGGTCAGGTGGATTTGGAAGTTTTCTAGAGAGGGGAATTAATAAAATTGTGTGAATCTCCTCAGGAGAGACCATATGGCTTAACGTGTACTTATATTCTGACATATTTTACAGAGGATTATAGGCCAGTCATATGTAGCTGATTACATACATTGAAAGGGCGTAAGATTTTTTTTAAAAAGCAAGGGTGGGCATAAAAACAACATGAGTGGTTATAGTAAGAGATGATATGGGACTAAGGTCAGGTCTTAAATCCTTGATTTAAGAGAATGGTGAAAGGAATGATTAAACTAAAAACAGAGGTAGGGGTCCCTGTTTGGCTTAGTCAGTAGAGCATGTGACTCCTAATCTCAGGATCATGAGTTCAAGCCCCACATTGGGTGTGGAGTCCACTTAAAATTAAAAAAATTAAAATAAAAATAGAGGTAGATGTAGTGGGAGAAACCATGGCACTCCCTCCTTTTTTAAAAAAATAAAAGGCAGAGGAAAAGAGAGTTTGGTGTGGGGGAAGGTGGACAGCACTATCACAGAGTGAGCAGTTTAGTAGGATGAAGACTGAAGTTACTGGGTGTGGGAAGACATTGGTGACCGTTGTGAAACAATTTCAGTAGAAAGGTGGAGAAAGGCTGGATTGCAATGGACTGAAGACGGATGGGAGAGAAAGTAGACAATGAGTGGATATTATACTGGAGAAGTTTTTTGGTAGGCAAAAAGGGTAAACTGAGGAAAGTTACTTTTTTCTGTCAGGTGAAAGTTGACCACCTGAGTAGTAGGAGATAATGCCCTAGAAGAGGATGGGCTAGTGTTTAGAAAGGAAAGTCTTAAAAAGGATGATGTCCTCGGGGCACCTGGATGGCTCAGTTGGTAAAGCTTCCAACTCTTGGTTTCAGCTCAGGTCGTGATCTTAGGGTGGTAAGATGGAGCCCTGCATTGGGCTCCACGCTCAGCGGGGAGTCTTCTTGAAGATTCTCTCCCTCTGCCCCTCCCCCACCCTCTCTCCCTCTCTTAAATGAATAAATATTAAAACAAAAAAGGATGATGTTCTAGAGGGAGATGGGTAAGTGTCAGAGAGGATGGCAACGGTGTTAGAAAGGAATCATAAGATCTACTGAGCTCCGGGACACCTGGGTGGTTCATGGGACGCCTGGGTGGCTCAGTCAGTTAAGTGTCTGCCTTCGGCTCAGGTCATGATCCCAGTGTCCTGGGATGGAGTCCTGCATCAGGCTCCTTGCTCGGCAGGGAGCCTGCTTCTCCCCCTGCCTCCTTCTCCCTCTGCCTGCCGCTCCCCGTGCTTGTGCTCTCTCTCTCTCTCTCTCTCTCTCTCTCTGACAAATAAATAAAATCTTAAAAAAAAAAGATTGGGCTCCTACAAAGCGACATTGCAATTCTGGCACTGGCATATGTGTTGTCTGGTTCAATTCTTGCAACAATCTTGTTACTATGCCCCATTTTACAAATAAGGAAACAAACAGCCTGAAGTATTTAGCTAGTACATGGTGGAGTATGAATGGAACCCAACCCTCTAATTGCCCTTCAGTCAACCCTTTATGGAAAGCGTAGGCGATGACAGTCATTTTAGAGGTAGGGAAGAGGAAATTGAATTCGGTGAAATAAGTGAGTCTAAGACACTAGAAGATTACTTAGCTTGCTCAGGAGTGACATGGAACTACTTCCTTAATGTCAGACTAGGAACAAAAATCCGGGTATTGGGATTTCTTTTTCAGTGTTCTTTTTCTTAGGCCTAATAGTTACTTTTGGCCTGCCTTTTGCATATATTACAAATGATTTGCTGTATTCTTATCGCAAAGATGGAATTTGCTTATTATATGAATTGACTTACTGAGCATATAATTTACAGAAATTAAACTTCAGGAGAACTAAAGCTATTGAAAGTATAAAGGCAGTTATAACTTGGTGAGCTTTCTTATCCCTTTAGGTTATCTTCCCACATTGGAGTAAAGCCCTCGGGGTTAATTAAGGCATTCTGTTCAGGTTGTTAATGTCAGATAATTTAAAAGTATGTAGTAAAATAATCACTTCTTAAAATTTATTTATTTTGCTTCTTAAAAATTTTTTTAAATTAATTTATTTATTAAAGATTTTTTATTTATTTATTTGACAGAGAGAGATATAGCGAGAGCAGGAACACAAGCAGGGGGAGTGGGAGAGGGAGAAGCAGGCTTCCTGCCGAGCAGGGAGCCCGATGTGGGACTCGATCCCAGGACTCTGGGATCATCACCTGAGCCAAAGGCAGACGCTTAACGACTGAGCCACCCAGGCGACCGAAATTTTTTTTTATTTTAGAGAGAGAGAGAGAGCATGGGGAGAGGAGCAGAGGGGGAGGGAAAGGGAGGGGGGAAGAATCTCAAGCAGGCTCTGGGCTGAGTGCGGAGCCCAATGTGGGGCTCGATCTCACAACCCTGAGATAACAACCTGAGCCAAAATCAAGAGTTGGACGCTTCACCGACTGAACCACCCAGGTGCCCCAATAATCCCTTTTCCTCCAACAAAAATACAAGGGAAATACATTTTGCTTATGTTCTTAGAAAATGCATCCATTTTCTATTATAGAACTTTTGTACATTAAAGGAACTATTTGTGCTACCCTATTTCCTATTTCCTTCAGTCTTCACCCTGGAAGGACATTTTATCCATAGTCCTAGTAATGGCAGCGGAAGTGCGAATGGTACTTTATGAAGACGATTCAGTGCAAGTACAATATGTTGATGGTTCCAGACTGCAGCTTTCTCCATGTGGCTCTGAATTTTTATTTGAAAAGGCACCTCCTGTTTCAGCACATCCTTTAGAACAACCAGAAAGAATTCGTCAAAGGACACACTTTGTTATTAGCACTTACCGAGTAAGTAAAGATGACACAGAAACAACTCTTTCTGATGCCAGAATATTGTTGAGGTAGTCAGAATATGGAAAGTAATCAGTATTCCAGATTACTGTCACTCTAAATTGATTTTCAAATTATTTTACATTTTTTAAGGTTACATTATGTATTTCTTTTTGTAGGAGCAACTACAGCGAGCCCTAGATTTTCGAAATTCTTTTGCTGTTTGCCCTTTTTTATCTGAAAGCATCATACCTTCTGAAAGAAAAGAGGTAATTTTTCAAAGATTTTTTTATAAGTAATATTTGAGGGCAAGTAATTAGAAACAGGTAGTTTCATATTTAATCTTTTTCTTTATGAGACTTGGGAATACACATGTTGCTGTAGAATGCATAGGCTTATATTTTTCACCAGACTAGGGTGTTCTGGTATGTTAAATATTGATGAGACCCTGAAGGTACATAGTTCAGTAGTTTATGTGCAGTTACTGTTCAATAGAGATGTTTAATTACTTATAGATATGCACATTTTATTTTTTTGCTTATATTCTATTTTGAAGTTTTATGAATAATAATATAGCTATCATTTATTAGGATTTACTTTGTGCCAAGAATTAGAAATGATATTAAAAATATTTAATAACACCAGTCAGTATGGCATGGGTTCCTGATAATCAAAATGGATGTCCAGCCAGTCAAAACAGGTATATTCAGGTATATTTTTACAGGTGAGGGCACTAAATCTCAGAGAGTTTACCTAATCTGTTCGTGGACATTTTCTAAAAGGCAGTCAGGATTTGAACCAAGTTTATCTGACTCTGAAGGCTATGTCTTTTAATCACTTTCCACTACTGTCATGATGGCAAAGGAGCCAAGAAAAATTGTAAGCTGTAACTTAGTCTATAAGAGTATTTGCTGCTGATGCTGTAGTAGGATTATTAGATAATCTAATTCTGGAAGAGAGAACTTTTTTTTTTTTTAAGATTCATTCATTTATTTGAGAGAGAGAGAGCCCGAGTGAGGGGAGAGGCAGAGGAAGAGGGAGAAACAGACTCCCTGCAGAGCAGGGAGTCCGATATGGGGCTCAATGCAGAGCTCCATCCCAGGACCCTGGGACCATGACCTGAGCTGAAGGCAGACACTTAACCGACTGAGCCACCCAGGTGCCCTGAAGAGAGAACCTTCTTAACTGACCATCCTTACAAGCCAGCTTTGCCATCAGTGAATACTGTACTAACATCTGTACACATAAATAGCACTATAAGTTTAAGAAGCTTTCTTGACACTAGCTTTTGTACATTTAAGGTTTATATAAATGGAAGCTGAAGTGTTTAACTGTTGCCAAGATTAATTGATTAAAAGACTGTTACGTGAAAAACAAACTGAGGGTTCTAGAGGGGAGGGGGTGGGGGGATGGGTTAGCCTGGTGATGGGTATTAAAGAGGGCACGTTCTGTATGGAGCACTGGGTGTTATGCGCAAACAATGAATCATGGAACACTACATCTAAAACTAATGATGTCATGTATGGTGATATAACATAATAATAAGAAAAAATTTATGGGTTAAAAAAAAAAGACTGTTAGGTGACACCTCCTGTTTTTATCTTACATGAGGAGATGTAGGCCCTGGCACCTGTTACGAGTCTGTTTGCTATTGGTCAGGATCAGTTTACCTTTGAGTAATTTTTTTTTTTAGATTTATTTATTTATTTATTTGAGAGAGAGAGGGAGAGAGGGTGCGTGCAAGTGGGGGAGGGTCAGAGAGCGAGAACCTCCAAGCTGACTCCCTGCTGAACGCAGAGCCCGACACAGTTCGATGACACAGGGCTCGATCTCACGACACGTGAGATGATGAGCTGAGCTGAAACCAAGCGCCCGACGCTCAACTGACTGAGCCACCCAGGCATCCCTAGTAATTCAGTTTTTAAAAAATGTTGCCCTTTAAGCTACCTGGAATTTATTTTAGGGTATGGTATGCCAGGTGCTACCTAGGATAGGTACTTTATACATGTATTTAGTCTATTGGATAACCCTTTGAGGTAGCGTTTCCCACATGCTGTTCAGTAATTCCAGTACCATTCATTAAGTCATTCTCCCCTTCCCTCCTTGTTTTGGAAAGTTTATGTAATCACATGTAACATCTTAAGATATGGTTGATTCTGTTTCCTTATTATCTGAGTTGCTCTGTCAATGATTTTTATACTAGTTCCATACCATTTAAGTTGTGATTGCTTTTAATATAGTACATTGTGGTGGTGTTTGTACATTGTAGTGCTGGTCTTCCCTCATTAATATTCTTTTTCAGGGTAGACTTTTGGGAAGGGCTGAAAATCTATCTCTTTTTCTTCTCTTTCATTTTTTATCTCTGTGTGCGTGTGTGTGTTTTACATCTCTCTAAGAGAAATAATCTTTTTTTTTTTTAAATTTTTTTATTGTTATGTTAATCCCCATACATTACATCATTAGTTTTAGATATAGTGTTCCATGATTCATTGTTTGTGCATAACACCCAGTGCTCCATGCAGAACGTGCCCTCCTCAATACCCATCACCAGGCTAACCCATCCCCCCAACCCCCTCCCCTCTAGAACCCTCAGTTTGTTTTTCAGAGTCCATCGTCTCTCATGGTTCTTCTCCCCCTCTAAGAGAAATAATCTTAACAATATCAAATATTCTGTGGAAAAATACATATAGGCCGACACCTGGCTCGCCATTTTTCATTCTTTCTAGGTAGTAAAACACAAACCCAACTTCAAGAGCTTTCTTACGCAATATATAGGCATCAAATGTATGGAAACATTGGACTGCTGACAAAATGCTCCCCATCTCTCTTTCTCCCCTCCACTCAGCGTATCTTCATTGACTTCTCAGAAGTGAGATGGCCCAGTCCTGACACTGCTGATGGTGTGGTATGTACACAGAGGGGCAGCGTGAAGATAGCATCGTTGGATGGGCACGCATACCTTTGCCTTCCCAGATCGCAGCATGAATTTATAGTACATTTTTTGTGTAAAGTAAGCCAGAAGCCAGACTTGTCTATAGTATTGTCAGAAAAGAAGAATCAAGCCAGAAAGGACAAACTAGTTGAGAAAGCAGGCAAAATCTGTACATATGGAAGTTTATCAAGACAGAGACTGAAGAATAAAGAAAATGACCTTTATTGTCAGCTCACGAAATCCAAGGAACCTTTAGAGAAGAAGAGCTGTGTAGATGGAGCCGAAGGGAGGGAGGAGCCACCCCCACCTGGTACACGACACACGTGTGTATACGCATGGGTGAAGCAGCGCTGGCCTGTGGCCTCCTGTCCAGAGGAATGGAAATATCCTTTGTCTTTAGCACTTCATTTTCGTAATAAAATCAGCAGTATGTCAAGAAGTGATGCAGACATCACCCAGAGTAGAACGTTAACTTCTGAGATTTCAGAGGAAAGAGGAAAAGAGGTTTCTGCTCTTCCCAGGGCCCTGTTACTCAGCTGTCCTGTCCCCCACCTGCACAGGTAATGGAAGAATGGCTTCTTTGTCATCAAGCTCTTCTCAGAGCCAGTCCTTAACTAAAGATAATTTTTCTTTCTCAGTCATCTGCTACCATTCTTAAGGAAAGTTCATTGATCCAATATTTTGCTAATAACCGATAGTAAATCATTCCCCTAGCCCATGTGTTGCTTATGTTCCTTACTCTGTGCTCATGCATTGAGTGTTTATGGAAGGCTGACCGTACACTACATACTTTGTAAAGCACAGAGACTATAGAGATGACCAAGACACAGTCCTTGCTTTCTAGGAGCTTGGACTCTATGAAGGTCACTGTCACTGAAAAGATGATTAAAGTGTGGTAAGTGTTGGCACAGGGCTGTGGTGGGGAGCACAGAGGAACATCAGCTGCGTCTCTGTGGAGTCCTCCCATTGGTTGCTGGAGCATGGATCTGACTGATTTATGATCCTGGGTTCTTTCTTTCATACCTACTCTCAGAGGCCACACCTATCTTTGGTTAGCTGACTATAAATTGATTCATTGAACATTTTTGAAACAAGTGGTAAACGTGGAGAGGTTTCTGGAGGCCAGATATAAACCTTTTCCCTCGACTAAGAGGTGAATAACCTCTGTAAGTAGTACAGTAGTGATGGTAATAGCTGACACAAAGTGCTTACGTGCCAGGCACCTCGGTACTTCATCTATTGGATTATCATAGAAATTGTATGAGTTAAGTATGCTTATCACCCCATTTTGCAGAGGAACTTGAGACACAGGAAGGTTATGAATTTTTTTTTTATTATGTTATGTTAATCACCATACATTACATCATTAGTTTTTGATGTAGTGTAGTTTTAATGTAGTGTTCCATGATGCACTATTTGCGTATAATACCCAGTGCTCCATGCAGAACGTGCCCTCTTTAATACCCATCACCAGGCTAACCCATCCAGTACCATACTCTCTTGATGATGACAGCTTTGTAATAGAGCTTGAAGTCCGGAATTGTGATGCCGCCGGCTTTGCTTTTCTTTTTCAACATTCCTCTGGCTATTCAGGGTCTTTGCTGGTACCATACAAATTTTAGGATTATTTGTTCCATTTCTTTGAAAAAGTGGGTGGTATTTTGATGGGGATTGCATTGAAAGTGTAGATTGCTCTAGGTAGCATTGACATCTTCACAATATTTGTTCTTCCAATCCATGAGCATGGAACGTTTTTTCCATTTCTTTGTGTCTTCCTCAATTTCTTTCATGAGTATTTTATAGTTTTCTGAGTACAGATTCTTTGCCTCTTTGGTTAGATTCATTCCTAGGTATCTTACGGTTTTGGGTGCAATTGTAAATGGGATCGACTCCTTAATTTCTCTTTCTTCTATCTTGTTGTTGGTGTGTAGGAATGCCACTCATTTCTGTGCATTGATTTTATATCCTGCCACTTTACTGAATTCCTATATGAGTTCTAGCAGTTTTGGGGTGGAGTCTTTTGGGTTTTCCACATAAAGTATCATATCATCTGCAAAGAGTGAGAGTTTGACTTCTTCTTTGCCAATTTGGATGCCTTTTATTTCTTTTTGTTGCCTGATTGCTGTGGCTAGGACTTCTAATACTATGTTGAATAGCAGTGGTGATAGTGGACATCCCTGCCGTGTTCCTGACCTTAGGGGGAAAGCTCTCAGGTTTTCCCCATTGAGAATGATATTCGCTGTGGGTTTTTCATAGATGGCTTTTATGATATTGAGGTATGTACTCTCTATCCCTATACTCTGAAGAGTTTTGATCAAGAAAGGATGCTGTACTTTGTCAAATGCTTTTTCTGCCTCTATTGAGAGGATCATATGGTTCTTGTTCTTTCTTGTATTAATGTATTGTATCACATTGATTGATTTGCGGATGTTGAACCAACCTTGCAGCCCAGGGATAAATCCCACTTGGTCGTGGTGAATAATCCTTTTAATGTACTGTTGGATCCTACTGGCTAGTATTTTGGTGAGAATTTTTGCATCCATGTTCATCAAGGATATTGGTCTGTAATTCTCCTTTTTTTCTTTTTTTTAAGATTTTATTTATTTATTTGACAGAGAGAGAGAGAGATGGGGAGAGCAGGAACGCAAGCAGGGGGAGTGGGAGAGGGAGAAGCAGGCTTCCCACCAAGCAGGGAGCCCAATGCGGGGCTCGTTCCCAGGACCCTGGGATCATGACCTGAGCCGAAGGCAGACACTTACCGACTGAGCCACCCAGGTGCCCCTGTAATTCTCCTTTTTGATGGGGTCTTTGTCTGGTTTGGGGATCAAGGTAATGCTGGCCTCATAAAACGAGTTTGGAAGTTTTCCTTCCATTTCTATTTTTTGGAACAGTTTCAGAAGGATAGGTATTAATTCTTCTTTAAATGTTTGGTAGAATTCCCCTGGGAAGCTATCTGGCCCTGGGCTTTTGTTTGTTGGGAGATTTTTGATTACTGCTTCAATTTCCGTAGTGGTTATAGGTCTGTTCAGGTTTTCTATTTCTTCCTGGTTCAGTTTTGGTAGTTGATACATCTCTAGGAATGCATCCATTTCTTCCAGATTATCTAATTTGCTGGCATATAGTTGCTCATAATATGTTCTTGTAATTATTTGTATTTCTTTGGTGTTAGTTGTGATCTCTCCTCTTTCATTCGTGATTTTGTTTATTTGGGTCATTTCTCTTTTCTTTTTGATAAGTCTGGCCAGGGGTTTATCAATCTTGTTAATTCTTTCAAAGAACCGGCTCCTAGTTTCGTTGATCTGTTCTACTGTTCTTTTGGTTTCTATTTCATTGATTTCTGCTCTGATCTTTATTATTTCTCTTCTCTTGTTGGGTTTAGGCTTTATTTGCTGTTCTTTCTCCAGCTCCTTTAGGTGTAGGGTTAGGTTGTGTATTTGAGACCTTTCTTGTTTCTTGAGAAAGGCTTGTATTGCTATATACTTTCCTCTTAGGACTGCTTTTGCTGTATCCCGAAGATTTTGAACAGTTGTGTTTTCATTTTCATTTGTTTCCATGATTTTTTTTAATTCTTTAATTTCCTGGTTGACCCATTCATTCTTTAGTAGGATGCTCTTTAGCCTCCATGTATTTGAGTTCTTTCCGACTTTCCTCTTGTGATTGAGTTCTAGTTTCAAAGCATTGTGGTCTGAAAATATTCAGGGAATGTCCCAAACTTTTGGTACCAGTTGAGACCTGATTTGTGACCTAGGATGTAATCTATTCTGGAGAATGTTCCATGGGCACTAGAGAAGACTGTGTATTCTGTTGCTTTGGGATGGAATGTTCTGAATATATCTGTGAAGTCCATTTGGTCCAGTGTGTCATTTAAAGTCTTTATTTCCTTGTTGATCTTTTGCTTAGATGATCTGTCCATTTCAGTGAGGGGGGTGTTAAAGTCCCCCACTATTATTGTATTGTTGTCGATGTGTTTCTTTGCTTTTGTTATTAACTGCCTTATATAATTTGCTGCTCGCATGTTAGGGGCATAGATTTACAATTGTTAGATCTTCCTGTTGGATAGACCCTTTAAGTAGAATATAGTGTCCTTCCTCATCTCTTATTACAGTCTTCGGTTTAAAATCTAATTTGTCTGATGTAAGGATTGCCACCCCAGCTTTCTTTTGGTGTCCATTAGCATGGTAAATGGTTTTCCACCCCTTCACTTTCAATCTGGGGGTGTCTTTGGGTCTAAAATGAGTCTTGTAGACAGCATATCGATGGGTCTTGTTTCTTTATCCAATCTCATAGCCTGGAGAAACAGGAAGGTTAAATAACCTGAGCAGAGTCACATAGCTAGCACGTGTAGAATTGGGCTTTGATCCCAGATTGTCTCTGAATATATATTTGTTATTTAAAGCAAAACAGGGGAGTGATTTTTCAGGCTTGTCATGATTATCTAGTTAAAATTGGAAGTTCCAGTATTATAAATACACATTGAAAGAGATTTAGGCTTCCAGATGAATAGTTTTCAATAACTTGCTGCTAACCTTAAAGTCCATTATCTTTAAACATGGCCTAATAGGCCTTCCATTTTCTGATCCCTTCAACATCTGTAATCCTCACCACGCTTCCCTTGCTTTTTCTACTCTTGGCCTTTTTACAATCTCTAGAATGCCTGTCCAAGCTTTGTTTCCCACCTCACCTGCTCTGTCCTTGGCCAGGAGCACTGCTTTATCTTTCTCAGCTCACTAACTTGTGCGCATTTCCAGGTCTCAGCGGAAGTTTTCTTCCTTCGGGTGGTTGTCCTAAAGTTCCCAGACAGGATTAGGTTCTTCTCCAATCCCACAGCATCCAGCAATTCTCCTTTCTTTGTGTTCTGTATCTGCTGTTTAACATCCCTGCTTGATAAGAATCTTCACTGAGGGCAGTGACTGTGTCTGCTTTTTTGGGTGTTATATCCCCAGTGGGTGTGGCATAGATAGTGTAGGAAATATTTGTTGTTTGAATCCTAAATTTTAAATGTTAGTAAAACTGTTCATTTATGTAATTGTGCTGAGATTGAATAGTGAGATTGTTAAAAATACTGAAAAAAATACATGGAAAAATAAGTTTTCAATTTCCTTCATATACCTTTATGTTAATTTTTGCTTTTCTTTGCTCTAGCAAGTTAAGCAAGAAATACATCTTGTTACAGTAGCACTATTTTGTTGACTTCTAAAGGTAATTATGTTAAGTGACCAGAATTACAAGCTTGTACTTTGTCCTTCACAGGTGGAATTTTTGTGATTCACTTTCACAACGACAGTTTGATGTAGAATATTCCTATGCTGAGCTAGTGAAAGTGGTTTGGTACAAAGGTGTAACTTACCGGTAAGGCACCTGTGTTGGAGTGGGAGCTCTTCAGCGATGTCAGAGGGGAGGGGACTAGCCCTGCAGACAGACTCCCACAAAACAACAGTTTGGCCAGGGCCATCATTCTTCTGTTTGGTCCTAAATTTTATAGGTCCCAAAACTTAGTTTTATGAGTGTACATAGGGGTCTTGTGACTAATTCACATTAACCATATTCACAGGATTTTTGTGACAACTCCAGAGCCAGTGAGGACTAGTTTTCCTGGTGAATGAAATACTCATGTCAGTTATTTAGGATTCCTCTTCCAAGCATCAGGGGATCTAGCTGTCTGAATTAGTCACATCAAAATGTTGCCTGTTGAGCATGGAATTAGAGAAGATTAGAAGCTCCTCTGTGTCTGCACTATTCCATTGAATTATTCCTACCCCACCACAAAGTATACCTCTCCGGTGACTAGAATACTAATATTGGCTAGATTCATGGTTTCACTACTATAAATAATGCTGGAAGAGCACTGCAAAATTTTGTTCTTTGGGCTCTCCTTTTATACATGAAAGCCCACTCCCTCCTGACAATATATTCTTCATATATTTTTTTAAAAAAAATAGACTTGGCTGAAGTTTTTGTACGTTATATACCCAATACCTTGATTGTACTTGGCTGCTTCAGATATGATCAATCACCTTCTCTTAGAGATGGTTCCTTTTACACATGGCTAATCTCATTCATCAGATATTGATTCTACTAGTTTCATTATTGAAGAATAATCCTATTTTCGGGTTCTGGAGTTGTCATATTTAACTTCTTTGCAGTGGGCATTTCTTTGGTGATTAGTGTATGCCAGCTACCATGATTGGCAGTGGATACCAGGATGATAAGATGCCTGACTTCCAAAAAGTAGGCTTAGTTGTTGAAATAGGTATGTTAACCAATTCTATGTGTTTTATTTATTTTTTGGAAAAAATTTAATATAGCTGGTTGGGTGCAGAGTTTGCAATTATCCATTTTGCTGGGTAGGCAAAATCCCCTACTAATTTGTTTGTTTGTTTGTTTGATTGCTCTCATTTATGTTTTACTCTCAATTAGAAAAAAAAATTTAATGATTATTTTTCTTCCTTAGACTAAACCATAAAAATGTGAACTCAATAGAGATTTATCCTGGAGATGGATCTGTTTTCAAATCAGAGGGAGCTTATTTTGGGAAGTATTTTACGTATTATTCCATTCAAGAAGGATCAGAAGAGGTAAGCTGACAATTAGGTCTCAGCTCAAGAATTTGTATATAGCTGTTTCTAAATAATTCTGAATATATATAGGAAATTTG
This sequence comes from Phoca vitulina, assembly GCF_004348235.1. NCBI lineage: Eukaryota > Metazoa > Chordata > Mammalia > Carnivora > Phocidae > Phoca > Phoca vitulina. Next base: position 33,817,048 of record NW_022589720.1, on the reverse strand, counting down.
ATCTTTACATAACATGGCTTGCCTACTACTACGCAGTCTGGAGAATTCATATAACCTTTTGCCAACATTGTCACAGTGATTACTAGCCACCTTATTTTTATTGCATTTTTATCCTGTATTCTGCCAGTCATTTGCCTAAGTAATTTGTGTTTGTTTGTTTGTTTTTTAAGATTTTCTTCTTAAGTTATAAGCTCCACACCCAAGGTAGGGCTCGAACTTAACAACCTTGAGATCAAGAGTCACACACTCTACCGACCGAGCCAGCCAGGTGCCCCAATTTATGTTTAAATCGGAAGTTAAATTTAAACTTCTCATGTCATAGAATTTATCAATAAGGAAACACTAAAACCAGCAGCATTACTTTGAATCAGTATTCCTCTTTGAATTAATATATGCACATTCTTTTTTTCCCCACCATGTAACTGTTTGCATATTTAAAATACCTCTTAACTCCTAAATCTTTATATACAACTAGAAAGTTGAACAAGGGACACCTGGGTGGCACAGTCAGTTGGGCATCCAACTCTTGGTTTTGGCTCAGGTTGTGATCTCAGGGTTGTGTGATTGAGCCCCGTGGTGGGCTCCATGCTGAGCATGGAGTCTGCTTGGGATTCCCTCTCCCTCGGCCCCTCCCAACCCTCTTTTAAAAAAAAAAAAGAAAGAAAGTTGAACAAGATTGTTCTCTGTTTTTGAAAGTAGTAAAACATAACATGATATATTTAATTTATCAGACCAAAATGTAGTCATATGGCTATATTATTAATAGTCTAAATTTGCTTATTCCCAATCTGACATTTGACATCCACCGTTATGTAAGGATCACCGTAGTATCACCTGGCTTTGCTTTGCAGGATGGAACATAATGAATATGTTTTCTTTCCATATTACAGAGTGGAATTTTGAGTGATCATTTGTTTATCCACTTGTTCCATCTATACTTCCCACTGCCCCTTCCACTCCCTATTTATATTTTAAGTAAATCCCAAATATCTTTCCGTTCATTAATATTTATATATATATAACATATATATAGGAACAGATTTCCCACTGGGTCTATTTGTAGGAAAGTATTCATTTATTCTATACATATTAATTGAATACTCCTAAGCAGACACTCTGTCAGGCACTGGGTAAGGATGAAGAACTCCTGCCCTCAAGCGTTCACAGCCTAGTAGTCATTCAGATAGGCAAACGAGCAAATGAAGTAGAAGTATGACCAGTATTCTGTGTGTGTGTGTGTGTGTGTGTCTAGTGCATGAGACAGTCAATTAAACAGGCAAATAGAGTGGGTATGCATACCTATACTGCTGACTGCTATGTATTGGGAATTTGAAAATGTATAAGATAAATACGCTACATCTTCCTGGAGCTTCAGTTTTACTCAAGGTATAAAGGGGAGGGATGATAATTTTTTTTTAAAGATTTTTATTTATTTGAGAGAGAGAGAAAGCACGAGTGGGGGGGAGGGGTAAAGGGAGAGGGAGAAGCAGACTCTCTGCTGAGCAAGGAGCTCGACACAGAGCTCGAGCCCAGGACTCTGAGATCATGACCTGAGCTGAAGGTGGACGCTTAACCGACTGAGCCACCCAGGTGCCCCAGTGATGATAATTTTTATACTGAAGCAAACATATCAGGGAGGAGAAACATGAGCTTTTGGGATAAAACAGAACGTCCAGACGAGTTGTGCCTTTGTGGTGGCCTGCTTCAGGCTTCACTCTCAGACCACCTCTGTGAGCAACACTTCAGCTCTGTCCACTGGAGTGAAGAGATTTAGGAACAATTGGCTGTCTTTTCAGGATAAAATTGTTTGCTCTTACTTTAACCCATACTCAAAAATAAATTCCAGATGGATTAAAGGGCTAAATGTAAGAAACCAAACTTTCTCATGTTAGAAAATATGGAAGAACAATATTTATAATCTTGGGGGAGGGAGGTCTTCTTAAGTACAGTACAAAACACCAGAAGGCATAAAATAAAAGTTTGGCAACCTTGAAATTTTCATACTTATGTTAAATTTTAAATATTTAACTTCTGTTAAATTAGATAAAGCTAAAAAGATAAGCAAAGGCCTAGAAGAAAATATTCTACACTATAAATCAGAATAAAAAGACCAAAAAACCCCCACAAACTCTTGTAGAAAAATGAGTAAACAATAAGAATGGTTAAGCCATAGAAAAGGCAATATAAATAACTCCTAATATGTGGAAACATATTAGGCTTTGCTGCTTGCATCAAAGAAATGCAAATTAACATGTTTTTACTCATGAAATTATCTAAAGTTTGATAGTGTCTACTATGGGCAAGGGTGTAGTGTAAAGGGTGTTTCACAGTGCTGGTTGGGGTGTAAATTGATTCACCCTTCATGAAAGACAATTTGAAATATCAAGTTAAATTGGCTAGAAATTCTGCCTCTAGGTATCTATTCTAGCAGAATATTAGCACATATATACAAAGAAATACGGCAAAGGCTGTGGATTGTAGCATTGTTTGTAGTAGCAAAAAACTGGATGCAGTCTAAATGCTTATCAGTAGAGAAATGGTGAAATGAGCTGTGTGGCCAGATTATGGGGATGCTGTGCAGCAGTTTAAAGGAATGAGGAAGATGTAGATGCATACAGAGAGAGAGAGATTGAAAGATCTCCAAGACACTGAAAAAGGAAAGTTGCAGAACAACATGTACAGTGGTATCTTCTGTAAAGAACAAAAACCCCAAACCCAAATATATTACTGTATAGAATACACATGTAAATGCACAGGGGAAGATCTGGGCAGATAAAAACCGAACTGAAGGGACACCTGGGTGGCTCAGTTGGTTAAGTGTCTGACTCTTGATTTTTGGCTCAGGTCATGATCTCGGGGTTGTGAGACTGAGCCCGGCATCAGGCTCCATGCTCAGCAAGGAGTCTGCTTGAGATTCTCTCTCTCCCTCTGCCTCTCCCACTCATGCTCTCTCTATCTCTCTCTCTCAAGTAAATAGATAAATCTCTTAAACCTTAAAACTGAAGTGGTTACTTTTGGGGAGGAGTGTGGGATTTTGTGAGGGAGGGACTTAAATCTTATATTTTTTTAGCTTTGTTTTCTTCCAAAAAAAAAAAAATAGTGATGTATTGCTGCTTGTACACTTAAATTTTTAAATAGGAAAGATGTAATTGCTTCTGTAGAGATAAGAACTTGGTGCTCTGGAACCACATAAGGAGGGGCACCTGACCTAGTTTGGGGGGAAAAGTCTTCTGGAGGATGACATGGCTGAGCTAGGATCTATAATTACATTATATTTTATTTTTTAAGTAGTCTCTACACCCAACATGGGGCTCAAACTCACAACCCCAAGATCAAGAGTTGGATCAAGAGTCAGATGCTCTATTCTGAACCAGGCAGGTGTCCCTAGACCTATGATTTTAAAGAAGGAGTTATACAGAAGAAGGGTAGAGGTTGGAGGAGTATATAGCTGAGGGAACACTACTTGCTCCAATCCTTGCATGGCTGGCTTCTTGTTGGTAAAATTTCTATTTAAATGTCATCTCCTCAAGGAGGCTTTTCCTGACTATCCAAATTCAAGAAGCTACCTATGACACTGTCTGTCATGGTACCCTCCTCTTTTTTTCTTCCCAGCAATTAATACTATGTGACATTTTCTTACTGATTAATGTTTGTTTGCTAACTAGCCCACACTAGAAGTCAGCCCTGTCTTGTTCAACACACTATTATTGCTAGAGCATCAAAGAGGTAGATGAATGTCACCTAACTAGAGGCTGGGGCGAGTGTGAGGTGTTGAAGGAAATGAAAATGCTATAGATAGACAGAATGCTGTAGAGATCGAGTGTTGGGGTAATGTCTGGGGAAGAGACTAAACCACTAAGTTTGGCCAGCTCATAAATGGGGCATGAGAAACCATATTGCTTTGCAGAGTCACTGAAGGATTTAAGTAGGGAAGTGACATCCTATTTTTGTTAGGTCATTTCAGAGGAAGATAAACTGGAGTGGGGAAGAGGTAGACCAGTTAGAAGACATTTATAGCAGTTCAGGGAAGAAAGTATGAGGACTAGGCAGTGGTAATGAGAATGGAAACACAGGAATGGACACAAGAAATATTAAGGAAACAGAACTGATGGCTGACTGGAGATTGGGGATGAGGAAGGAGTTGAAAATGATGGCAGATTATTGAATAAATCAATGAGTGGTGGTGGCAGGCACAGTATTAAACCAAAATTTTATCAAATCTAAATTGTTTTGATGATGACTGCTTTTTTATCTTGCTGGGAGGTGTCAATAAAACATTTAAATTCTGTTAGATCTCAACCCCATCTGCCTAAAAGTGAGATACTCTTAATTATAAGATGTATCCAGATGTCATAGAGGTTAAATTGTGAAAAATGAGCACCTTAGAATTGATGAAATAGGGCAGTGGAAAAGACAAGAACTCTCAAGGAACTCAGTATCCAACAGAAAAAGATGTAAATAGTTAAAATGCAATAGTTTGAGTGCCTATCATGTGCCTTAGCACATTGCTAATAAATGCTGGGGATACAGAGGTCAGTAAAACAGACACATCCCCTACCTTCATGAAGCTCTATTCTAGCAGGGAAGACAGACATTAAGTAAAAAAGTATTAAATTGAAATCATAATGAAAACCAAGAAGCTAGAGTGGAGGGTACTGTGCTTGTGGACATAACTAGGGATTTCACCTAGTCTGTGGGACCTCAGTAATGGCTTCCCTGAGAAGAAGGGAAAGTAGGCGTTAGACAAAGGGAGATGATGGAGGAGGGAACTGAATTCCAGGGAGAGGGAACACACCACGGGTATATACGAAGTAGAGAAGGAGAAAATGTGAATTTTGAAATGAAGGTAATTCCATTTTCTACATGTTATAGTGAGATATCCAGCGGAGAAGCCTAGTAGAGAAGAGGAGGGACTATTTTTTGAGTACCTACTATATACTAAATTCTGTCCTGGGTGCTTTATATATGTATTATATCGTTAATCCTCAGTCTAGGTGGTAGGTAGTATCCCCATTTCACAGGTTGTAGGCACCAAGGTTTAAAAAAGTCTGCATAAGGTGTGCCTGGGTGGCTCTGTCGGTTGGACCAATGACTCTTGGTTTCAGCTGGGGTCATGGTCTTCTCTCCTGGTTGTGAGATTGAGCCTGCCTGGGTGGGGCACCGGCTTACTGTGGAGTCTGCTTCAGATTCTTCCTCCCTCTCCTCCCCCGCTCTGCCCGCCCCCCCCCACCACCACCCTGCTGCGTGCACTTTCTCTCTCTCTCTCATGAATGAATGAATGGATGAATAAAATCTTAAAAAAACCCAAAAGGTTACATAAACCTGCCCGTCATTATAGTTAGTAAGAGGCATACTTGTGATTTGAATCCAGCTTTGTCTTAACTTCAAAGCCCATCTTCTCTCACTGATGGTAAAGCATGTATGGGCTATATTCTCTTGTGGTTCAAATTAGATCTGTGCTACTTCTTAGCCCTCAAATTTCGGTTTCCTCATCTAAAAGAAATAGGCATTAATAGTTCTTATCTCAGAATTGTTTTGAGGAGTAAATGAAATAACCATGTAAATTACATAGCATAGCACCTAGCATATAGTATCTGTTCAATAAATGTTAGCTGTTGATATTATATTTATTATGAACACAACTTTGGACTCTGCTGGTATTACCCAGGAAGAAGTCAGGAAATCAGAAAACAAGGCTGGAGACAGAACCCAGGGAAACACAAGTGTTAAAGAGCCTGAGAAAGAGGGAATTCAGAGGGAATAACAAAATTTTTTTTTTAATTCAAGAAGCTGAGCTTATACATAATATGTCTTCCACAAACTGTAGCAATAGTTCTTCCATTAAGAAAACATAATAAAATTATATAATTTGTTCAATTAAAATAGTTTTTTAAACCTATATAGGCTTTTTTTTTTTTTTTTTTTTTTTTTTTTGGTCTAAAGGTAAAGTGAGGCTTATATGATAAGTTTTCTGCTAAGGTGTAGGAAAATTAATTTGGTTGCCATATTAAGTATAGCCAAAATTTAAAGTGGGCAGTAAGTTATAGGGTATTAGAATGCAACTTTTGTAACTATCCAGGATGAAAGCTAGACTTAAAAAAAAATGGGAAAAAAGGAAAAGCATAAAATAACTTTAAAAATATACCTTTTATGGGCTTTTGATTAAGTTAAAATAACTGCTTGCATCGTCACAATATAAATACAAAATTTAAAAAGAAGAGTTAACTAATAATGGCCAGGATTTATTATTGAGCTATTTCATTTTAAATTAATTTTCAGAGAGAAGAGAAAACTTACTCAGTAAATAACCTTCCTCCGGACAGACCAGGAAGTCTGTTCTCTGTGTGTTCTCTACTTAAACAGGCAACCAGGTAAGTTCTTCACATTCATCTGACTCAAGTGTTATGTGTCTGAGAACCCTGATACATTTTCTGGTGGTTAGGGGAAGACTAAAAATTTGTAGGTACGGTGGAAATATGTGTCTTTGGTAGAATCTGTCAAGTTTTCTGGTCTCTTCATTTATAAAATAAGGTAATCACATCATTATAAGAGTACTTCTGGCTTTGACAAACCTTGCAGGTGCTGTGAATCCATCACCTCTTAGGAGCACCTGAAAAGTCTCCATTTGGAGTCATTTCATTGCTAAAAAATTAGAGGAGTAGCCTTCACTATGTAAGATTAACACAAAGGAAAGCAACCCCCCTTCCAGGGCATAAAGGATTTCTGGAAGAAAAGTGTTCTGAACATATTTTAGTGGAAATGAGTTACTTGCCTAACATGTTGTATAGCAGTAAGAATGCGATGCTAGAATTGGAAAATGCCATTATTTGCAAATGTTTAAGTACTGTTTTTCATGTTCACAGAATTCTTCAACACTGTGCCAAGACAAGGCTTTCTTTAAGCCATAATTATCGTATATGCTGCTGGAAAATGGTATCTTAAAATTATTATTATTTTAAAGATTTTTATTTTTAAGTAATCTCTATACCCAATTTAGGGCCCGACTCACAATCCTGAGATCAAGAGTCACATGCTCCACTGACTGAGCCAGCCAGGGGCCCCTTAAAATTATTTTAGAAAAAAGATCTTTAAAATTATTTTATTGTTTGCATACATACCTCTAAGTTCAATTTACTTTCATCTAAGTCATGTGAGAAATTCTTTGTAACATTAATATTGGTTTATTCAGAAAAATATCCACTTACTAGAAAAACACTGCAAAATCCAGCTTTTATGTTATACTTTGTCTATAATTTGTTTTTGTTTCTTTTTTCTTAGTGGAGGGGGAAGGGCAGGGAATTGATTGGATTTGAAGTTTGTGGAAACATAGTTCTTTTAAACTATGATATTACAGTATTCTACTGTATTTCCATAACTGTACAAGTAAATTCTTTAACGTTGACTTAAAGGAAGTGATTCTCAGACTTTGATTTCTATATCTCTACTAATTTAGTTATAAACCTATATGTTGCTGTAGTTCCTAATGTTTTTCTATGTTCTATGTAAAATTCAGCAGAACAGTGACTTTCCAAAGATATTAGAACTTAATCTGCTTGTAACAGACTAATTTGGGTATCCACTTCTGGAAAAGTCAAAATATATGTAAGGATTCTACAATATTCAACTTCTGAATAAAGTTGCCTCTTAGTTTATTAATCATTTAAGTAATAATGGATAACTCTCTTTCCTGCTATTTTTATTAACTTGGTTTTAGGTACCTGGGATAAATGATAGCAATATACTGCCTTTGCTTTTGAGAGAATCAATCATACCCAGCGTGGGAAGATTTCTTGCATACTCTGATGACAAAGTACATGCTGTCTTTTTAGATGGCATTACTCTAACCCTAAATTGGAATTTCAGCTCTTTTATTGAAAAGAGACAGGTGATTATATTTCAGACTGAAATCTATTTTTTATTGTTTTCTTATCTGTGGAAATAGAACAAAGAAAATAAAGTACCACACTATTTCAATTTATTTTTTGAACTATAAAGTCTGTTAAGAAGCTTTAGTGATCTCATTGGATTTCCTAGCAAAAATCAGAAAGGATGACAAAGAATCATTTTTATAAAGGTAACTGATTATATAGAGAAGGACTGGTATAGAGGGGTGGTTAAATAATACCCATAATCCATGTAAAAGATAACTTTTAAATTAATCAAAATAAAGTTTTAATGATTCATCTACTTATTTTTTAAATTGATAATTTAAAGAGGCTTTTGTTGCATTTCATGTTTGTTTTTTGTTTCAGTTTTGGAATGATAAAACTTACCTTTCCTCTTTGCTTCTTAAGGTAAATCAAGGTCTCAACTTAGGTTGGTGTAAGTTAACTTTTCCCGATGGACAAGATCAGTTAATTCAAATTGAACACCCTGGACCATATGAAAGGTACTGAAAAGCAGTTTTAAAAATTCTTTTCCTTTTCTTTTTTTTTTTAAGATTTTATTTATTTATTTGTCAGAGAGAGAGAGAGCACAAGCAGGGGGAGCGGCAGGCAAAGGGAGAGGGAGAAGCAGGCTCCCTACTGAGCAGAGAGCCCAACCTGGGGCTTGATCTCAGGACCCTGGGATTGTGACCTGAGCCAAAGGGAGACGGTTAACCTACTGAGCCACCCAAGTGCCCCTAAAAATTATTTTCATGATAGTAAGTAAATTTTACTTTTAGACAGAGGGGAAGCATATAAACATGATTTAAATGTTATATATATATTTTTAGTTTTTCCGGGTAGATAATGTACATGATGTCATTTCAACAGGTTTCAGAATTTACAGTAATATTGGCATCTAGCATAACTAAATAAATCAAGTCAACTTTAATCATTTCCATTTGTATTCAAATGGTTTGTCAAAATAAATGTTTTAAATATAACTGGCTTGCTGTGGAAATTGGACTGTGGACAGCTGTGTTACCAATTAACTAATTAATGCCTTAACCAATTTGAGGTAAGGTTTGCACAAATAACTAAACTTAGGTATATTTCTGTAAAGTGGAATAAAATTAATTCGCTGATGCTTAAGTTGGAGAAGATTCTTAAAATCAGCTTTTTATGAATATGCTTTTTTGCTTTTGTTTTATGTAATTTGTTATCAACTTGCAATGTTCTCGACATGTTAGTGATTTTACTTGAGAATATTCACAAAAGAATTGCTTTTTTACCTCATGAATTTATTTTTCTGTTGGGAGTTACTGCATTTTGGTGTAAATGCTCCAACATTCATTGCTAGTTTGAATAATTTGCATCAAAAATACAGTGTCTTGAGGCCCCTGGGTGGCTCAGTTGGTTAAGCATCTGACTCTTGATTTTGGCTGAGGTCATGATCTCAGGGTTGTGGGATCAAGCCCTGAGTCTGCTTGAAATTCTCTCCCTCTCCTCCTCTCCTCTCCCCTTCCTCTGCTTGCATGTGCACCCGAGCATGCTCTCTCTCTCTCTAAAATAAATAAATAAATCTTTTAAAAAACTAGTCTTTGGCAAACACCACTATTTGTTTCAGCCCATCACTTCAGATCATTCGTTTTATTGACCTTGATAGTTGTTTTGTATATTCAGTGAGTTATATATAATTACACATTTATGTATGTGTGTGGGGGGGAATTAATGGGTGTGTTCTGGTTTAAATTTTATTTTATTTTTTTATTTTTGGTGGGGGATTTTTGTTTTTTTTATATATATTTTTTTAATTTTAGAAAGCAAATGCTTGCTTAGTCATAAAGACATTTTCGTTATAAAACATAATGAAACTCATTTTACTTTGTAAAACTAAAAGGATACTTTAGACATTTGAATTTGAATTTTGAGTGAAATCGAAGTATCACTTTGTTCTGATTCTTAAATCTCATCTTTATTAATCATGACTATGAGTAAATCATTTTCTCCTTGCTGAATAATGAGAAAAACTTGCCTTTTCCATTTCCTTTAAAAAAGATTCAAAAAATTGCTCAGTAAATGCCTCACTTGGGAATTTCTTTATCCTTTTCCCCCAAGTTGTCTTAATGATTTTTCCTTTTTAAAAAAATGCTTTTATAAATATTATACAAGTTCATTTTTCAAATACCTCTTTTATTTTTCAATCTAGCTATGTGATAGCGGTTGTATCATGGTGCAGAAGACTGACCCAGACTGGTGAGAGAGAGATGCCCACACATTCTTCATCTTCTGTTATTGAAGAAAATTGGTATTTATATTTCTTTTAAGCTTCATCTGTGTAGAAGAGACACAAAAAATGTCAAATGGTAAACTCCTAAGACTTTTCCTGATAGCTTAAGCTTGAAAATAATTTATCTTTAATCAGATATCTAATTTATTTCATTTCATCATATTTTATCTGAGGTCAGAAAATTGCATTGAAAACTTCATATCAAAATGGGTGACTTTTAATGTGCTAAATTCATCCTGAAAACTTTGTGGAAAAATGTAAAGGAGATTTTTAAAATTTTAGTAATATTAAAAGAAATAGAATGTTGACTAACATAATAAACTTTCAGAAAAAGTTGATTTTGAAATCACTTCTATCGTGTTAATTACCTTTCCCAAATTAACTGGAAAATCAACAAATAAAGTATTTTAGTCCTTCCTGTGTGCCTTTCAGTGTGCAGGGGACTGGAACTGGGCTTCAAAGGAATATTTAGGGAAATTAAGACATTTTAGGGAAGGAGCAAGAGCAGAGGTAAAAAGCATATTTTGTCCTGTGGAGACAGTGAGAAAATAGTTTTTATGGAGCAGAAGCTATCTGTTAGGCGGTAGTGTGAGTTTCGGTGGGTAGAAATGGATCTTGTGATCAGTAGAGGAGCTCAGACTTGATAGAATTACAAGTTCCTAAGTAGAACAAATGGCAGAAAGAAAGGTCATTAGGAAGGTTAGTATCACTGAGAGGATAATCTGAATATACAGGTATCCCCCACTTTTTGAAAGTTTGCATTACACCACTTCGCTTTTACGAAAGACCTACATCAGTGTGTACCCATTTTTCTACGGACATACCACCCTGAACACACCTGATCTTTTCTCATATCAGAAACTAAGCAGGGTGGGGCCTCGTTAGTACTTGGATGGGAGTATGTACCTGTTTTTGCTAACTGAAAGAAATCCAAAAAGGATTTTTGCTTTTAAGAAAAAAGGCAAAAAGTGAAAATAGCATTCAGTATTTGTTTTGCAATGAGCTCTTATAGAGGCAGTTTGCACCCCAAGCAGGGAGAGTGGTACCTCCGAGCTCCTTCCCTGGAACTACACTCAGCATCTCAGCTTCAAGCCGCCATAGCTTTGAACGTGTCTGTGAGCCTCTGTGCTTCATCTCAATTTATTTTGTGCATCCATTAGCAAGATGAGTCGTCAGGTGTCAAAAAAAAGCCTAAGAGAGGTTATTTTTTGCATGTGGGAATGATCAAAAAATTTTCCGTAAAAATTAATGGTAATTGTTTTTCAGCTTTTGGATAGTGGAGGAAACCTGTATTGGGAAAGAGGGGAGGCGCTTGGGTAGCTCAGTCTGTTAAGCGTCTGCCTTTGGCTCAGGTCATGATCCCAGAGTCCTGGGATCGAGTCCTGCATGGGGCTCCCTGTTCAGTGGGGAGTCTGCTTCTCCCTCTCCCTCTGCTGCTCCCCCTGCCTGTGTGCTCTCTCTCTCTCTCTGTGTCAAATAAATAAATAAAATCTTTTTTAAAAAAAAGGAAAAGAGGTATAACAGGAACAATTTAGGAAGGTTTAGGGTAGTTTTGTAAGGTGTCTTAGCATAGCATGGTGAAAAAAATATAAACATTAAACCTGATCCTTCCTTATCACCTTTTCCTAAGTTACTTAGAGAAAGAGATACAAATCAAATCAGTCGATGTTATTTAATATCTTAGGTTTCCTAAGGATTCAGCTTTCCAGATCTTCCATTCTTCAGCTACAGCCTGTTTGGGAGCAGAAAAGTTGCCCAAGTAGCTGGCAAAAAATGTAGTTGGGATGAAAGGGAAATTGTATATGACTATAGGATTGGTCACTTCATCATCGCTCAGCTGACAAGGTTTTTAAGATGCTGGCCTTTTCATATGAAGGCTTTGAAGAGGATAACTGTCAAGACATACTACAAAGTGAGAGCGTGAGGGAAGTGCATATTGGTGATAGTAGCTCTGGGGGGAAGCAACAAGGAGCAGCAGAAAGACAAAGGAACTGAGGAAGAGTAGGGAGAGGAGAGGCAGTCCCTGACAATAGCTCCATTTCCCTTGCAATGCCTAAGACCTCTCCACTGTGATTTGTTTCCTTGTCAAAGAAGGAGGGTTGAAGGAAGACAAGTGATTGCACAATGAAGAGCTACCTGAATTTATTTCAGTATTTTTTTTCCAACTTACCTTCTATTTAGATTAATTTAGTGATTCAACTTTTTTTTTTTTTTTTTAATTTATTTGACAGAGAGAGAGAGAGCACAAGCAGGGGGAGCGGCAGAGGGAGAGGGAGAAGCAGATCCCCGCTGAGCAGGGAACCCGATGTGGGGCTCATTCCCAGGACCCTGGGATCATGACTGAGCTGAAGGCAGATGCTTAACCAACTGAGCCACCCAGGCACCCCTGATTCAACTTTTTAATAGGGATGCTAGTCAAAACATAGAACAGCAGATCGTTCACAAGAAGTTGGTTCATCATATGAGCAACAGCATAAAGGTAGTTTGTATTGTTTGCTTATGGCCAGAAAAATATGTCATATGTGGGGGAAAAAAGGTGTTTTGCAATGATGAAGAATCAGCAGGCTTTGGAGTAAGTCATATCCAAGTCTTTACCACAGATGCTTAAAATGTTGAAAGATCTCTTTCATTCTCCATCCATAGGCTAGAGTACAAGGAAGGAGTGCAAGTTGACAAGTACTGTAGTAAAGCCAGTAAAGCAGACAAGTTCTATACCCCTTTGTGAACTGTGAAGACTATTCTAGTGACTTGAATAGAGAGATCTTTTAGATATTAAAGTCCTCGTTAATTTTGCAGAGAGCTAGTTGAGTTACACTGTTTTCTAGTTGTGTCCACTGCTCATATTTCATTCTAGCTTAATGAGGAAAAAGAACACACACATAAGAGATTCTGCTGAAGTTGTACAAATTTAGCCCTCTGCCCCTTACCAGTTGCCCAATATCTGTTTCTGTGGAACATGTTAAGAGCTAATGTTCATCGTGTTAACCCTTCCAATCAAGGAGAAGAGAATGTTTAGTATGCTGTGTTTAATAAAACAATAGTCTATTCTAGAAGAAATTTAATAGAAAATACTTATTATTTGGGAGTACCTGGGTGGCTCAGTCGGTTAAGCGTCCAACTCTTGATTTTGGCTCAGGTCATGATCTCAGGGTTGTGAGATCGAGCCCTGTGTGGGGCTCCATGAGAGTTTAAGAGAAGGTATTGCAAATAAGTATATGATTAGTTGACATAAGGCTATAGGAATTTAAGGAAGGAGAGAGCACTCTTTTCATAGAAATGATAGGATTTTACTAGTTTTTATTTTTTTTAAAGATTTTATTTATTTATTTGAGAGAGAGAGAAGGAGAGAGTGTGTGCATGCACTCGCATGCAAGAATGGGGGGAGGGTCAGAGGAGGAGGTAGAGGGACAAGCCGACTCCCTACAGAGCATGGAGCTTGATGCGGGGCTCCATCCCATGACCCTGAGATCATGACCTGAGCCGAAATCAAGAGTCGGCTGCTTAACTGACTGAGCCACCCAGGCGCCCCTAATCTTAGTAGGTTTTTAAAGCTTGACTAAACTCTGAGGAGGAAAGCAGATGGTATGCCAGGTTAGTATTAAGAAGTTGTAGCAGGCAGGGCCTGTGGGTGGAGAGGGTCCTAAAGGAATGGTGCCTGGCACTCCAGCAGAATATGGTAGAGGGAGAGAAGAGTATGAAGGCCCAAACAAAAAGCTCTGATTTTATTTTATTTTTTTTTGATGTGATATCTATGTGATTTCATTCCAGTTTGTTTTTGTCTTTTCTTGGTTAGATACCAGTCCTTTAAATTCTTGCATTTTAGTGAGAAAGCTACCTCTTTATGGATGTTAGCAGTTTATTGACCTAATATTTGCAAATGGTCTGTTTGGGCAGGTAAAATTAGGTAATACAGTGTTTCAAACAGGGGAATTTTTTTCCCTTTTTATTTCCTTCCTTTATTAACTGTATAATGTCCCTCAAGTTATAGCAGTGTACCTTGTACTGCTGAATTTCCAAAGTGTACCTTTTTTTTTTTTACTGTGCTTCAAATAAATAGAAAAAAATGGTTATTTAAAAAAAAAAAAAAGAGTTATAGCAAGAATGCCCATTATATTCAAACATCAATACCCGATTCAAAAGTCCTTGAGGTGGGGACTTTTATTCATTTTCCTTATTCATTCAAAGCACTCAAGTATCGGTTGAGTCAAGTTGATGTGTTGCTAAATAAAGCCAATATAAAGAGAATTCTTTTTTTTTTAAGATTTTATTTTTAAGTAATTACACCCAACATGGGGCTTGAACTTACAACCCCAAGATCAAGAGTCACCACGCTGCACTGACTGAGCCAGCCAGGCACCCCTATAAAGAGAATTCTTAACTTCTGGGCTCTTCTACCTACAGTTCTAAATTTTATGAAAAAAAATCAAGTATGCCTATTTGAAATATTGTAGCTATAAAAGACTCAGATAACTATCATGAACTTACTTTTTTTCTTTTTGCACAGGTCTGTGGCCTCTGAACTTGAAAAGATAAAGAAATTTAACTGTATCCTTTAAACTGAATTTATTGTCCTGCATAATTACCCCTTTCCATTCTAGGCTTACTTCATGACTCTGTACTTTATATTAATCCATACTTATATATTCTGAAGCTTTATTGAATAACATTAAGATATATCTTGTCTATAGAAGGTACATCATGTCAATATTTATACTTTTGAGTGGGCTTAAAGAGGGCAAAAGACAGTGAACTAGGGATAGGTCTCCTACGAAGACTCATTCACTTATATAATTATATTCTAAATTATAACAGACCTATGTCTTTTTCTTTCTTTTTTTTAGGATATTTATTATGAATTATTTTTAATTTCAGCCTTATTGATGTATAATTGACAAAAATTGTAAGATATTTAAAGATATTAACAAAATTGTAAGATGTTTAAAGTGTACATCATGGTGATTTCACACACATATATATTTTGAAAGGATTACCCTGTCTTGTTAATTAACACCTACATCACCTCACATATCTGTCCCTTCCTCCCCACTCTTTTTTTGGTAAGAACATATGAGTTTCATCCTCCCAGCAAACCTCAACCATACAACACAATGTTATCTACTGTAGTCACCATGTTATATATTAGATCCTTAGACCTTATACTTTTTAAAGCTGAAAGTTTTTATCCTTTAACCAGTCTCTATTTTATCCACCTCCCAGCCCCTGGAAACCATCCTTTTTATACTTTGTTTCGGTCAGTTTGACTTTTGAAAAAAGTTCCATTCCACACATAAGTGACACTGTACAGTATTTGTCTTTCTCTGTCTGGCTTATTTCACTTAGCATAATGCCCTCAGGATCCATCTGTGTGGTTGTAAATGGCAGGATTTCCTTATTTCTCATGGTTGAATAGTATTCCATTGTGTACATATACCATATCTTTATCCATTCATTTGTTGATGGACACTTCGGTTGTTTCCATATCTTGGCTATTGTGAATAATGCTGCAGTGAACATGGGAGTGCAGATCTCTTTGAGATCCTAATGTCATTTCTTTTGGATATATATCCAGAATTGGGATTGCTGGATGGTATGGTAATTCTTTTTTTAAATTTTTTGAGGAGCTTCCATACTGTTTTCCAAAGTGGCTATACCAATTTACATTTACACTAAGGTACACAGGGTTTTCTTTTCTCCACATCCTCACCAACGCTTATTAACTATTATCTTTTGGATGATAGCCATTCTAATAGGTATGAGGTGATACCTCATTGTGGTTTTGATTTGCATTTCCATAATGATTAGTGATATTGAGCACTCTTCCGTATACCTGTTGACCATTTGTAGGTCTTTGGAAAAATGTCTATTTAGTTCCTCTGCCCATTTTTTAATCAGATTTTTTTGCTATTTGTATGAGCTCTTTATGTATTTTGGACATTAACCTCTTACCAGATATATATTTCAAATATATTCTCTGATTCCATAAGTTGTCTTTTCATTTTGTTGATGGTATCCTTTCCTGTGCAGAAGCTTTTTAGTATGATGTAGTTCCATTTGTTTATTTTTGCTTTTGTTGCCTTTGCTTTAGGTATCAGAACCAAAAAATCACTGCCAAGACTGATGTCAAAGAGCTTACCCCCTATTTTCCTCTAGGGGTTTTACGGTTTCAGGTCATATGTTCAAGTCTTCAGTCCATTTTGAGTTGATTTTTGTGTATGGTGTAAGATAGGGATCCAGTTCTCCCAACACCATTTATTGAAGAGCCTGTCTTTTCCCCACTGTGTATTCTTGGCTCCTTTGTTGTAAATCAGTTGGCCATGTATGCAGAGGTTCCTTTTTTTTTTTCTTTTAAGATTTTATTTGAGAGACAGAGAAAGCACACACATGCAGTCTAAGGGAGGAGCAGAGGGAGAGGGACAAGTAGACTCTGTGCTGGGCACAGAGCCCAATGTGGGGCTCGATCTCATGACCCAAAGATGATGACCTGAGCCAAAATCAAGAGTCAGATGCTCAACTGACTGAGCCACCCATGTGCACTGCATGGGTTTATTTCTAGGCTCTCTATTCTGTTCCATTGATCTATGTGTCTGTTTTTATGCCCATGCCATACTTTTGGGATTACTATAACTTTGTGTTATAGTTTGAAATCAGGAAGTATTATGCCTCCAGCTTTGTTTTTCTTAAGATTGTTCTGGCTCTTTGGGTTTTTTTATGGTTCCACAGAAATTTTAAGATTGTTTGTTCTATTTCTTTGTAAAATGCTGTTGGAATTTGATAGAGATTGCATTGAATTTGTAGATTGCTTTGGGTGGCATGGACATTTTTACAATATTAATTCTTCCAACTCATGAGTACAAGATATCTTTCCATTTATTTATGTCTTCTTCAGTTTCCATCATAAATGTCTTTCAGTATACAGATCTTTCACCTCCTTGCTTAAATATATTCCTAGGAATTTTATTCTTTTTCATATAATTATAAATGGGATTGTTTTCTTAATTTCTGAGAGTTATTAGTGAATAGAAATATAATTGATTTTTGTATATTGATTTTATATCCTGAAACCTTACTGAATTTATTAGTTCTTTTTTTTTCTAAGAGAGAGAGAGGAAGGGGAGGGGCAGAGAGAGAGAGAGAGAGAGAGAGAATTTTATTTATTTATTTATTTTTAAAGATTTTATTTATTTGAGAGAGAGCATGAGAGAGCACAAGCAATGGAGAGGGAGAAGCAGGCTGCCCATTGAGCAGGGAGCCCGATGCAGGACTTGATCTCAGGACCCCGAGATCATGACGAGCCGAAGGCAGACATTTAATGGACTGAGCCAACTGGTCCTGGGCTCTTATTAGTTGGGAGATTTTGGATTACTGATTCAATTTCCTTATTAGTGATTGGTCTATTCAGATTTTCTATTTTAAGATTCAGTCTTGGTAGGTTGTATGTTTATAGGAATTTTTTTTTTTTTAAGATTTTTTATTTTTTATTAGAGAGAGAGTACAAGCAGGGGGAGCAGCAGGCAGAGGGAGAGGGAGAAGCAGGCTCCCTGCTCAGCAGGGAGCCCGACATGGGGCTCGATCCCAGGACCCTGGAATCATGACCTGGACCAAAGGCAGCCGCTTAACCGACTGAGCCACCCAGGTGCCCCTGTTTCTAGGAATTTATCTGTTTCTTCTAGGTTGTCTAATTTCTTGGAATATAATTTGACTCATTTTTCTTATGAAATCTTTTGTTCTGTACATTCCTACCCCATTCATCTAATTTTTTATCATGTGATTTTTTAAAAGATTTTATTAATTTATTTGAGAGAGAGGGAGTGAGAGAGCATGAGAAGGGGGACGGTCAGAGGGAGAAGCAGACTCCCTGCTGAGCAGGGAGCTTGATGCGGGACTCAATCCCAGGAGTCCGGGATCATGACCTGAGCCCAAGGCAGTCGCCTAACCAACTGAGCCACCCAGGCGCCCTTATCATGTGATTTTTCTATAGTCCTATTCAAATAATAAAGTAGCCCTGCATCAGAGGACAGGTTTCTTTCCACTCTGTATCATTTATTTATTTATTTATTTATTCATTCATTCATTCATTCATTCATTCATTTATGCAGGTGAGGGGGCAGAGGGAGAGAGAGAATCTTTTTTTTTTTAAAGATTTTATTTATTTATTTGAGAGAGAGAGAATGAGAGAGAGCACATGAGAGCAGGGAGGGTCAGAGGGAGAAGCAGACTCCCTGCCGAGCAGGGAGCCCGATGCGGGACTCGATCCAGGGACTCCAGGATCATGACCTGAGCCGAAGGCAGTCGCTTAACCAACTGAGCCACCCAGGCGCCCTCTTTTTTTTTTTTTTTTTTAAGATTTTATTTGACAGAGAAAGAGATAGAGCAGGAATACAAACAGGGGGAGCTGGAGAGGGAGAAGCGGGCTTCCTGTGGAGCAGGGAGCCCAATGCGGGGCTGGATCCCAGGACCCTGGGATCATGACCTGAGCCAAAGGCAAACGCTTAACAACTGAGCCACCCAGGCGCCCCGAGAGAGAATCTTAAGAAGGCTCCATGCCCACTAGGAGTGCCTGGGTGGGTGGCTCAGTCAGTTAAGTGTCCGACTCTTGATTTTGGCTCAGGTCATGATCTCAGGGTTGTGAGATGAAGCCCTGCATCAGGCTCTCTGCTGGGTGCAGAGCCTGCTTAAGATTCTCTCTCTCCCTCCGCCACTCCCCCGGATCCCTCTCTTAAGAAAAATTTAAAAATACACTGCACAGATTATTTATATTCCTATCACTCCTACTTTTGTTCTTTTATTCCCACATCACTCTTCACTTAAAGAAATGTTGAGATTTTAATTCTTTTATCTCCTCCCTATCACCAAACTTCCATCCAAATACACATAGGTACTCTTTCTTCCTTTTTTAATTCTTTTTTTTTTAAGATATTATTTATTTGACAGAGAGAGACACAGCAAGAGAGGGAACACAAGCAGGGGGAGTGGGAGAGGGAGAAGCAGGCTTCCCGCTGAGCAGGGAGCCCGATGTGGGGCTCAATCCCAGGACCCTGGGATCATGACCTGAGCCAAAGGCAGACGCTTAATGACTGAGCCCCCCAGGCGCCCCTCCTCTCTTATATCTTAACCAGTTTCTTCATCTGTAAGGGGTAGACCTGATAAGTTCTGAAGTACCAAATCTATTATGAATCCAAGGGATCTTCCTAATAGAGAAATAATATTTTAATATGAAGACCAGGCTTTCTGAAATTAAATGTACTTATATAATGAAAAATGCGGGGAAAAACTCCTTAACTAACCAACTTAGTTTTATTGGAGAATAGTGGTATCCTAAACCAGATTTCTAACAAAAAAACCAAACAGTCATCTGATCATTATGAACCAAAATCTCCAGAAACCTTGCTGGAAGAAGTTAATGAAGAGAGAGTATCAGTGGCATTGAAAAAAACCTCTGAAATCCTTCAGGATATTGACTGTCTTCTATCAAGTTCTAAAAAGTGAAAAATGGAATTTTTATAAACCTTAAGGATGTTGTTTCAAGTGACTAGTATAAAATTACTAGTAAGCCAAGAAATTATATATATTACTTCTGTGCAATGATTATATAAAAAATGACATTTAACTTTGGAGGTTACCTAACTTGTAAATTTTAAACTATATGTTTATAATGTATTTTATTAATAAAGAACTGTTTTAGGATTTTGAACAATTTCTTATTTCAGATTTATGAGAAAAACTTATAAAATTATAGTTGCTGTTTTATCTTGTGGAGCATTCACTATTAATCTTCAAGTTTTTTTTTTTTTTCTTTTTAAATATGCAGAATTGTGTGTATTTGGTCATTTGCTTTTTGGTCTCCAAATATTTTTCAACAGAACTACCAAAAGAGAATTAGATCTTTATATATATATATATGCGCAATATTGCTTCAAGCTAAGAATCGGGCACTTCAGCAAAGACCAAATTTTATCTGAATTGTCTGATTATTTTCATTTCTTTTGAACATCTGAAAAAAATTTATGCTACACAAGTGTGTGAAACTAAAATAGCTCATCAAAAGTGCTATTTATAGCAACCTAGTGCTGTTTATTGGGAAAGCACAAAACCACGCATCTAAAGAGACTTCAAGATTAGACCAATATAGCAGAAATGTTCTAATTAACTTCTGATTTCTAGAAAAGACCAGCTTCTTGACATAAAAGAAACAACAGAGGAAACAAGGAGAAAAAGAACAAAGCAAGCAGAGCATAGATTAGGAGTGATAATGTCAATGATTTGAATGGGCACAATGTTCTCTTGTTAGCTCTTCTCACCCCGGGCTCCTTGCTACCTTCAGGTTTCAGCACAAATTACCACTTCTTCAGAAGGGCCTCCCCCACTTAGTCTCTACTACATCACCCTATTTATTTCCTTTACAGCACATACTACAGCCATCCAACTTTTGTCTCTTTGTGGTCTAGATCCTCCACTAGAACTTGAGCTCCATAAAGTCATTTTGTAGCCTGTTACCAAGCATTGCGCTTGGCACAAAGAGCATTCAGTATGTGTTGTATAAATGAATCAGTGCCTTTGGGCTGTAGAGTGATTACAGAGAAAAGAATTGTAACAATTTCGTTGTTTTGGTTGCAGGCAGCCATCCATGTTGTTCTTCAACAGCTCTAGTAAGCCTAGAGTATAAGACATGTACAGTGCTGCCATAAGGGCAATGCGAAATTGTTACTGCATTCAGACAGACAAACTGTCCTTAACATGACTAAAAGCACCCCATATTGTGGTTAATGTGTTCTTTGTAATTAGCTTTTAAACTATGTGGGTTAAAATGTGTGTCATTTTCCCCCTCAGTTGAGTCTTTTCCACTAAGAACCAAGACAAGCAATGAAAAGTTCTAGCATTGAGAAACTGAGCCACGCTTTAGGGTTCTGTGAGAGAGAGGCCTAGGAGTTTGCTTGAGATTGAAGATCTCACTTTCTACTATAGAATTGTCTTTCAACTGTAAAATTAATATAACCCCACTACTGCCGTTGCTTTCCATCTCACCCTTGTTTTGAGAAACTAGGTAGGAAGAAGAAAGCAATACACCTTTTTGAGACTATTCTTTTGCACCAGTGCTTCCTAGAGCCGATGCCAAGCTAGACATCTCCTTGGTGCTCACTCAGGCGGAAAGGCAGGCTGGGACCTGGTCATAGTCCCATTAAAAAGCTGCATGTTGAGTCCGGTTAATTAGGGTCAAGCTACCTTTTATGCAGTTCTTTTTCCAACTCCTGTGCGTTTAGTAGTCATGATTAAATGGTCCAGCTCTATCTGCTGCCACAATAAAGTGGTAGCCCCCCACCGTCTGCCCACAAAGTGGCAAAGAATAATTATCAAGAAATCCCCAAGGGGGCGTTGGAGCGCTATGAAGAAGAGGCGGATCCGCCGGATCGCGCGGTCCCTCCATCTCGTGGAAAAACTCCGGCGCCCAACCTGAAAGACCCGGTAAAGGAAGCCGGAAATTTCTCTATCCTTTCGAGACCCAAGATGGCCCGTGGCTCCTCGCTCAAGGTCTGGGTGTTGGGCCCGCACATCCAACATTAGGTGAGGTCACTTCGTCCCCAGCTTCCCAGCCGCCAGTAAGGGTGCGTCGTGAGTATGTCGGCTGCTAAGTCTGGGGCACGGCGCCGGCAAAGCCAAGAACGAATGCTCAGGTTTGACAGAGGAAACCAACCAAGGCACTTTGCACTTCTCACCCCGCTGTCCCAAAGGTTTCCTTATGGGGCACGGCGGGGAAGAACTCGTAGTACCCACCACCTCCTCCAAAGAAAAAACCCAGCTATCGGTTCTCGTCCGTTAGGCATGGGGCCGGTATCCCGGCGTCCTCTCCGCCGACGTTTGGGGGCTGGAGCCGCTCTGGCCGGCGGCCGGCTTCTCTATGGTGCCGGCCGCGGGGAGGGGAAAGGGGCGGGGCCGCCGTTAGCGCTGCGGGCTTCAGGCTGGAAAGACGAAGGTGGGCGCGGCTGAGCTCGGAGAGGGCCCGGGCGGGAGGGGGACGGAGTGGACTCCGCCAAACTGCGTCCTGAGGTGGGAAGCCGAAGCCCCAGGTTCCAGATGGGGAGGGCGTGAAGGGGCGGCGAGCGCGCGGGACTCCAGAGGCAGCGCGGTGTGCTTGACCGCCGGCACTGTCCGACGATCCCGGGATGTGCGCGAAGGTCCGGCTCCTTCCTCCGGCTTCGTGGAGCCTTCGAGATTCCACAGGCACCCAGTCCTCGCCTAGGCTCTGTGTCCCTGGCGTTTCCCTGGCCCAGAGCGGGGTGACGGGGTTCTTGTCGGAGTTGCCCATTGCCCTCTTTAACAGGCACGAGAGTCCCAAGCGCCCCGGGTCCCTGAAGGCGTGACTACTGTTAAGTGTGACAGGATCCCTTCTTTGCATAGGAAATGCTATGACGCCAGGGCTTCCTGCCCTATTTTCTTAATGGGCGTTTTAAAATTACTGCATCACACCAGCCTTGGGAAAGAATGATTTGGGGAATTTGCTGAGACTCGATAAATGTTTAAATTCAGAATTGTATGTTTTATTCCTAATGGTGTAGGAACTAAACAAAAGTTTCTGTGAAACTGAGCAGGATTTGTGTTTCTTTCCTTTGCAAATTAGCTGCATTTGGCATCTGCTTTAGGTATTATAGCATTAAAAAATTAAATATATTAGGGGCGCCTGGCTGGCTCAGTCGATGGAGTGTGTGACTTGATCTCCGGGTTGTGAGTTTAAGCCCCACCTCCGGTGTAGAGATTACTTTAAAAAATTAAAATTAAAAAAAAATTAAATATATTAACTTTCACAGCACTGACATTGAAAAAGACTTATTTGTAAAGCAATACTAAAGGTAGTTATCAGATTTTAGACTGCTTTTACCTCAGGTTTTTGTAAACATTTGTGTGATGGGAAGAGTGAAGCAGATGATATTTATTTTGGGAATTTGTTAGTTCTTTGTTTTGGCAGAAAGATTTGTCTAAGATTATTAACAAACTGTATAATAGTGCATAACTAAAGTGACTGGCTAATTATGTTTGTGGAGTTAAGGAAAGGGAAGATTACTACTATGTATACTTAAAAGGCCCCATAGTTGATGATATTTTACTATAATGGAATGGGGTGTGGCAGTTTGACCATCGTAGAAAGTGGCTGCAAGTCATAAGGACATGTTAGGCTATTATGAGATAAGAAGTCATCCCCAAAATATTTTTAGTTCATAGGCTGAGGGTTGCTTACCTGCTTACCCCTTGTATTAGTATAATGAAATATTTATTAAATACCTTCAGCACATTAGATTTTATGCATGAGAGGCTTAACAGAAAATTACAATTATTGGGCGCCTGGGTGGCTCAGTTGGTTAAGCGACTGCCTTCGGCTCAGGTCATGATCCTGGAGTCCCAGGATCGAGTCCCGCATCGGGCTCCCTCCTCAGCGGGGAGCCTGCTTCTCCCTCTCCCACTCTCCCCTCTCATGTGCTCTCTCTCTCTCTCTCAAATAAATAAATAAAATCTTTAAAAAAAAAAAAGAAAGAAAGAAAATTACAATTACTACTCTTAAGGGAACTACCCAACAAAAGTAAGTATGTAGAATAAACAAAGTTATGTTACAGTTTTTGAGGTTCCAGTGTCCATTCTATTTGTAGGGGAGTGGTAGGAAGTGGAAAAAGGAAGAAAAAGGTATGAAGAAAAATGGGTACACTTGGGTGTCTAAGAGACAGTAAATAAAAGGCAGTACACTTATAAATGTTCTTTCTCCCCCCCCAAAAAATGTTTTTTTCTTATCTTCATACTCAAAATCTAAGCTAAAGATGTTAAATATGTGCCCTAATAGAGTGGAATAGATGTCAGAATTGTGTTTCTGGGACCATAATTATACCTTTATAAAAATGGAAAGAGTATTGTGTTAGATACCTATTACTATATAACAAATCACCCCAAAACTTAGAGGCTTTAAACATTTAACAAGTATTATCTCACTGTGTCTGTGGGCTAGGACTTTGCAAGAGGCTTAGCTGGGTGATTCTGGCCCAGGGGCCCATGCAGTTGTAGTCCAGATGTTTGCAGGGCTCTAGTCATCTACAAACTTGACTGGGGCTGAAGGATCTCCTTCCATGTTCACTCATTAGCTTTTTGTTCCTCTGTCATCAAGCAAGCTGTTGTATACTCTCCATTTATAAAATGCATTTCGTGCTGCCCCATTATGTGTATGTGTTCCTATTCATAAACCATGATAGAGTTATATTATTATAAACAATAAGGTTTTCTTTTTCAGGTCACTAAATCTGGATCATCATTTAAAGACTTGAAGTGATCTTTTGATGTTTCACTTTGCTCGTAACACATCATTAGCCTCCCCATCTTTTTAAAATCTGAACTTAAAACACAAGGTTAGTAACATTTAAATATATTTGGGGTGATGAAAATTGTTTCAAGAGTAAAAGAAGATGGGTGTAATGCAGTGGCTTTATAGTGGCATCATGCAATTTGCAATTAAGTGGATAATGACCTCTTATTTTTGTCCCCTTTCTGGGATAAGATTTGAAAATAAATTTGTAATAAATGCAGATATAAGCATAGTTTGAGTGGCAGCAGAGCTTTTCTCTTGAACTTCTATGTAAGTGTGTCCAGCCTACATTCTTACGCTCTTTCACCTGAGTGACCTTCTTTCTTCTTTGGGCTAATTTGCAGGCCACAGCTTACTGAAGGAGGGGAATGTTTCTGCTAGTGTAGCACTTCTCTGGCGTGGTCATTCATTGAAATTTGTGTGTCCCAGTTCCCATCCAGCTAAGTGGATACTGGCATCTGTCTTTGGTTCAAAGGGATATTTTATAAACTTTAAGATTATATGCACCGAACCTTTAAACATGTTGACTTCTTTATCCATGCAAGTGTCAAGAGTTTATTTCGTAAAGTAAAAACAAATGCTTCATAATTTATGGGACTGTCAATCCTGAAGTTTATAGAAAGGTTTCATGACTTGGATGTATCTTTTGCCTTTTTTACATTTTGGTCTTGCTTGAAAGTACTTTGAAATCACTCATTTCCTCATCCTGGAAGAATCTGTACACTTTAACCCAATCTTAGTGCTTTTCAGAACAATTTTCATTATTGCAAATGACCAAGAATTTGAGGATTGTTGTAGACTCCATTATCATTAACAAAACAGTTATTCAGTGCAAAGCAAGTTTTCTTCACCATATGAAAGAATTAAAGGTGTCTGTATAACTTTATTTCACCTGGAGATATAGAAATCTTTTGTACAGACTTTGCATGTGTCAACTAATACATAAATATGAACAAATTATTTTTATATTATCAGTTTGACTTATAAGAATTGTATAAAATTTTATTAATGTTTATTGATGTTATATATGCTAATATTTTTATTAATATATATTTTTAATGTTATAAGTATGTTTCTACTTTTCAAAAATTATACCTTTAAGATACTGACTTTAGCATCATGGTCTGAGTTGTTTAATGACTTCTGACTAATTTCAGAGTAGCTTTATTTGTTTTGTGGTCATAATAGAAAGACATTAGAAATCTTTAGGGAGGGGCGCCTGGGTGGCTCAGTCATTAAGCGTCTGCCTTTAGCTCGGGTCATGATCCCAGGGTCCTGGGATCTCGTGCTACCCAAGCACCCATAATTCCCTAAAGATTTCTTTCTTTTTTTTTTTAAAGATTTGTTATTTATTTATTTGACAGAGAGACAGCTAGAGAGGGAACACAAGCAGGGGGAGTGGGAGAGGGAGAAGGAGGCTTCCCGCCGAGCAAGGAGCCCGATGCAGGGCTCGATCCCAGGACCCTGGGATCATGACCTGAGCTGAATGCAGACGCTTAACCCACTGAGCCACCCAGGCACCCCATATTTGCTTATTTTTAAGTGATTTTTGATATATATTGTCAAATTGTGTACTAGAAAATTATACTAACTTATACTCCTGTTAATAAACAGAACGAGTGATCATCTTCCTACCACTACTAACAGAAAGCATTAGCAATCTTTTGTCAATTGTACATTGAAATACTGTTTTAATATAATTCAATTGATTGCTAATAAAGTTGAAACCTTCTAATAATTTTTTTTGATCATTTGTATTTCTTCCTTTTCCAAATTGCCTTTTGATAGACATTGCCCACTTTATTATTGGAATACTGATTTTTTCCTCTTAATTTTAAGAGACCTTAATAAAGTAAAACTTTGAATCTTTCCCCATCATAAAGAGAATCACAATTCCTCCATTGTCTTTAACTTTGCCATGTATAAGTTTTATATTCTTATGTAGTCATGTCTATCAATATTTTAAAAATAATTTTGAGGGACACCTGGGTGGCTCAGTCGGTTAAACATCTGCCTTTGGCTCAGGTCATGATCCCGGGGTCCTGGGATCAAGTACTGCATCGGGCTCCTTGCTCAATGTGGAGCCTGCTTCTCCCCTCTGCCTGCCGTTCTCCCTGCTGGTACTGTCTCTCTGACAAATAAATAAAAAAAAAAATTTTTAATAAAAATAATTTTGAGCTCCTCTCTAAAAGTCAAGCTAGCTCGACTATGTAGAAGTCTGTTTACAAATTCATGTAAATATCCCAAACTTGATAACCAAACTGATTACAAAAGCTATCTAATCATAGACATTTTCCAGGGCTAGTCAACGACATTGATTCCCTTTGTTAATTTAACCAGGGAAATGTTCTATCATGTTGCAAAACTCTGATCCGTGTGGATGTGACATTTTAAAACCTAGAGTTGTTTGATTAAACAACTCTACTGTATTGAACTATGCGTTGCACAGATTGAAAGGAGATGATCCATTCTCAGGTTTCGTCTGATGATTGACTCTCTCCAGTATTACTTAGCAATTAAAGCCTAACAGACTGACTACTAGTGTGGACGGCTCTTCCTGTCCAGCATAGTATATTTGTGAGTATGCTGTTCTAATGCAACTGGAAGAAACAAAGAGCCCACTTTCCACAATATGTGCTGAGAAGGCCAAATACTGTCTTTTCCAGCCTCCCTTGTAGCTAGTCATGTGATGTAGGCCCAGCCAATCAGACACATATCCTGCCCCATCCAAATAGTGTATGAGTTCAAATAAGCAAATACAGTCAAGAGTCTTCCACGGCAGCAGTGGACAGGGCAGCACTGACTCAGTGCCGGTGGTAATACCTGGTGACAGGGGGTTAGGCAGTGTAAGCTGGGCTCCGTGCTGGGGAGGTCTTCATCAGACCAGTTGTCTGGTGTCATTTTCACTGAGGTGCTCGAGGCATAACTTTGAGGCCTGATTCTTGAAACCTGGCTGTGATTTCCCAGTATCCTTTTAATAAATTTGTTTTTTGCATTTACTGCCAGAGTGTTTTCTTTTCCATGCACTTAAGAATCCTAACCGATACAGGATCAGAGTTAAATAATAATTGTTCCTCTACCAATTTAGAATTATATACACATTCCCCACACCCCCATACACACACTTATTTGATTTCTAGACTTTGTGTTCACCTTTCAGTACTTACGTTACTCTGCTTTTCCAAGTTTATTGGCATTAACTCTTTTAAATGAAATTTAGAAACACTTTGTGAAGTTCCTAAAAGAAAATCCCTTTATGATTTTAATTAGATTAATATTAAATTTATGGATTTTATTTGAGGAGAATAACACCATCAGTGTCTTCTTACTCAATAAAATGGTCTGGCTCTTGTATTAGTTACATTCCATCAAAGAAGCAGAACTACTTTGCCTGGGATTTAGACAGGGGTTAGACCTTCTGTAATTGTGGGGACTGGGAAAGCAGTCTGGACAGACTCCTGCCTCTGAGTCTGTTGTTGAGCCTGAGGGGGTTACAAGCCAGCTAGACAGACACAGTCGAGAAGGGAAAGTGGATGTGGAGGAGAGCAGGGACAGAATGGAATCTGCATTGGCTTCTCACCAACTCCAGTTTTGATGCTGTGGGTGATGATCTACCAGGAGAGGCTAACACCCTTGACCCGGGGATTGCACATGCAGACCCAGGATTTGGAGAAGCTGAAGGAGCTGCAGGCCAGTCCGCTTCCCCATGCCAGCAAGGCAAGCTAACAGATCATGTGCAAGCTCCACATGCAAGGAAGAACTATACAAGAACTTTACAAGGAAGGGAATTGAAAAATGTGCTTCCAACTAAGCTGAGCTAACATAGTATGAAGCCACCAGAGCTCGAAAGAACTGATTGATCTTTTGTGTCCTTTAATACAGCTTTGTTGTTTTCTTCACAAATATTTCCTGTTTAGTTTATTCCTTGGTATTTGGGTTTTTATTGCTGTTGTGAATGTTTTTTCCCACTTTTTTCTTATGATGATTGCTTATATATTATAAAGATTATTTTAGTATTTATCTTGAATTAGCCACCATTTGCAACTTAAATTCTAATGGTTTTCAATGGATTCTCTTGAATAGGCAGTCATTTCACTTGCCAACTAATGTAATTATCCTGTTCTTCCTGGTAAGGTAATGATACATTTCCTTCCCCCCCTCCCTCTGTCCCTTCCTTGCCTCGTTAAGTGGAATGAAACTGCCAGAACAATATTCTGATAGCTTTACTGTTTCTAACTTTTAAGGTAATATTTCTCGGTTTTCATGATTTTGGTTTCTGGTAAACTAGTGTTTCTCAATGTTTAGTGAATATAAAAATTACTTGGTAGTCATACTTGCTAAAAATGCAGATCCCAGGAATGGATATTACATTTTGCTAAATGCCGTTTAAGTATTTAATATGCAGTTCCTGCTGGATAACAGATCCAGTATATGAAGATTTTTCATGAATTCATTCAACACTTATTGAGCACTTAGTATGCATGAAAGATATAGTAGTGAACAAAGTTGACTGAGTCCTTGCTCTCTGAACTTTTGTTTTCCTTCCTGAAATGTGTACAGAGCATAAATACTTGAAAACAAGTATTTTGGCTTTAAAGGTATTACTTGTACCATCATTTAAGCTTAGTTTCTTTGAGCTAACTAGGCCACTCTATTCTTTTTAACTAGGTCCCATTCCCCCTGCTTATGTTCCCTCTCTCACTGTGTCTCTTTCTGTCAAATAAATAAAATCTTTAAAAAAAAAAAAAGTGATGAATTATATTGCATTGTGGTCAGAGAATTTGGCCTGAACATTTCCAGTATTTAGATTTTATTGAAGTTTTTCTTGTGTAGTTTTCATTGTGAAACTTCATTGTGAAGTTTTTCTTGTGTAGAGTAAATGGGTAGTTAACTTTTGTAAATGTTTCATGGACAATTGGAAAGAATGTGTTTTCCATGTAAAATGTGTAATTTTAGACCTGCATATGAAATCAAACTTGTAATTATATTATTTAGATTATCTATACCTATTTTTGGCTACTTTATATAATTTACATATCTTACCTGTTTGTGGTTTGTCATGTAAGCATCTTTTTTTTTAAAGATTTTATTTATTTATTTATTTATTTATTTATTTATTTATTTATAGAGGGAGAGCAAGAATGCAAGAGAGAGCATGAGCGGGGGGAGGGACAGAGGGAGAGGGAGAAAGATTTTCAAGCAGACTCCACTCTGAACACGCAGCTTGACTCAGGGCTCGATCCAACGACCCTGAGTTCATGACCTGAGCCGAAATCGAGTCGGACGCTTAACCAACTGAGCTACCCCAGTGCCCTGTAAGCATCTTATATAACTTTATTTTATCCCTTTTAGTACCACTAAGTCTTTTGCCATGAATTTTGTATTTGATATTAATATTACCACGGCTGCTTTATTTGGCTTGTATATTCTAGATATATATTTTCTCATCTCTTTATTTTGTATATTGCTGAGACTTTTTGTTTGAGATATTTTCTTATGAACAATAACTGGGATGTTTCCTTTTGTCCCAATCTGTTTCTTTATAGATAAATTTAATACGTGTGTGTTTGATGTTTGGTCCCTTTTACTCTTTTGGGGGGTTGGGGTGACAGTAAATTCTTTTTTCTTTTTTTTCCTTTTATGTTTTGCTGTACTGATCAAGTTTTCTTTATTCCTCTTCTGTCTTCCTAGTGATTTAGAAGTCCTGTTCCTCCATCCTTTTTCCCCCAGAAATTGTATATAGCTGTTATAATTTCAAAGGCAAAATTATGAAATTCATGATTGTCACAGAGGTGCCATAATTTAGTTTATGTAGAATCCTACAGTCATAATCCATTTCTCTCAGAGCTTTAGTAATGTTGCCCCACAGTATTTTGGCATTTATTGTTGGTATTAATCACATTTTCCTTTTGCAGATAACCTTTTTGGCTGGGGCGGGGCAGGATTTGGAAACTCTAAAGGATTTTATGTTTATCTTTTGAATTTATTTTTTTCTTTCAGTGCTTAACTCTTTGTCATTTTTTTCCCCAACAAGCTTTGAGAAAATTCTTCAAAAATGTTCTTACTCACTAATTGTGTTTTTTGAAGCATTCATTTTATTATGCATTGTTCCTGTTGAGCTTTTATTTGGGCAATCAGACTTTTCATCTCCATAAGCTCTTGTTTTCAGAGTGCTCCTTTTACATGAAAGCCTGCTGTTGTTATTGACAATAAAATATATTCTCCTAACTTTTTAACATCTTTGTTGGAGTATAATTGACATAACATTTTGGTACATTTTGATGTATATATGAAACTATAAACCATGAAACTATCACCACAATCAAGATAATGAACACATCTGTTCCCCCAAAGTTTCTTAATGCTCCTTTTTTATCCTTCCAGCCCCACTGATCTGCTTTCTGTCACTTAAATTGGTTTACATTTTCTTGAATTTTATATAAATGGAATCATGTTCTGTACTCTTTTAAAAATATTTCCAAATGAAAATTTCAAATATATAGAAAAGTAGAAGATAATATAATGAACTATAGTATATCCATTACCTATATTAAACAGTTATAACATTTTCCATACTTACTTCATTTATTTACTTTTTAAAAATTAAGACTTTCTTTTTTATTGCAGTTCTTGGTTTACAGAAAAATTGAGCGGATTGTACAGAGTGTTCCCATATGTTACTTCTCCCTCCACACACATTTCTCCTTATTACTAACATTCTGCATTAGTGTGATACCTTGTGACAATTAATACACCAACATTGATATATTGATTGAAGTCTGTAGTTACATGAGGGTTCATTCTTTGTGTTGTATAGTTCCATGAGTTTTGACTGTGTACTCTATTTTTCTTTTCTTTTTGTTTGGCTTATTTCACTAAGTATTATTTTGAAATTCATCAATGTTTTTGTTTGTATTACTTTTTTGTCTCTTTTTATTCCATGTTTTGTTTATCCAGTTGGGTTGTTCCAGTTTGGAGCGAATGTAGATAAAGCTGCTGTGAACATTCATGTACAAGTCTGTGTGTGGGTGTATGCTTGCATTTCTCTCAGGTAAATACCTAGGAGTAGAATGACTGAATCTATGATAGAAGTATGTTTAACATTTTGAGAAACTGAAAAGTGGTTTATCATTTTAAATGTCCTCCAGCAGTGTATGAGAGTTCTGGTTGCTCCACATCTTTTCTACGTTTGGGATGATAAATCTTTAATTTTAGTCATTCTAATTAGGTATGTCTTGTATCTCATTGTGGTTTTAATTTGCATTTCCCTAATAATTAATGAGGTTGAGCATATTTCATGTGCTTATTGATCACCTGTATATCATCTTTGTAAAGTACCTTTTCAAATATTTTGCCCATTTTTGTATTAGTTTTTCTATTATTGTGTTTCCAGAATTCTTTGTTCTAGATATAAATCCTTTATCAAATATGAGATATACAGATATTTTCTCCCAGTCTGTGGGTTGTCTTTTCGTTCTCTTAACATAGTCTTTCAAAGAGCAGAAGTTCTTAATTTTGATGAAGTTCAACTTACCAATTTTTAAAAAACAGGTCGGCCTTTTGATGTTGCTTCTAAGAACTCTTTGCATAACCCAAGGACACAAAAATATTCTATGTTTTCTTCCAGGATTTTTATAGTTTTATGTTTTACTTTTAGTTCTGTGATCCGTTTTGACTTAATTTTTGTATATGGAGTGAAGTATGGTTTGAGAGTCATTATTTTTGCCTGTGGATATCCGCTTGTTTCAGCACCATTTGCTGAAAGGACTATCTTTTCTCCATTTACTTGCTTTTGCATGTTTGTCAAACATCAATTGACAGTGTATGTGTGGACCTATCTCTTCTTTTAATTTATTTTATACATATATATTTTTTAAGTAGGCTCCACACCCAGTGTGAAGCCCAACACAGGGCTTGAATTCACAACTCTGAGGTCAAGACCTGAGCTGAGATCAGGAATCAGGTGTTCAACCAGCTGAGCCACCCAGGCATCCCTGTGTGGATCTATTTCTGATCACACTTTCTATTCTGTTTCATTGCTCTATTTGTCTGTCCTTATTCCAATACCGCACTGTCGTTAATTACTGCAGCTGTGTAAGCCTTGAAGTCAGATGGTGTAAGTCCTTCAACTTAGCTCATCTTTTTCCAAGTTGTTTTCCTGTTCTAGTGTTTTGTGTTTCCCTATAAATTTTAGAATATATGTAATGAGCAATGGATAGTTTTTATTACAGAATGGAAGTTGAATCATCCTTAATACATCATTTAGTTATTCTTTAGTCTCAGAATTAAAACAATACAAAACAAAAACTTCAGGTATCACATAATATTGATAACTTTAACTGGATGAATGATTTCAGTATTCTATGCCAGGTAAGTACTCAGCACAGAATTATGATTGCCTTTTTATATCAATTAAAGTTCTGTGGTTAGAGGCAACAGAAAAGAAAAAGGGATTTATTGGAAGAATCCTGGGTTAGCTCATAGAAGTAAAGTAAAGGGTAAGCTGTAAGAACTAGGGCAGCTCTGAAAAACTTAAAGATTGGACCTGAGGAGTTGATGTCCTTATGATTCTTTTTTCTTAGGCTGCTCCATGTAGTGGGGCCCAGGTCTGTAAGAAGAAAAGGAACTTTCTCCCACCAGCTCCACTTAGGAAAATTCTAGAAGGAAGTCTGATTGGTCCAGCCTGGATCACCTTAATCACCAGATTATTTATCACTAGTCTAATCACTACTGGAAAATGATGACTAATTAGTCATTACTAATTAATTACTACTACTGATAAGAGAGACAGAGAATTCTAATTGGTCAGCTCCAGAGTTTGGGTATTGTGATGAGCAGTTTTCCTAAAGGAAGGAGATGCTGTTTTCAGAAGTTTGGAAAATAGTTGCTGGGTACAGAGACACAATGGGTACCCACTACCATGTAGCACACATTGCTGAGAGTTTTAGATGACCTCAAAGTAATAGATTACAGTTGGTGGGCTTTCTTAAATTCACCTTGATACATACTAACATGTAAACTGTTGTTCCTATAAAGCTAACCTATTCTCTTTGGGCTGTATGTCATATTGTATATAACATGTAAGAAGTACAGTTTTGTTATACTTGAAAGTTACTAGGAGAGTAGTCTTAATGTTCTCACCACATGCACAAAAAGGTAACTATGTGAGGTGATGGAGATGTTAACTAACCTTATTGTGGCCATCAGTTCACAATATGTCTGTATATGAAATCATCACAGTATACACCTTAAACTTAACAAGTATTATCTACCAACTATATCTCAATGAAGCTGGGAAAAATAAAATGAAATTACTGACAATGGTCAAAAAAAAAAAAAATACCAGTTTTTACAGCTTGGTTTTGTATTTGTGAAATTATTGCTGAAGTTGTTTTGTTTAAATGTTACGTGGCATTAATCTTTTCCTCTGCTTTCTATTTTAGGGTGACTGGGAATGTAAACAAGAATAAGCTATTTGTTTCCTGATGGCTTTTAGTATATACTGACGGATTGTCTGGGATGGCATCTGAGGCTGAGAAGACCCATGCTTTACTCCAGTCTTGTAGCACTGAGTCTCTTATTTCCAGCCTTGGTCTGGGGATATTTTGCCTAGTAGCCGATAGACTTCTTCAGTTTTCAATAATTCAGCAAAATGACTGGCTTCGAGCCCTCTCAGATAACGCTGTACATTGTGTGATTGGCATGTGGTTGTGGGCAATTGTCATTGGAGTCAAGAAGACAACTGACTTCGGAGAAATCATTTTAGCTGGATTTTTAGCCTCTGTTATTGATGTAGACCACTTTTTTCTAGCTGGATCTTTATCTTTAAAGGTAAGAAGCATATATGTTTAATTTTTCTGGTCTTTAATTTCTTTAGCACCATTATATTGATCTTCACAGCATCATTTTAGAACTAGAGAAGATTATCCTTATTTTAAAATAAGAAAGCCCATTCATCCAACTTTTTTTTGAGCACTTAGTACTTCCTTGAAGGCGAACACAGACATGTTGCTAATCAAGTTATTGGCATCACCAAGGGCCAAGGATGCATACAGAGCTCAGGACTCACTAAATGTACCTGAGGAGTTCTGTGCGGGCTTTACAGAGCATGGTCCCTAGCCAAGTCTTGAAGGAAGCATTAATCAACAGGTTTAAAGTAATGGGGGTCATTGTCAGGGTTCTCCTGGGTCTTTTTTCACTGTTCTTTCTTCAGGACCACACTTATAATTTCCCCCTTGTTCTTCATGTTTCACAGTTAGTATGCGGCTTCTGAGTGTTCCATAACAGGGGAAGAGCTTTAAGATGATTCCTAGTCCTGGGGAATGACTTCATTGGATTCATTTCCCAGTCCCTTGTGGAGCCAAAGGTGTGCATTTCAATGGGCTGATTAGGGCACAGTTCCTGGTGGAGAAGTTTGAGGAATTTCACTGAGGTGTTTAGCTATACAATGACCTATTAGCTTTGCAAATGAATGGAGCTTGAAATACAGTTAAGATCATATTTTCTAAGTGTCAACAGATTTGCCTGCCTTTTCCATGCTTATGACCTGTAAACACTCATAGAGCACGGACTTTGCTTTGTTCACCACTGGCCTGGAACAGTGCCTGGCTCATCTAGAAGGGGTTCAGTAGGTATTTGTTGAAAAAATGAGAAATGATCACTTCTTCCTTTTATGTGTCATATACCATGTATTTCTTAGAGGTTGTCTCACTTATTAAAAAACTTCAGTAAGGAATCAGTAATTCCTGATTAAAGACAAATTTTAGCTTTTTTGCTGTAGGTGAAGGCAGAATAACATTGTGTTTGAGATTGGACTCAGAAGACATGAGTTTGAATCCTAGTATGTGGTGTTAGAGCACTTTCTTGTCTCAATGTCTTCTTCTGTAAAGTGTGGATTCTGTCATTACTTACCTCACCTGGCGGTCATGGGTGTTAAATGAGCACATTAAAGGACAGACCCCAGCAAATAGTTCACAATAAATGTTAGAGTAGAGATTGGGATAAACTACCAAGCATCATAAAAAGTGTGGTTCCTAAATACATTCATCTAGAATTTATCGTAAGGGAGAAGGAAGAATGTAGCGTAAACTCTGACTGATATTCAGTCAGTAGGTGAAAGTTAAAGACACGGGTTTAAGGGTCGTGTGACTGCACTTGGTGAAGGTATAGTCTCTTTAATGGATGGCCTTGCATTTTAATGGTGGGAAGCTTATGCCTCTAATTTTTTTTTTATAGGTACCTAATTTTTTTTTTTTACTCCTTCTTTTCCTCTTTACACCCGGTGTCCAGATGATTCCCCACCCTTCCTTTCTGCCGTCTTCTGCCCCAGAACCAGTGCCTCCTAAAGCCTTGGAACATGCACACTTTTAAGTCCTTGCTTTGTAGCCAGTGCTCTGATCAACCAGGACCGTTTTCAGTGCTTCTCTTTCCAGTGGTAATTTTAGATCAATCGTAGGTCCCCTCATCTTTCCTGGCTTGTGGTGGGAGTGTGAGAGAAAGCGCACTGATGTGGTGTGTATTTTAATACTTTAGAGTATTTGAAGTTTTGGGCACTCTGGCTTCTGTCTATGCTGAGTGGGGTTTGGTATAGTTTTATTTGCCCTTGTCTGTAATGTTTTTGAGGATATGTGGGGAGATTCGGATTTAGGCAATCTTCACTGCCCTCGGCTTCCTTTTTATTTAGAAATTATCTAATTGAAAATTAGCCTTTAGAGTATGTGAGAGCAAAACCTTACTCAGGAATCATTCAGGGGGGCACCTGGGTGGCTCAGATGGTTGAGCGTCTGCCTTTGGCTCAGGGCATGATCCCAGGGTCCTGGGGTCGAGCCCCGCATCGGGCTCCCTGCTCATCAGGGAGTCTGCTTCTCCCTCTCCTTCTCCTGCTCCCCCTGGTTGTGCTCTGTCAAATAAGTACATAAAATCTTTTTTTTTTTTTTTTTTTTTTTAAAGATTTTATTTATTTATTTGACACAGAGAGAGATAGTGAGAGCAGGAACACAAGCAGGGGGAGTGGGAGAGGGAGAAGCAGGCTTCCTGCCGAGCAGGGAGCCCGATGTGGGACTCGATCCCAGGACCCTGGGATCATGACCTGAGCCGAAGGCAGACGCTTAACGACTGAGCCACCCAGGTGCCCAAATAAGTACATAAAATCTTAAAAAAAAAAAAAAAAAAAAAAAAAAAATCATTCAGGGCTTGGTTAACCCTGAAATTTTCATTTGTTTAGTTACTGATTAAATGTTTTGTACTGGTTTAAAATTTTTACTGGAATTTAACTCAACTTTGTAATACTTATTTAAAATAATACAATCTTTCTAAATGTTGTTTTAAGTGCATTCTGAAAATATTCAATGCTAATATAAAGTGGTTACAACAAAAACATTTCCTTTTCATGCCCTTGTTAATAGAATATTTTATTCAGTTGTGAGATTTTTTTCAATGCTTAGAGGCCCCAGATAATTCTCTAAAACTCCAAATTTACACAAACCAGACGTTTGGGATATAAATTACATTTGTATTGTGACTTTTCTAAGCAACTAATAGGAAGCTTTAAAAAATTAATCACCATGTTCTTGAGATCTTGGTTTCATTGTTAATGCAGAGAATATCCCACTCACTCTTCTTTGCTTTATATGTAACAGATTTAATACATGTGTTCATAGGTGATGCAGAAAATGTTTGCATTGTATTTCTAATAGACTCGTAGAAGATGTTTTAGAATATTAAGAAGCATCTACCAAATTTTGTTTGCCAAGAGGGAAATGATACTAGCTACTGCTCTCCCCGGCAGGCTGCTTTGACTCTTCCACGAAGACCTGTTCTTCACTG
The DNA here is from genome assembly GCF_004348235.1 of Phoca vitulina. NCBI lineage: Eukaryota > Metazoa > Chordata > Mammalia > Carnivora > Phocidae > Phoca > Phoca vitulina. Next base: position 33,779,733 of record NW_022589720.1, on the reverse strand, counting down.
CTCTACGGTCATACCAGTTGTGGTTCTGACCCTGAGGCTTACTATGCACCTTTTCAAGCTCAAGGACTCATGGTGCTTTCTTCCCTGGATGTTATTTATATCGTGGACCTCACATCATATCCGAGATGGAATTCGTCACGGCCTGTGGATATGCCCATTTGGAAAAACCTCTCCTTTGCCATTCTGGCTTTATGTCATCATCACCTCCTCTTTACCTCACATCTGTTCGTTCGTTATGTATTTCACAGGGACCAGGCAAATGATGTCTTCAAAACATGGGATCCATATTGACGTCTGAGGTAACCGTATGCCAGTCTTAGAGAAGCAGGTGGTTCTGATAATGATAATTAAGGGTGGCTGACATTATCAAGTGAATTTTTAACAACATACTATATTTATTATTATAATTCCTGAATCCTCTTGCTCAGGAGGCATGTACACTTTTCTTTTTTAGGGCACCTGGGTGGTTGAGTTAAGCGTCTGCCTTCGGCTCAGGTCGTGATCCCAGGGTCCTGGGCTCCCTGTTCCACGAGGAGCCTGCTTTTCCCTCTGCTGCTCCCCCTGCTTGTGTTCCTGCTCTCGCTCTCTCTGTCTCTGTCTCTGTCAAATAAACAAATAGAATCTTTAGGGGGAAAAAAATATCTGATACTGAGAAACAAAACATATGTTTTTCAAAATGAAGGATTTTTAGGAAATTTGCTATTTCCTTTGTTCTTTCAGGTTGATCTGTTAAAAATGATTAACCTTTATTAGAGAAAGAAAATTTAGTTGCTATAAAATTTTACATTTTCATAGTTTAATGTTACTTTGGTATAAAAGTCAGTGTCCTGATGGCACTTGCTTTTTTTTCCCAGTACCATTTGTTGTCTTTAGATTTTCTTACACATTTGTGATTTGTAATGCTAGTGATTGTGTGCCTTATTCTCTGAGAAATGGTGAAGCAATGCCTTATCCAAAGCATATTTTTCTTATCTATTAAGTTAAACAGAGCTGTGTAAATTGTTGTAAAGGTTCACGTTCTTTAGTTTTTCTTTTTGTTGTTAACCAGTTGGTTGCAATCTAATTATGTTTTAGAATCTGTTAGATTTTACATCTGTTATCTTTCAAGAGCAATGATTGTGTCAGTTTGGTTGGTATAATAAATATTATATAGTGGGGGTAAATTTGAATAAGAGATTTTTTTTTAAGTATATAATTTCAGAAATCCATGGAAATAAAACATATATCTTGTATCACTTTTTCTGACTAAATTACAAAACTCTACTTTTTTCTTTCTCCATATTAAACAAAGGAATGCCATTAAAATATAGGGCCTTATATAAGAATATCACACTGGCATTTTGGGGGCTGTCCTCTAACTTTTTGTATTAGAATGGGAATTCACTGGGGCTCCTGGGTGGCTCAGTTGGTTGGGCGACTGCCTTCGGCTCAGGTCATGTTCCTGGAGTCCCTGGATCGAGTCCCGCATCAGGCTCCCTGCTCGGCAGGAAGCCTGCTTCTCCCTCTGACCCTCCCCTCTCTCATGTACTCGCTCTCTCTCATTCTCTCTCTCTCAAATAAATAAATAAAATCTTTAAAAAAAAAAAAAAAAAGAATGGGAATTCACTTTGACCATGACTCCTTGCTTAAACAGTAACTACAGATTTTAAGTGTGGGTTTATCCTTGTTCCTTCCTCTACCATCAGAAATGCTCCTTGTCCTCTAAATAGTCTATAACAGTTGTGGTGGTAACCTCTAGAAATATAACAGCCAACTTCCCATGCCACCATTTTGTTTTTTTATCTTATTGAAAAAGTTTGTGTCAGTATAACATTATATTGAAAATAGGATTATATCTTGTTTGCATGTATGTGTTTTCTCCATCCACTAGATGTCCTCCATTCATTTAATGGAGGCTGGTCCACTGATCTGACCTTCCAGTCTACTGTGTTCTTGAGGCCTGTTAGTTATGCTAACTACTCAGAACTTCCACCATTGAATTGTTCTCTACTCATCCTCAAGCCTAGTTACCTTTAAGTGGTGGGCTAAGTTAAAACTCCCACGTATCCTCACCTCCTTTCTTCAACTTAGGCAGCCACCATCACTACCTCCAATCAGGCAGACACTCCCTGGCTCCTTTTTCTTTTGACAATTAACTTAGTTTTTCCCATTTTCCCAACTAAAGAGGAGAGGAAATAGGGGCTATCTGGTCCTTGCTCACTACTGTCATGGCTAAACCTTTTATCTACCACAGTTCTCAGTTTCTTTCATTTGATATCCCAATATATTACTCATTCTCAATCTTTACCCTCACAGGCTATCCTCTAAGACTCACTTTCACCTTCTTTGATGATATGAGCGCCTGGATCTCTTTTTTCCTTTTATTCCAACCCTTGATTTTATCCTCAGCCATCAGATGACTCACCTGAATATTCCCTTCTTCTTTAACCACTGACTCATCACCACATCACATCAGCCATGAACCAGTACAACAGTCCTCTGTACCTCTTTGGAGGACACTGCTCATTGCTGAGATCTCAAACATTGTTTACTTTTTCTAGACCAGTGGTTCTCAAACTCTAACATACATCAAAATCACCTGTAAGACTTGTTAGAACAGGGATTGCTTGAGATCTACCTCCAGAGTTTTGACTCCGTAGGTCCCAAGAATTTGCATTTCTAATGAGTTCTCAGTTGATATTGTGAAAGGTGAAATGAAATGGGGTCACTTGTGTCAAGGGGTTTTAGAATGCAGCCGGGAGGCCATTAAGGAGGTGGGCCTTTTGCACGTCCTCACTGATGGAACCATGAACTTTTGAACTGGGTCAGACTGCAAATATTCCAAGGACTCAGCCTGAACACCTGCAACTTGCTATAGTAAGAGACTTTGCTTAGCGATAGCCTTAGTAACCAATTATATTGGGTCAAGAGTAGCTTTCTGCTGTCAACACCAATAAAAATTCTTTGTAAACAACCTATACAAACTTTACTTTTTTGCTTTAAAAACCCGACTTTGCTCTCTAATGGGACACTATTTGGGTTACTACCCAAATTTGTGTACCCCGAATTGCAATTCCTTGACCCCAAGTAAACGTTCTTTCTTAATTATTGCCTCCTGACAATTTTAGGTTGACTATAGGACGCAGCTGTTCAGGAACCCCACTTTAAGAACCATGACTGTAGACCCAACCTGTTTCTTTAACTTCATTCCCTTCCCTCCTCTTCCTTGAGCCAACTCTTTGTCTTACCGATACCTTTAATTTTTCCCAACCTTCCTTTGCCCCCAGGTCCATCCAGTCCTGTGCTAGGTACATTTAACTCTGTTCCTGTCCTACCTATGCAGTGCTAGAGGTTACTGTTTACTGTTTCAGCACTCCAATGCCCAGCTATCCTCGTGTACTGTCCAATTAGCCAATCCATATAATCCACATAGTCTGCTTTCCCCAGTTCTGCTTTAGGCCACATGTTTTGAAAGTTGTTACGAAACCCTGCTGACTCGACCGGCTACCTAACTTCAACTGGGGTTTTAATAATACTTTGCTCACTACTGAACAATTTTTTTTCAAGTATGGTACCAAACAAGACAATCCCCAGAATATCTGACCCTATTAGATCCAGCCCCAAGCCAGGAAGCTCACAGCATTCCACTGATCTGAGAAATTCATATTGATATTCAATCTCCGCAGTTACTTTGCACTTTGCATAAACCCAAGGCATTGCCCACCTATGTCCCCTTGGCATTTCTTTACTTCCCAGGAATAATGATGCTAATTTAAGTGTTTCTGAGGCATTTTACCCTTTGCCTGACCTTGCAAGGAGTTTTTTGGCTTACATACCCAGCAGCATTAAGAAATGTGGCTTCGACATTTGGCAAGAGGAGGGGAATGTCAAATTCAAGCTCTAACACCCATTCTGATCCCCCTCAGTACTCTGTGTGAGCTTTCAAAGAAAGTACCCATCTGAATTCACACACCCTTTCTCATTATTTATTTATTATTATGAATATTTGAGAATCATTTCTCAAATATTCATTTGACTTAATTCAAGCCCCACCCAGGTTCCCAGGTCAGCAACATTGGTGCCATGCACGTAACGTGGAAGGCAGAGAACACTTTCCGAAGATATCTGGGTGATGCCAAATAAAGTATAAATTGTGGGATAGTGGTTACATAACAGACCACATGCAGGTATAACATATCTAAATGACACAGGTCATACCTCACTACCCTCAGCTTTTGCACGAAGTCACAGGGAATGTTTGGAGCTTTTTAGAGTATTCGTGAGAGACCCTGCTATAAAAACCTCATTGTGTGCTGTAGAGGCCCTGCTCTTCTTGGAGAACCGTGTGTAAATACTACCCTTCCAACTTCCTGGACTGCCACGCTGTTTGTTTGCCCAGAGTCTGTAACAATTGTCCCTCAGTGCTGGGCCCGGTCTCCTGGCCAGCAGAGACTCTAGTGTTTCTCTAGATGCTAAACAGATTGGCACAGGACCGCTCTTTGTCAATCTGGCTTCATGAAGGGTGGCATGGAGCCCAGGCCAATCCTTCTGGAAAGGGCTCTGCCATTTCTCAGGGGTGACACCCAGAGCCAATCACTCTGCAAGCCCTCTGCTCCCATTTTCACCTATCAATCCAAGGGAGATGGGATTGAAATAAACCTCAGGGGAATCTTTGAAAGGGTAAAAATACTACAAGAGTGAGAAGAAGGAATGGAGAGAGATGGGAAGCCTGTCTACTTGGCCTGCTTAGGGGTTATAGGGTGCATGCCTGTGTGTGTCCCGAATTACTCTTCTTTTGCTTCTATAACAAATTACCATGAATTTAGTGGTTTAAAACAACATAAGTGTATTCTCTTACAGTTCTGCATGTCAGAAATCTAAAACAGGTCTCACTGGGTTAAAATCAAGGCATCAGCAGGGAGGTATTCCATCTGAGTTCCTAGGGAAGAATCTGTTTCCTTGGCTCCTTCAGCATCTAGATGGCCGCCTACATCCCTTGGCTAGTGGCCCCCTTATTCCATCTTCAAAGCTAGCAATGGTAGGTCAGTTTTCTTCACATGTGTCTTTCTGATCTTTGCACTACCAAACTCTTTCCATTGTCACCTCTCTCTCAGGCCACAGCTGGGAAGATTCTCTGATTCACAGATGCATGTGATTATCTTGAGCCCAGCTGGATAATCCAGGCCAAGTTCCCCATCTCAAGGTTCTTTATCACATTTGCAAAGCCTCTTTTGCCATGTAGGGTAATCTATTCACAGGTTCCAGGGATTAAGATGTGGAGATCTTTGGGGGCCATTCTTCTGCTTATCCCTAGAGATTTTTTTTTTTTTTTAAGATTTTATTTATTTATTTGAGAGAGAGAGCACATGAGAGGGGGGAGGGTCAGAGGGAGAAGCAGACTCCCTGCTGAGCAGGGAGCCCGATGCGGGACTCGATCCTGGGACTCGAGGATCATGACCTGAGCCGAAGGCAGTCGCTTAACCAACTGAGCCACCCAGGCGCCCCCCTAGAGATTTTTAATTGTTGTTTTGTTGCTGATGGTTTTGTTTGTTTAATATGAGCTGGCAGGACACCTCTCACATACTTAAGACTGCTCTTTTGAGTCCTGTGCACGGGACTGGAATCTAACCCTGATATCTTTGGACAAGTCACATGTCCTTTTTTGAGCCAATGAGGAATAGGCCAAATGCCTTCCAAGACTCTCTTCCTGCTCTAACTTTCTATAATCCCAGCTCTTGTCCCAATAATGGTGGGGCTCCTCGAGTTCTGGGGAGATAACCTCCAACTTGTCTTGCCAGAGTTAAGTTTACTCTTGGGAAGATAATATCCTCCTTTGTTCCTTTGCTATTGACATTATGGTTCTGTTTGTCCTCTATTTTCTCCATGTAGAACTGTTGAATCTTTGTACAAACTATTTCTCTATTCTCCATGAAAAAAAAAAAGATTTAAATTCATAAAAGCCTAGGCCAATTAAACATCCATAGTTCATTTGGGTGAAAATGAATACAGTACTTGCCCTCATACAACACTGTTTCAGTTGGCCACTGAACAAGTGTTTGATGTTTCTACTCTGTAGCAGGTTTTGTATTAAAAAGTAATGTTCTGGGTGCCTGGGTGCCTCAGTCGGTTAAGCGTCTGCCTTTGGTCATGATCCCAGGGTCCGGGATGGAGTCCTGCATCAGGTTCCTTGCTCAGCGGGAATCTGCTTGAGATTCTCCCTCTCCCTCTGCCCCTCCCCCTGTGCATTCTTTCTCTCTCTTTAAAATAAATAAATAAATCTTAAAAAAATTTAGTACACATTTGGGCATTTACCATATGGTCAGTTAAAGTAGAATGCTCAGTTGAGGCAAGTGGTAGCTTGGGATAATAGCCTCAGGATATTGGTTATCGAGCAACCAGTGCAAAAATATGTTAATGAACGGGATAGCACTTTCTCATCACACCAGAAGTTCAAATGGGAATTAATCTTGTGGGGGCTGAACCGACAATATCCCTAACCTTTCTTCCCTACCCTTACCGTTTACTGAGCAGCAATACCTGGGCAGAGGAGGCAAGGACAGGGATGCAAATCTGCATGTCACCACAAGGCACCTGTGAGGATCGAGACGTGATTATTTCCATAGGGAGGTGCCAGAGTGGAGCATGGGGTGAAGGAGTGCTATGGGGAGAAGGCTACCGAAAGGGAAGCAGAAGCAGGAAGAGATGGGAAATGATGCCTGCCTGAGGATCCCTCTGAAGGCCCAGGGAGAAGTCCCTTCAGGAGGCTCAAGGGATAAGGCTTTTTCCTAGAGAAAGAATGGCTCACACAGTGTGTGTTCACTTTGAAGCAAAATGTGAGGAAGTACCGGGAAGATTGATTGATAGATGAGTTACTCCAGAGGTTACCAAACTTTCTTGGCTTACAGTTGGTGTTCTTAACGTCAGTGATTTTTTCACCATACCACTAGGCCAAAAGAAATACCAAGTAGCTCTGGTTATTTAGTTTGATCCAGATGACTTAATAGTAGTAGTTGGGTGGTGTCCAACAGACATCTGTTGTTTCCCTCAATAATTTAGAATATCCCACAACACCCCTAAGAGTTCATCCCAGCACCCCAGGGTGCCTTGGCACACAGTTTAGGATCTTCCTTACTAATTTGAATGCAATGGCAGCCTTCTTTTTAAAGGCTCGGGTGCTGGGAAGCATCAGTCCCAGACAAGACAAAGATCCAGCTGGAGACCTGTAAGGGTGGTTGTCTTGATTTGGCCCACTTGAGAGAGTAACAAAAGACTCACCCTGAGGAACAGAAAAGGATGGACCCTACCATAGGAATTAATATTGAAATTGTTGTTTCTCTTTCTCTCTTCCTCCACCAGCATGGGTTTCTTGAGGGCAGAGTCATTGTCTGCATCTCTTCCCTAGGGCTGTGCTCAGTGCAAGGAGGAAACTCGAACATTCCATTGAATAAATGAATGACTGGATGGTTATATTTACTTCATCCTTCCCTATTTTCTTAGAAGATAAGAGCTGACATGTCCTAGATAGTCCTACCTCAGGCATCTTCCCTGAAATGTCAGCCAAAAGAAAGAAAACATAATTATTCAGGTCAGCAAAGACCCGATAGGAGCTTAAAATTTCATTTGTTCTCCACCCTAAGGGAAATGTAAGGGGGAAAGGTGATCTAGGAGTATAAAAACAGGAAAAAGAAAGACATTACTGTTTTATTATTTAAGATTGTGGGGCCTTTTTCTTGATGCTTTTGAAGAACAGAATAGCTAAATTATTGGGATGGTTTGAGTACAGACTAGCTCTGAGATGGAGGACTCAATTGATCAATCTTTTGTGGAAGATTGACAGCAATATTTTAGGTCCTCACGTTCTTCTAGAACCTTGCCACTCACCACTGAGAGGTGAAGTCTATTTCCCCTGCCCTTCAACACGGGTAGGACTTTTTGACTATCCAGATGAATCGAATGCAGTAGAAGTGAACCAGTATAAATTCCAAGATAGGTCATAAAGGGCAATACAGCTTCTCCCTGGCTCACTCTCTCACTCATGGGGCGCTCGCCCTTGGAAACCCACCACCATGCTGTGAGGAAGGCAAACTCGTCACACGGAGAGGCCCGCGTAAGAAACAACTAAGGTTCCCGGCCGACAGCCAGAGTCAAGTGCCTGTACAGGAATGAGTGAGCCCCTCCAGATGACTCTAACTTCCAGCCTTGAACCACTCGGGGTGATGCTGAGTGGAGCAGGTGTGAGCCATCCCCTGCCTGAAAAGTAGACTCATGAGCAAACCAAGTGCTGCGGTACTTTAAGCTACAAATGTTGGCATATTTGTTGTTTAGCCTCAGGTATTGGAACATTGAACTCTTTTTTATCACTGTCTGTATTTGCCAGATGTATGCAGGGGGTAGCAAGAAACACAGGACCGGACAGAACTGGACATAGACCGCCTGGCTTGCATCGCTAGCGCCAACATTTATAAGCTCTATGACCCTGGGAAACTATTTAAACTTATGCCTCTGTTTCCTTATCTGTAAAAGGGAGGAAGAGTTCCTACTTCATAGGATTGTCCTGACCTAATATATGCAAAATGTTTGAAACAGTGCCTACTACAAAATAAGCTCTACTTAAGTATTAGATAGTATTGTGGTGGTGATGGTGGTTTTACAGTTGGCCATATCGGTGTGGTAGGCAGAATTCTAAGAAGAGCCTGGGAACTCGGGCCTCCTGGTATCCACACCACCGTACAATACCCTGGTCTTGAGTGCGGGCGGGACCTGGGAGTTGCTTCTGACCAATAGAATGTGGCAATGATGAAGGAATTTTGCAGATGTAATTGAAGTCCTTAAAGTTGACTTTAAGTTAATCAAAGATGCGATTATCCTGGGTTGGCCTGATCTAATCAGGTGAGCTCTTTAAAAGAGGATCTGGAGATCAGGGATTCTCCTGCTGGCCATGAGGAAGAAGCCACCATGAGTTCAACTGCAAGGCAATGAATGCCAACTACCCCATGGGCTCGGAAAGGAGCCCAAGCCTCACATGAGACTGGGGCCCTGGCTGATACTTTGATGGCAGCCTGGTGAGATCCTGGCCAGATGATCCAGTTGAGTCACACTTGACCCCTGACCCATGGAAACTGCCAGCTAATAAAGAAACAGATGTTTTAAGTCACTAAGTTGGTGCTAATTTGTTATTCAGCAATAGAAAACTAATGTACTTAATAAAAATTCAAACAATAAAAAAGTATATAAAATGAAAAGGAGATTTGTCTACCACCCCAGACCTTTACCCTTCACAGGGGCAACTGCTAATAAGAACTTGTGCTTCATCATTCCAGAAATCTACGTATATACAAGCACATGCATGCATCTGTGTGTTGTGTGTAGATATGTAGTGAAACTCTTAAGTCAAAGGATATCTTCATTTTAAATTGACATGTATTGCCAAATTAATGTCCTAAGACTTTGCACCAATTTACACTCCTACTACCTACATACGAGTCAACACTTGCTAACACCATGTAATATGAAACACCTTACTCTTTGCCAGGCTTCGCAGGTGAAAAATATGTCTCATTTTGTTGTTTTTATGGGTGTTTAAATAATTTTGAATAACGTCAAGCATTAAGAAAATGTATATAAGCCTTTTTATTTCTGTGAACTACATGTTCATATCCATAGCCCATTTTCCCATTGGGTCACTGGCCTCTTCCTTATTGATATACAAGATCTCTTTATATAACAGCCCTTTGTCTGTTGTTTATTGTCTTACAAATGTCCTCTTTCCCACACACTAGGTTTTCTTTTTTTAAGATTTTTATTTATTTATTCATTTAAGTAATCTCTACACCCAATGTGGGGCTCAAACTCATGACCCTGGGATCAAGAGTTGCATGCTCTTCTGACTGAGCCAGCCAGGCGCCCCCTCCCACACACAACCTTTTGTCATTTGTCTTTTATTGAGTTTTATTTTTCCATTATGGAATTTCACTTTTTTGTACAGTCAAATTTTTCATTCTTTTCTTTTTGGTTTCTGAGTCTTGTTTTATGCTTATAAAGTCCTCCCCTGCCCCAAAACTTGAAAAAAAAAATCTGCAATATTTCCTTTGGACACTTTTATATTTAATTCTTTACATTAGATACTTAATACATCTGAAATTTAAAGCTTCAATTTAATTTTCTTCCACATGGTTAACCAGTTGTTTCAGAACATTCATTGAATAATCCACAGTTTTCCCTGATGTAAAATGTTAACTTTATTATATATTAAATTCTCACAAGCATTATACATATATATATGTATACACACACACACACACACACACACACACACACACACACACACACAGTATATTTTAACATCCAGAAAGGCTAGTTACCCACCATTGCTCTCCTTTTTAAGATTTTCCTGGGGGCATTCTTTTTGTTTTAACTAGATTGAGATAGTATTCTGCTCTATGATTCCCAATTTATTGACTAATCTAGTTAAGTCACCTAACTTCTGTGCCTCCGTATACTCAGTGTATACTTACCATTGTTATCACAATGATACTGGAATGAATTTGGATTATGTATGTATCTGGAAAGCATGAATGCTAAAAAAGAAAACAGTTATACATTCAAGTCTGAAAAGGAAACTAAAATGTTAACCAGGAATAAGAAATTCAGTGCGAGGGAAATTCCCTACTTTGGCTCTAGGTTCAAACTCTGTTCCCACTGATTAGTCCTGTGTTTTTTTCTTCCCTGTTTACTTTGGCATATCTGATGCCCCACCCTATCACATGTTTAACTACAGAGTATAAATCATGAAACCACAGCCTGGCTTCATGATTTATGAATTTCTCATAAATCTTCATGATTTTCTCTCCTAGAAGCCACCTCGGCTGGAAGATGTTCTATCTTGTTTCTAAAGGAAACAGATTTCTGAAATATCACACATACACACACACACACACATACACACTCACTCACTGCCCTTGGTCCTAGTTTCAAGCCTATAAATCTTCTGATGACATATATTTTTATCACTAATCATCCTCCATGCTTTAAGGAAAACTCCATGTCTAATTTTTTTGTTTTCTATATGGCATAGAAAACAATTCCTTCTGAGAAACAAACATTTAAAATATTATTATGAATTAGGCTATAGATACTCAGAAAAGAACAAAAGTACCAATTGTAGACTTCTGTGGCCACACTGGCAAGATTTTGCCCATATAGTGAAGGCCTGCTTATTTGAATAATCCAATTCCTTATTCATTCAACAAACTAAGCCTCTAGTATTTGTTGAGCACTGAACCAGGCACTGGGATAGAATGATGAATAAAATACAAGTCCTGCCCTCACTGAGCCCTACTCTGCTGGAGGAGAGAGGCACACACATAGGTGTTTACAATACTGTGAGATAACTTGGCAATGTATATTAAAAAGTGATTTAAATGGGCATACCCGGGGTGCCTGGGTAGCTCAGTCGGTTGAGCAGCTGCCTTCGGCTCAGGTCATGTTCTCAGGGCCCTGGGATCGAGCCCCGCGTCAGGCTCCCTGCTCGGCGGGAAGCCTGCTTCTCCCTCTCCCTCTGCTGCTCCCCCGCTTGTACTCTCTCGCTCTCTCACTCAAATAAATACATCTAAAAAAATAAATGAGCATACCCTTTGAGAAGTTCCATTTCTAAGAATTTATTTAAGAAAATATTGAGATGAATGAACAAAGCACATAGGACCAATTATTATTGCATCTCCATAATAGTAATAAACACTAGAAAGGTACCATAACCAAACTACCTAAATAGCCAGCATTTGGGGAAAATCAAGGAAATAAATTATAGCGAAACCACATGATTGAATACTATTAAACCACTGTAAGAAAAAAAAATTATAGATCTGTAAGTATGGCTATAGAAGACTATTCCTGATCTGTTAACTAAAAATAAATCTCACAAAATAGGAAGTGTTATATGACTCTATTTTTCTAAGAATAAAATATACTACTTAGAGACAAATGAAAAATATCTAAAAGGATATACATCCAAATGTTAAAGAGTTCGTATTTGATGGACTACTTGGTTATGAATGATTTTTATATTTTCATATAATAGATTGTTACATATATAATTATATATTAACATAAATAAAAATGATATTTTATATCGATATAAGTATTTTACAAAGAACTTTTTTTTTTGAAGATTTTATTTATTTATTTGACAGAGAGAGACACAGCAAGAGAAGGAACACAAGCAGGGGGAGTGGGAGACAGAGAAGCAGGCTTCCTGCCAAGCAGGGAGCCCGACGTGGGGCTCGATCCCAGGACCCCGGGATCATGACCCGAGCCAAAGGCAGACGCTTAACGACCGAGCCACCCAGGCCCCAAGAACTTTCTTTTTAAGTCAGAACAAAAGTTTATAAAAACATAAGGTATTGAGTACAGTAACAGTGATTAAACAGGCATTCTTTCACAAACGTGAGTGAAACACCTTCTATGTGTCTGGCCTGGGCTGCACTTGGGGGAGGCAAAGCTAACTGGAACTTTCCTGCTCTCAAGGTGCAGCCTGAAGACTAGACGTAAGAAAGCAAACAAGGAGGGCAGGAAGATGCAGAGTGACATTGGAGCTGTGCCTTAAAGAATAAGGAGTTTTCTAGATGGGATGAGAGAATGGGAGAGGATGCTTGTTCCAGGCAAGGGGAACGAGATCAGAGAAGAAACAGGAAAATCAGGGTTGCTGTGGACAGTTGTTCAGTTTGTGCACTGTGGAAGGCAACCTGCTGAGAAAGGACTGGGGGGTGAAAATACAGGGTGTTTGCGTGTTTGCTCGCCAAGTCATACACCCGAGTTCCATTTTCCCAGAGGAAGGGGCACACCCTCCCCCCTTTTTATAGAGAAAAGGAGCTTCTTTTTTTTTTTTTAAGATTTTATTTATTTGAGAGAGAGAGCACAAGTGGGGGGGGGGTGCAGAAGGAGAGAGAGAAGCAGACTCCCCACCGAGTAGGGAGCCTGACGTGGGGCTCCATCCCAGGACCCTGGGATCATGACCTGAACCAATCATGACCTGAGCCTAAGGCAGACGCTTAATTGACTGAGCACCCAGGTGCCCCGAGCAAAGGAGCTTTTGTTTCTGCAAGTACCTTCTGCTTGTCACGCTGTGGGTCCACCCAGAAAGGGACACCTTTTTCTATTTACACGAGGTGCACTGAGGGGGTCATAGGCCTTGCACAAGAAAGTCTTTAAATCCTGACTTGGGAGAGAGACCAGAGGACATAAGCGCCCTGCCATGTGCTCTCCAGAACCATTTTAAAGCACATAATTTGCTTTATATCATCAGAGCTATCATTGCAGGACACTGGAAAACTGTACAAAGTACTGGAGAAAAACATGTAGGTAAAATTTTCAGCCTCGCCTGAGTATGTATCAAAAGCCTTTCAAATAACTATAGCCTTTAACTATGCAGTCCTGCTTTTCAAAATTTATTCTGAAGAATCAGCATAAAGGTTTGAATTATAGAAGTGATCCGATGAGGAATTATTGATGATAGTGGGGAAAAAATCCACAATCTAAACGTTCAGTATTAAGAGGTGGGTTCGATAAAATACAATACCCCCGAATTATGAAATACTAAACTATGCAACAGTTAAAAAGCCTGGGTGGTTCAGTCGGTTGAGTGTCTGACTCTTGATCTCAGCTCAGGTCTTGATCTCAGGGTCGTGAGTTCAAGCCCTGCACCGGGCTCCATCCTGGGCATGGAGCCTACTTAAAAAAAAAAAAAGCATCTTTTCAAGCTGGTTCATTTCCAGACTGGGTAAAACATCCCTGCTCTGAGTACCCTAAGCACTTGCCTGTATTGGCACTTAAAAGACTATCGTTATGGCTTGCTTAATAATCCGGTCCTCCCTGGGGCGCCTGGGTGGCTCAGTCGTTGGGCGTCTGCCTTCGGCTCGGGTCATGATCCCAGGGTCCTGGGATTGAGCCCCACATTGGGCTCCCTGCTTGGCAGGAAGCCTGCTTCTCCCTCTCCCACTCCCCCTGCTTGTGTCCCCTCTCTTGCTCTCTCTCTCTCTCTCTCTGTCAAATAAATAAAATATTAAAAAAATAAATAAAAAAAAAATAATCCGGTCCTCCCTGTGCTAGGGACCATGGCCCCTTTGCCATCTGTCTAACACAACATCTTGCACATAGGAGAGTCCCAGTAAAAGTTTATCCAATGTGTGAATGACTAGATCTTCATGGAAAACTGGAAGGATATGCACCAACATAAGAAAGCTTATCTGGATATCTAAACGTTTTTCTTCCTTATACTTTTTTACAAGCTCCAAATTTTCTAAAATGGACCTAATATTCTGTAGTCAGAAAAGATAGCATACAATTACTAAACATAGTAACTCAGAGCGTGCCATGAAATACTTGGAGCCCAGTTTTTTGTGTTTTTTTTAAGACTTATTTATTTATTTGACAGAAAGACACAGCGAGAGAGGGAACACAAGCAGGGGGGAGTGGGAAATGGAGAAGCAGGCTTCCTGCTGAGCAGGGATCCCGATGCGGGACTCGATCCCAGGACCCTGGGATCATGACCTGAGCCGAAGGCAGACGCTTAATGACTGAGCCACCCAGGCGCCCCTGGAGCCCAGTTTTTAGTATGAGCTCCCTGTTAGGCTCTGTCCTGTTTCATCAAATCCATTATTTACAAATCAGAACTCAAATAACACATATATTAAAAGGTGATTTTTCTCAACACCAGAAGATTCATGGAAGGGGGTCCATTAAACTGTAAATTCTTCTAACACATGTTGACATCATTTCCTTTTTTTTTTTTTTAAGATTTTATTTATTTATTTGACAGAGAGAGAGAAAATAAGCAGGGGAGCGACAGGCGGCGGGAGGGGGGGCAGGAAGCAGGCTCCCCACTGAGCAGGGAACCCGATGCAGAGCTCCATCCCAGGACCCTGGGATCATGACCTGAGCTGAAGGCAGACGCTTAACCGGCTGAACCACCCAGGTGTCCCTGACATCATTTTCAAAATAGTCCATCTATCTACTTATTTTCAAGACAAATCTTCAAGGGAAGTTCACTGGCTTAATTTTATTTTGTGAAAGCTACTGTTTAGAAATCTTCATCCTCCTAATCCACTGGTCATTTTACCTAGAGCATGGATGGTATCAAGTATTTTTATGAAAGTCTGAGGTTTATACTTTACTTTTCTTTAAGGTGAAACGATTTGCTTTTTCCTGGTAAAATTTAAAAGAGAATTTTTTTTTTAAGATTTTATTTATTTATTTGAGAGAGAGAGAGCATGAGGGGAGAGGGTCAGAGGGAGAAGCAGCCTCCTCGTTCAGCAGGGAGCCTGATGTGGGACTTGATCCCGGGACTCCAGGATCATGACCTGAGCCGAAGGCAGTCGCTTAACCAAATGAGCCACCCAGGTGCCCTAAAAGAGAATTTTTTTAAAGTTTGCATCCTGGCATCCTTAGCCAGGGATGTTTCACAATGGAAAACACAAAACCATATTTAGTTTTAGGTTGTCCTCAAACTGTTTCATTCTATGGCTCTACCCTCTAACTATCCCCTAGGTCCTAAAGGTATACATTTCCCAGGCTTCTCCTCATTTGGTTTTGTAGAAGCTCCAAGCCCATATAAAAATATTTGAATAATCAAAGTTGTTCTGATCTCACTCTTTTTTTTTTAAATAGATCTTATTTATTTATTAGAGAGAGAGAGCGCGCATGAGAAAGGGAGACCATGAGCAGGGGGGGATGGGCAGAGGGGAGAGGGAGAGGGAGACGCAGACTCCCCATTGAGCAGGGAGCCCAAAGCAGGATTTGATCCCAGGACCCTGGGATCGTGGCCTGAGCCGAAGACAGACGCTAAACTGACTGATCCACCCAGGCGCCCCTGATCTCTCTCTTTTGAGGCTCCTTCCCAGTTAATTCTCTTCTGTGTGTGCCTAGTGAACATCCTGTCACACACACACATACCCCATAACTGTAGCTTGCACCGTGTACTCCCCAGGCAAAAATTCCATCCTTCCATTTGCCCTCACTCCAATCAAACTGATCTGCCCAGCATGCCTCTCATTCTCGTTACATAACAGTACAGCATAAGGTTTTCCAGTGGTTTATTGGTTCCTGCTGGTGGGTGTCAGGCTTGCCTTTTAACAGCAGGCTGACATAACAGCCTTGCCCCACGCTGTCGTTCTAATAATGGTGGTAATTTCATGCCTGTCTGCCATACCACCATCTCATTGCAGTGGCCCCCCGGGAAGAAGTGGGAAGGAGAGGGAAAACGCTAACCCTCTGAGACAACTCAAGGAGGAGCCCCAGTGTTGTCCAAGTGTTTGCATTTCTGTCCCTATGCCTTCTTCCTGGCAGGCCCTTGGTGACATTCCCTACCAGAAGAGCAGGCACGTGGTGAAATGGAAACTGTCCCATCAAATAGAGAAGCAAATAAGAACACAAGGGTAAGTACATTGAGCCCAGCCTTCCTGTTAGATTAAAATGGAGCCCAGCCTTCCTGTTGGATTAAAAATCTCTCTGGGTTATCCAATAGTCACCCTTCATTTTATCTGAACAGAGGCTTTTTTTCTACTGTGGAGAAGCAGGTCACCTCCACAGGTTCTCTGTGCTCTATTACCTAGACCTGTGGAAGGGTCCCCTTGCTTGTGGCAGAGTCTGGAACTGCTGCTCGGCAGGACTGGGTCATTCAGGCCGCCATCTTTGCCTAGACCCACGTGCTCCAAAGCTCCCTTTTCCTAGTTTACTATAACTCCAGTCCTTTTTCTTTTTAATTTGCTTCTCTTTCTTTTCAAAAAATTTTATTTATTTTTTAAATTGAAGTATAATTAACCTTCAGTGTTATATTAGTCTCAGGTGTACAGAATGTTTCTCAAGAATTCTGTACATTACTCAGTGCTCATCATGGTAAGTGTGCTCTTAATCCCCATCACCTATTTCACCCATCTCCTTACCCACCACCCCTTTGGTAACCACCAGTTTGTTCTCTATATTTTAAGAGTCTGGTTTTTTTGTTTGTCTCTTATTTTCTTTGTTTGTTTCATTTCTTAAATTCTACACATGAGTGAAATCATATGGTATTTGTCTTTCTCTGACTGATTTATTTCATTTAGCATTATACCCTCTGGATCCATCCGTATTGTTGCAAATGGCAAGATTTCATCCTCTTTTATGGTTGGTCTTGATGGTGACATTGGAGCTTGTTTAAGTACATCTTGACAGCTGGAGGGACAATTCTGACCTCTAGCCCTTGACCTTACAAAGCAACTGCCCAATGCAAATATAATGTAACCTACATATGTGACTTAAAATTTTCTGAGTAGTTATATCAAAAAAGTAAAAAGAAACAAGTGAAGTTAATTTTAATAGTATTTTATTCAACTCAATATATCCAAATACATTTATACCCAATTGCATTTCAGCATGTAATCAATATGAAAATTATTTATGAAATATTTTATATTTTTTGTACTAAGTCCTTGAAATCTGGTGTGTATTTTGTGCTCACAGTGCATCTGAATTTGGACTAGCACATTTCAAATGCCCAGGGGCCACATATGGACAAACGCTACTGCATGAAACCGGGCAATTATAGAGGAAATATGGCAGGATTTTGGAGATTGTCCAGCCTGACTCCTTATTTACAGAAAAGTTAAGTATATAACTCTGAAGTTATGCAACCAGTTAGTAAAAAAGGCGGGATTAGAAGCCAATTATCTTCACCCTACCTTATAGTCTTATTCTCGAAGCTGATTCACAGCAAAGCTGGACTAGAACCCAAACCTCCTTAGGCCTGCTCACACCTGCTCTGGACCTCTCTTTTTTACCAGGCAAGCCTAGAGGGAAGAAGCCTTTCTACCTGTCTTACTTTCCTCCTAAATAGACTAACAGCTCCACTGGAAGCAATTTGGCTGTAAACCAAGACCAGAGTGGGGTTGAATTTTTCCATATCTTTCCACCAGATAATGTTTTTTTTATGACTTGTCACCCTTGTCCCCGAAACCAGAAACTCATAGTTTCACCAAGCCACTTAAAAAACTCTGATTCCTTTAGGCAGTGGTTCTCAATAGAGGTGTCCATCAGAATCACCTACTCAAATGACTGGTCCCCCTCTCCAAATCCTGATGTATAGGTTTGTGGAGGAAGTCAAGTAGATCACTATTTTTTAATGGTTCCCAAGTGATTCTGATGCACACCCCCAACTCACAATGACCTCACCAAGTGCCAAATCCCTGCTGATGTTGCCAGACCTTCAGGTGTCTGACACTGTTGACCTTGCCAGACCAGACAGGTTGGGTCTTAAGAAAGAACCTGGTCTCAAGGAAAGAAACATGAGATAGGTACCCCAGCACCTCCGGGGGCGGGGCTTCCTGCTTCCTTTTCCTCCACACGCTCTGCTCCCAAGGCCACCTCCAGCCTCATTTCCTGATCCTCCAGCCTCTGCTGCAGCGCAGCCCCGGCTGGTGAGGCAGGCAGGAATGCAGCAGACAGGACTCGCTCTCGTGGCCTTGGCTGCCTGTGTGGCCCTTCCCTCCTCAGAAGGTGAGTGGGGGTGCTGGCTCTCTAAGCCTCCAGTGGAAAGAGGGGCTGCTGCCTCCCAAGATGGAGCTGGAAGGAGTGAGGTGCTGGCGGCAGTTTGGGGCAGGAAGTTCGATCTCTTCAGGTAGGAATTTCCAATTATCTACAAGAGAGCAGCGTAGGTTTAAGTTCCTGATCTTCAAGAAGGACAGAACCTCATTTGAACAGGCATATTAGTAATTTGCCACATGGAGGATGAGATCCTTCCATACAGCAACTTTAAGCTGTGTTTCCTTTTCTGACAACAGTATCTTAGAAAACCCCCAGGTAGAAGTTGGAGGAAAGCCCTTATTATTCCTCTGTCTCCCCCCTCACCCTAGCCTGCTACACTGGATACAAGTGTGCATGTTCCTACAGGAAACACAGACGTGACCTTCTGGGTTAGGGGTGTGGTAAGCAACAAAGTCAGCCCTGTGGATGCTGCAAACCAAAACTTCAATCTGACATTGAAAAAGGGATGCAGGAGAGGCGCGGCTGGGTGACTCAGTTGGTTAAGCCTCTGACTCTTGATTTTGGCTCAGGTCATGATCTTGGGGTCTTGGGGTCGTGGGATTGAGCCCCACTTGGGGCTCTGTGCTCAATGGGGCATCTGCTTCTCTCCCTCTCCCTCTGCCCCCTTCCACTGCCTTCTCTCTCTCTCTCTAAAATAAATAAGTGGGTCTTGGGGCGCCTGGGTGGCTCAATTGGTTAAGCGTCTGTGTTCAGCTCAGGTCATGATCTCAGGGTCCTGGGATCGAGCCCCACGTCGGGCTCCCTGCTCTGTGGGGAGCCTGCTTCCCTCTCTCCTCCCTGCTCCTGCGCTCTCTCGCTATCTCTGTCTCTCTCTCCAATAAATAAATAAAATTAAAAAAATAAAATAAATAAATGGGTCTTTATAAAAAAAGGGATGCAGGATAGAGGAGATCGAACCATACAAGTTATATCAAAGAGAACTTAATTTGTGAATTGCTAGCATATATATGGAGATTATAACTGCATTTGGACCAGAGGCAATGTTTGCTACTGTACTTAGGAAAACCTAAACATAAGTACTTATTACTTGACTGATTTGACTCTTATCCCCTTTATTCTGAATAGATTCTCTAAATCCAGAACAGAGGTGAGATATAAGTTTTATTTGGTCTGCTTTAGAAAACATTAAGCCAACATTTAAAAACTGACAGATTTCATGTACACATTCTCATACAGACACACAAACTGGATTTTTTAAAGCTTCTCTTGAAAAATCACAGCTGGCCACAATGGTTCCATGTTCCCTGGCAAAAACTGGCTGGAGCAGAGTAGCCTCTGTCCGCTGAAGTTGGCTCTCATCCTATTAACTGCCTGGTTCCTACAGGTGTTTGTTTAGGGGCCCCAGTAGAGTGCACCAGTGTACTGGGTTTTATATGACTGAGCACGGGGAAAAACTCTGGGTGATCTCTTCTTCACTTCTATCAATCTGTCTTATCAAGACAAAGACGCGGGTGTGTCATCTTATATGTTTCTGTAAAAATTTTTCCAGAAAAATTCACCATGGAAGTTTTAGGATTCGCTTTCACGGTCTCTCAAAGGTTTACCTGCTAAGGCTTTAGTCCTAGTTTTGGCAGTGCAAATTTTATTTTTTTCACATAAAACTTTTAAATAAAAGTGTATGTTTCTCCCTTCCGCTTCCTGACCTGTTTCCAACTGTCCCCGCAGCAGCCCCCCTCCGGGAGGGGAGGGAGAGAAGGGCGGGCGGAGGGGCAGGGGAGGTGGGGGTGCCCCCGCCGCACCCAGGACCCAGGGCCAAGCTTCGCGGGGGACCCAGTCCTGGCAGAGAGGGCGGGACCGCAAAACACAGAGGGGTTTGAAAAAGGAACGGTTGGTGATGGTAAGAAAGAAAGAGAACCGAGGAGACCCCGCGGTGGCCTTCTGGGTTATTCCCAGGGCTTTTTTTCCTAAGGCAGTTTGCGCCACCGGAAAATCACAGTGTCCTCTGCCATTTAAAGACAAGCAATGCCTGAGAGCAGCTGTGGAACCGAGAGGGGCAACCAGCTGCTTTCCAGAAAAGACTTCCGCGGACTACCTCTGTGTCCCGCGTGCCCTGTGGGAGGCTCTACGGGATTCCGGCCTGGGACGGGGAGGGGGGCAGGGAGGGGGGCATACTGAGCAGGGCAGGGAAGGAGGAACAGGTAGCTTTGGCAGTCGTCACAGGCTGGGGCTGGGCACCGGGAAGTGGTCTGTGCCCGCTGGAGACTTTGAACTACATTTTGTTCTTACAGGCATCACCCGTGTTCCATTATCTTACTGTTGCTGTAAGTGACCATTTTATTTTTATTTATTTTATTTATTTATTTTTTTAAAGATTCCATTTATTTATTTGACAGAGACACAGCGAGAGAGGGAACACAAGCAGGGGGAGTGGGGGAGAAGCAGGCTTCCCGCTGAGCAGGGAGCCCGATGCGGGGCTCGATCCCAGGACTCTGGGATCATGGCCTGAGCCGAAGGCAGACGCTTAATGACTGAGCCACCCAGGTGCCCCCGTAAATGACCATTTTAATGTTAGGGCTCAGTAATTGGCATTCCCTAAGTGTTGTGCATAAATCAGGAAGCAGTTGACTTACCTGTAATTAAAAGGCTTGGATTTCACCCAAAGGTAGGAGGGCAAGCTCTCTAGCTGCTGACGTGGCTGCTGGCTCCCAGAACTCAATGCTGAGTCCATAAAAATGTCTATCATCCATCCTCAGTGGCCCTGAGCCAGATGATTCAAAGCCGCAGTCTGGGGCTTTGTGGGCCTGGCGTTTTTAGTCTGTACGTGGAGACTAAGGCTCCGCTTGTGTGCGGCAGATGCAAGCTGGCGGATTTTGCTTCAGAACCCAAACGGACTTCTTTCTGACAACCTATTTTCTCAGAGTAGGATGGCTCCTCCTTACACAGACTCTTGCTAGGGACTTGCTGCTGGCATCTTTTTTTTTTTTTTTAAAGATTTTATTTATTTATTTGAGAGAGGGAGAGAGAACGAGCAGGGGGGTAGGCAGAGGGAGAGGGAGAAGCAGAATCCCCGCTGAGCAGGGAGCCCCGACTGGGGCTCAATCCCAGGACCCCGGGATCATGACCTGAGCCAAAGCCAGGAGTCACCCATTCAACTGACTGAGCCACCCAGGCGCCCCCAGGGGTTTTTTAAATGTCCTTTCTATGTCTGGAGAAGCAGAATGATATAACAGCAGTCTTCTCAAATCTGAGTCATATATGGGCCCCTTTAAAGGAAAACATTTTTACTCTCAATGATGACCTTTATATTATTTTACTATGTTACTTGATATATAAACATGAGACCAGTTATGAACGCCCAAATAAATTTAAATTTTACATAAAAACACAACTACAAAGCCAAGACTATGTCAATATAATAATATTAATTTAAATTAATAGTTAATGTTTGGCCAAAACTCACATCATCATTCCAAACATGAATATAGCACTGATTCTTAAGATGCAAATTTTGAGTTTTATGTGCATATACTACCGTGTTCAGAATGAGAAGTGCTTTATCCCCACGACTTTTTTGTTTGAACCACAATGATATAACTGAGTCCTCCCTTAGCATGAATGCGTTATGAAATTCCAGTCTGTTCTTTTCTGACTGACCTAGGACAATTAAGCTAGGGTCTCACTTGATAACAACACTAGCATAAACAAGCAAAATTTAAATGTCCTGAAAGTACTCTTTTAAGATGGTCTTCCAGAAGATCCAGAACGTGTCTATTTAAAGATTATGATTGAGATGACGTACTAAGATTTAGGAATTGTCTGTAGAGCTCATGAACCCTGAGAACACACCCAGAGGCCCCCTCCTATGAAACCCAGTTTGAGAAACACTGGCAAGACTGGGAAGAGTCACTTTGGACTCCAAAAAGCCAAGTCAAAATTCTAAATACATGAACTTAAGAAATTACTTAATCGCTCTGAGCCCATTTTCTTAATGGTGAAACAGGAATAATAATGCCTCTCTTACCTAGTTATTTTCATGATTAAATGAAATAACATAAGGAAAGTGTTTGGCATAGAGGATGTGCTCAATAATAGTTTCCAGGGCACCTGGGTGGCTCAGTAGGTTAAGTGTCTGCCTTTGGCTCAGGTCATGATCCCAGGGTCCTGGGATCAAGCCCCACATCAGGCTCCCCATTCAGCGGGGAGTCTGCTTCTCCCTCTCCCTCTGCTCCTCCCCTTGCTTGTGTGCTCTCTCTGTCAAATAAGTAAATAAAATATTAAAAAAAATAATAGTCTGTTTCCTTCCCTTTCCTCTCACCAGGTTCTATCACCAACTTTTTAAATTAAAATTATGAAAAGTCACAAAAATCAAAGAATTTAATTCCTAAAATTATAAAAATTATAAAAGTAACAAATAGTGTAAATTTTTAAAATAGAAAATATAGAATAAAAAATGTGAAAGTCCCCCTTCTCCATTCCTTTCATCCCTCTCCTCTATCCAGAGATAAGAACCCCTCTGGGTTCTCTGTATCCTTCCAGAACTCTCTCTATGCATTTGCAAATATGAACCCACACACATTCACACAGATTTTTGAAAACATAAAAAGGAAAACTATCTACACATTACCTACTATTTTCTTCATTTAATTTCTTTTTTTAAAATTTTATTTTGTTATGTTAATCACATTACATCATTAGTTTTTGATGTAGTGTTCCATGATTCATTGTTTGCGTATAACACCCAGTGCTCCATTCAATACATGCCCTCTAATACCCACCACCAGGCTAACCCCTCCCCCCACCCCCCTCCCCTCTAGAACCCTCAGTTTGTTTCTCAGAGTCCATAGTCTCTCAAGGTTCGTCTCCCCCTCCGATTCCCCCCCTTCATTTTTCCCTTCCTACTATCGTCTTCTTTTTTTTTTTAACATATAATGTATTATTTGTTTCAGAGGTACAGGTCTGTGATTCAACAGTTAAAGATTTTTATTTATTCATTTGAGAGGGAGAGAGAGAGAGAGCACAAGCAGGGGGAGCAGGAGAGGGAGAGGGAGAAGCAGACTTCCAGCTGAGCAGGGAGCCCAATGAGGGACTCAATCCCAGGACCCTGGAAACATGACCCGAGCCCAAGGCAGATGCTTAACCAAAAGAGCCACCCAGGTGCCCCTCCATTTAATTCATCATAGATAAGAGTACAGCTATTTAACACACAGTCATTTTTAAAAATTTGGATCATTCATCTTATAGGCAACATACAAACTTCTGGGAATAGTTTGGAATATTGAAGTTCCATTTATTCATTCATTATCAGCGAGAGTCTTATTAAGAGACAGAAACCTGATAAAAAATTTGAACAGGGTAAGTTTAATATATCAAATTATTAACTATAACAAGACATAGGCTAGAAGGAGGTAAACAGAACTCTAAAGAGTATAGGGATGGGTAGGGCTGATATTGGTAGAGCTGAAGTGGAGTTTTCAAGGGAAGAGATCCTGTCCCCCTTCCCTGCCCAGCTGAGATTCAGACCGTGTTGGAGAGGGCACAGCCGCGGCTCACCGAATGGCCAAGAAATCCCTTGGTCTGCCCTCCAGTGTGCAGGGGGCAAGTTCTTCATGGGGAGGTGTCCCGCTGGAGACATTCTGCCACCAAACTGCCTGGGCGGGTGCTGCTAGCTGTCCTGAGCTACCGGAGCGGGGGCCAGAGAAGCTGCAGCCCGGCGGGAGTGGGGCGGCATGAGCCCCCCGGGGAGGAGCACCTGCAGCCTGGAGGAGAACCCCTTCTCGCTGCAATGCATTCCAGTGTCCTCCATGACGGAGCTTAACATCAGGCCAGCTGGTGAAGGGAAGATATTTAAAGGGCTCATGTTACTTTCACAGAACTAGCAATTAAGGATGAATTTGAAGCTGAGGGGCAGTAAATGGACAATGGGCACATTTTACAAACACTTAATATTGACACCTGGATACCTACTATGGGGCAGGCAATGCAGTTTTGTTTCTAATTATTATTATTATTATTTTTAAAGATTTTATTTATTTATTTGACAGAGAGAGTGCACAAGCAGGGGGAGCGGCAGGGAGAGGGAGAGGAGAGGCAGGCTCCCTGCTGAGCAAGGAGCCTGATGCAGGGCTCAATCCCAAGACCCTGGGATCATGACCTGAGCCAAAGGCAGACGCTCAACGACTGAGCCACCCAGGCACCCCTTGTTTCTAATGATTGAGTGTTTACTATTTGTCACTTTGTTCTAAGCACTTAAGTATATAAAGCCATGCAATCTTCATAACACCCCTATGAGGTAGGTGCTATCACCACCCCCATATTACAGATAAAGAAACAGAATTAAGTAACTCATCCAACATAAGCTAGTAAGTGGTAAAGCCAGGAACTGAATCTGGTTGGTTGTCTCCATATGCTTTACTACTGTGCAGTAATGCCTTTCAGCATGTCCCTCTGGCACAAAATTATCCCCATCCCCTTCAGGACTATCCCCCGACCACTCCAAGTGTCCATGCTGTGAGAAGTACTAATGACCAAATGTCTTCACATTAAGGTAAAGAAAAAGCCTCATTCACTCTTCATTACCAAACATTATCCCATGGTTCCAAAAAGTATCTGGGAGGATATTAATTGGGCATAGCAATTTCGTGCATCATTGCTTGGTGAGTCCTTCCTGCGTCCTCGATGCTGGCAGTGGACACCTTCATCTGTAGGCATCCGTAGTGTGATGTGGCTCCGTAAGGTGAAGTCCACTAGGACAGGGCAATGTAACCTTAACCAAACACATTCAAAACATTATCTTTATTTACGTATTGGCCTTCTTAAATGGCACTCACAAACTTGAGATGCTGATAGCAGGCAAGTGAATCTTTCTTACTGTTTTTATCTTTATCCTGGGAATCCTTTCTCCAATAGTAGCATAAACCTTTGCTTTGTTTCTGTTTTACTATGTTCTATAAAGCGTTCTTTATACCAGTGTTTTTCAAACTGCATTTCTAATAAGCCCTCAAACGATGCCACTGCTGCAGCTCTGGCAATCACACTTCGAGCAGCAAGAGACTACACAGCTCAGTAAGAGGGGAAGCTGGTTCATCGCTCTGTAATAACAGGATCATTTCCTTAAAACCCTGAATCTAATTTTTATATCATGAATTTGATGTGCAGTGTTTTAGCATTAATCTTAACAGATCTTGAGCAGGAAATTTTTAAAGCCTTGATACAAAATTGGATCACAGACAGAACCAAATCGGGGACAGACATTCGTGGCAAATGACCCACCCAACTCTCTGAATACTGGAAATATTACAATAACAAAACTCAAAACCAACAGAATCCATAGCAATAACACTTTAATAAGACAAACAGTAATACTTTTAATTGAGATACCAATATCTTTATTATTATTAAATATAATTATTAAATTATTAATTATATTGGATTATTAAATTATTAATTATATTATCAAATTATTAAATATAATGGACAAATGATTTATCATATTGAGTTGACCCCTAATTACTTGAGTGATGGTGGAGGGATAATGTTTCTGAAAAGCATGTGTAATTTAAGGACATTTGGGACATAAGACCTTGATCAAATATAGGTAATCTTATTTCCTAAAAAAAAAAAAGGAAAATTATTTTAATAGCATTAAAAGCCTTAAAACAAGATACAATGAAATTAAGACAAAAGAGCTTAGTTCAGCTCAAGAGACATTTATTTAGCATTAATACCAGGTACTACGCTATGTAGTGTGGGTACAAATATATACTGAGGGAGCTCACAGTCAAAAGACAGTCAGAAACTCTTAATTTTATATATGGTAATGACAGGAAAGCACAGGATGCTGTGGGACCAGAGATTCACATAAGAAAACAGCAAGACTGGGAAAAAGGAGACAATTAATGACATCTTGAACTTGGTCATTAGTTAACAGGGATCAAAAGGGGGGAGACAAATCTGAGAAATGTTAGAGTAAAATATACAGGAGTTTGTGACTGGCTGGGGGAGTACAGAAGGAGGATGGAATGACACACGGGTTTCTGGGTAGCAGTAAATGACCATTATGTGAGATGAAAAAGGAAAGGAACAGATTTTCAGTGGTAAGAAATAATGCCTTCAGTTTGGGATTTATTAAGTTGGGGAGTCTGTGGAATATTCAAGTGTATGTTCAACAGCAGTTGAATATATGTCAGAATTATTGGGGTAGAGGCTAAAGCAAAGATATCTTAAAGTTACTGACACAGGTAGTAATTCAAAGCATGAGAAGATGTGAATGGACAGAAGAGTGGAAGGTCAAGGTTGGAACTTTGAGGAATGCTAACTATCGAGGAGAGGGCAAAGGAGGAGGAGTTCAAGAGCAGAGAACGTAATTTCTCAGTATTAGGAAAATTAGGAGAGATTAGTGACTTGTCAACCAGGGATATGGAAAATTCCCAGGAAGGACTGGGTACCAATGTCACATGCGGCAAGGAGGCCCTGAAAGATTAATGTGAGACAAACATCTGCTTTTGGAGGCATCCTGAGGGCAGGTACTTTGACTAATTTTTGTGTATTTAGTGCCTAGAACAATGAAAGACACAAGGTAGGCACTCCACAAATGCTTATGGAATTTTATTGACCTGGTAATCACTTTCATTAGTAAAATAATAAATTTACTCAAATGATTCAAACTCAAAAACTTTTGTGAGATGGTACTGATATTTTCCCAAGGGAGTTTTTCCTTAACCTAATCCAGGCTAAATTTTCAGTAAAAAATAAAATAAAGGAAATGTAGAAAACTCATCAATCCAATGAAGGAAAGGAGGAAAAAAATGATAAAAACACAAAATAAGGTGGGTAAGTAAATTTAACCAAAAGGTTAGTGTTACAGGATTAATATCAGAAAAGTAGAATTTAGGCAAAAACTTGCAATAGGACTAGAGGAATGTTACAGAAGGATAAAAAGTGTTAGTTCAGGGGTGCCTGGGTGGCTCAGTCATTGAGCGTCTGCCTTTGGCTCAGGTCATGATCTCAGTGTCCTGGGATCAAGCCCTACATCGGGCTCCCTGCTCCGCGGGAAGCCTGCTTCTCCCTCTCCCACTCTCCCTGCTTGTGTTCCCTCTCTCGCTATATCTCTCTCTGTCAAATAAATAAATTAAATCTTTAAAAAAATAAAAAAATAAAATTGTAGTAAGGTTGATCCTTGAACATCCCAGGGTTAGGGGCCCCCACGTCACCATACCCTAATGGAAAGTCCCCACATAACTTGACTCCCCCAAAACTTAATAGCCTACCATTGACAGAAAGCCTTACCAATAACATAAACAGCTGATAAATACATATTTTGTATGCTACATGTATTATATACTATGTTCTTAAAATAAAGTAAGCCAAAGAAAATGTTAAAATCATGAGGCAAATATATCTAGGTCACTATTTATCAAAAAGAAATCCCTTGGGTGCCTGGGTGGCTCAGTCATTGAGCATCTGCCTTCGGCTCAGGTCATGATCACAGGGTCCTAGGATCTAGGCCCACATCGGGCTTCCTGCTCTGCAGGACGCCTGCTTCTTCCTCTCTCGCTCCCCCTGCTTGTGTTCCCTCTCTCGCTGTGTCCCTCTCTGTCAAATAAATAAATAAAATCTTAAAAAAAAAAAAAAGAAATCCCTTATAGGTGGGCCCACACAGTCTAAACCCATGTTGTTCAAGGGTCAACTGTATTTTATTCATCACAAACTTTTTTGTATAAACTTTTATTTTTAAAAGTATTGCCTAAAAATATTATTTAATCTCAATTACTGAGTTTTTTGGGCACCCATTTAAATTTTGCCCCTCGTGCACCTGGGTGGCTCAGTCCGTTAGGAGTCTGCCTTGGGGGCACCTGGGTGACTCAGTCGTTCAGCGTCTGCCTGCGGCTCAGGTCATGATCCCAGGGTCCTGGGATCGAGCCCCGCATCGGGCTCCCTGCTCAGCGGGAAGCCTGCTTCTCCCTCTCCCACTCCCCCTGCTTGTGTTCCCTCTTTCAGTGTGTCTCTCTCTGTCAAACAAACAAACGAGTCTGCCTTCAGTTCAGGTCAGGATCCTGGGGTCCTGGGATCCTGCCAGTGGGCTCCCTGCTCAGTGGGGAGCCTGCTTCTCCCTCTCCCTCTGCCCCTACCTCCTGCTCATGCTGTCTCTCACGCGCGTTCTATCTCAAATAAGTAAAATCTTAAAAAAAAAAAAAATTGCCTGCAAGGCTAGTGCCTCACTCCAATCCCGGGTGTGGACAGGATACTTGTGCGTATCTGAAAATATAACCCCAAGTGATATACTGCAAAATCGTAAGAAAAAAATCTGACATAATCTCGACAATAGTGTAAGATTTTTAACATACCCGCATCAGAAACTGACTGATCAATCAAAAAACGACAATTTCCCCGCAGCTTTATGAAGGGCAGGCGTTAGTAGGCCAGGCCGGTGCTGGGCGCTCGGGGCCCTGTCCGGCCACCCAAACGCGCCCCTAGGACTCCGGGGCAGAGGCGGGACTCCGGCGAGCTCTCAGGCCACGCCGAGCAGGTGCACGCACTTCCTCCAAGCCTTCCCGGAAGAGGCCAGCGCTCGCGGGCGACCATGGCCCCTCCCCTGGGCGTATTCCTTATTCTACGTGGGCCGTTTCTTCCTGAAGGTCCTCTCCCTGCGCCGCGCGCACCACCCACGGGCTAACAGAAAAGTCGCCGGGATGTGGCCCCAGTATACGAAGAGAAACACCACCCGCTTCTCGTTGCAGCCGCTCTGGTGTGGGCTCTGGCTTGGGCTCCGGCTCGGGCTCCGGTTCCAGCACCAAGTATCCCGCTCCCAGCCTCTCCTACTCCACGGCCGCCATGACCGCAGACACGTGGGCGCGACAGCCGTAAAGCGCCCCGACGTCGTGCTTTTGTCTTTTCCCCCATCTTTGGTTTTGGTTTAGTTTCCTCTGATTTTTCTTTTCTAGGTTCTTGGGGAGAACGCTTACTTATTTTTCGTGAGTGTGTTTTAAATAAATGCACTTAGGCTAAATTTACATCCCACCCGATATAATAAGTAGTACTTCCATTTTTTGGAGTAAATATTTTGTGATTTTTTTTTTCTTTAACCTATGAATCGAATACAGTTTTGAGTTTCAAAACATGATATTTGTAAGTTTATAAATATTTTATATAATATTTAGATCCAAACTTTAAAAAAAAATTAAAAATATTTATTTGACAGAGGGAGAGAGCACAAGCAGGGGGAGCTGCAAGCAGGAGAGGGAGAAGCAGGCTACCCTAGGAGCAGGGAGCCGGCTGTGGGGCTCGATCCCAGGACCCCCGGATCGTGACCTGAGCCCAAGGCAGCCGCCTCACCGGCGGAGCTAACGAGGCGCCCCAAGATCCAAACTTTTAAACAGATACTTTGCACAGGAACCTCCTCTTCAAACACTATTAAGAAGAAGAATAAAAAAAAAAAAGCCCTAACTGCAGATAATGCTACATAATTTTGTGATGTAAGGGAGGAAAAAACCCTTTTCCTTCTTCCCTTCTACGTTCTTGACTGTGGCCCCTGTAACAAAAGACATTAAAAAGGGAAAAAGCATACAAATTTATGTAAGTTTTAGTTGACATGGGAGCCTTCATAAGGAAAGGAAGACCCAAAGGAGCAGTTTGAGTCAACGCTTATAAAGTTGGACTGAGTGGAAAATTGTGAAAAAGTAACAAGACAAAGGGACTTGGGCTAGGGCGGTTAATCATGAAAGTGACCGGGAAGATAAGGGTTAGTTTAACCGGGGTTGGTTTGTACAGATTTCTCTTCGCCTCAACTTGCCCTGGAGTGCAGTAACACCATCTCACTCCACCCAGAGGAGGGGTGAAGTGCCGCCCTCTGGTGATAAAAATGTCTTTCTTCCTCCAAGTGCAGGGAGGGCACCTTTTGCTTAAGAGTTTATCTCCTGCTTTTAGGAAGTTAGAATGCGGGGCGCCTGGGTGGCTCAGTCTTGGGCGTCTGCCTTCGCTCGTGTCATGATCTCAGGGTCCTGGGATCGAGCCCCACATCGGGCTCCCTGCTCAGCGGGAAGCCTGCTTCTCCCTCTTCCACTCCCCCTGCTTGTGTTCCCTCTCTTGCTGTGTCTCTGTCTGTCAAATAAAATCTTAAAAAAGAAAAAAAAAAAAGGAAAGGAAAGTTAGAATGCCCTTTTTGCATTGCTGTTTTTTTAAGTTAAGTTTTTAAACTTAAGATCAGTATGCCAGAGTGGCAATTTTTGGGGTGGAGTTTTCTGAATACCTTCAGTGAAAGTAAATTAGAAATTGAAGATGAAATGGACAATTTCTTAGAAAACTAAGATACCAAGATTGACTGGAGAAGATATAGAAAACCCAAAAAAGCATAACTATTAAAGAAATTAAATTAGAGTTGAACATATTTCCGTCAAATAGACACCAGGCCTGGATGGTTTCAGAGGTTTTACCAAGCACTGGAGGAACAGATAGTCCTCATCTTATTACAAACTCTTCAAATAATAGAATAACAGAGAAAGCTACTCAATGCATTGTTGAGATTAATATAACCTTAACACCCAAAACATTCAAGATTCATATCAGAGGATGAAAGTATGGACTGATCTTGTTTATGAAAATAAATGCAAAAATTTAAATAAATAGCAGATCAAACTCAAGAATCATATAAAAATTAATACCTTATGACCAAGTATGGTTTATCCCAGGAGGGCAGGGAAGAAAATAGATTAATCCATCATAGTAATTTAAAATCTTTGTATTGAGTTTACCATGGGCTAAGCACTGTTCTAGGCATCTAGCAAAGTAATGAATTAAAGGAAAAAAGCCTTGGGGTGCCTGGCTGGCTCAGTCTGTAGAGCATGTGACTCTTGTTCTTGGAGTTGTGAGTTCAAGCCCCACATTGGGTGTAGAGATTACTTTAAAATTTTTTTTAAAATGAAGGAGAAAAAAAGAGAAAAAATGGAGAAAAGCCTTTCATTGCTATATAGGAATTAAGAAGGAAGAGATAAAAACATCTTTTTACCTAGAAAACCAAAGAATGTCAACTCCAAATGATTATACCTATAAAAAGCTCAGCAAAGTTGCTGGATACAAGATCAACATAAAACAATCCACAGCATTTCTACACATCAAAAATAACTAGAAAAAGTAATTTTTCCAAAAACCACAATAGCATAAAACCTATAAGGTACTTAGGAATATATCTAAGATAAGATATATAACAATATTTTATTATTTTCTTTATAAAGGTCTGGAAGGACATCAAAGAAACCCTGAATAACTAGAGAGATAATTCAACATTTATGGAGGGGAAAACAATATTTTTCAGATGTCCGGCCTCCCAAAATAATAAATAAATTCAGTGTAATTCCAACCAAAATTTCAAAGATTTTTGCAGAACTTAACAAGCAGATTCTAAAATTTATAGAAATGGTAAAGGGCCAAGAATAGTCAAGACAATTTTGAAGAACAAGTTGGGTAAGGGGACTTAATTGTGTTAGGTATTAGGATTAATTAAAAAGTCATCTTAATTGAGACAGTATGAAACTGATGCAAAGATAGGTAAATAGAGCAACGAAACAAGAGAAAGCCCAGAAACAGCCCTATGTGTATGTGGGAACACGAAGACTTAAGGGGTGTCTACACATCAGTGAGACTGGGCAGTTCCACTGTGGAAAGGCAGCGATCTTGCCAACAGAAGATCCCTCTGTACAGACAAGAGAACACACCATATTACTGAGTGAGCATTAGCAGATTTACAAGCCTTTTGAAAGTGACTCTGAAGTTAGAATAGAATCGCACACATTTTATACAGGAAACAAGCAAGAATAACTTCTTATCTCCTCAAAAAACAGAGGTTTGCACCTTGTGGCAATCCCCGTACATCCTGTGAGAGACCCTGAGCTAATTCCAGAGGCACGTTTTTACACATCTAGAGGTTCTTTGGCAGTGACCTTAGATATATAGCTATAGTATAACAACTGGAGACTGGGTTTTAATACTTAGGGAAATTTGCCTCTGTTGCAAAAGTTAGGGTAAGAACTCAGACTCACTATGTCTCTAAGGAAACACTCTTTAAGAAAGAAGGGAAGGGGAAAATGATCTCTTTGTCCTTTATAAATGGAGAAAATAATTTTTATTTACCTCTATGGTTCTGAGATACTGGTTATCTTTATGCAAACAATTATTTTCCTGGCTCACAACATACATAAAATCTGGGTGTAAAAAGCAAAACTTTTTTTTTAATTAGAAAATACGTACTGAACACTAATTATGTCCTGGACACCACGGATATGAAAATGGATAAAGCACTGTCCTTTCAATCAAGGAGTGTAGATTCTAGCAAAGGAAATAGATCTATAAACCAAAAAATGATGATGAACACCCTATAAAGAAGTAAACACTCTAAAAGAAGTATAGGGCGCCTGGGGAAAGCCTGTTGAGATTTGATGATGGGATCTGATGTCAGGTCCCAAGTCCTCAACTGGCCACCCTAAGCTACGTTTGCGGGGGAAATTGTCCAGAAGGCTGCTTTAGTTAAGGAAAGATTCACACTGGCTGGAACTTTAGCCTCAAGCCTGGTGGGCTGGCCTCTGTGGCTGAGAACTGGCAGGCTCAGTTGCTAAAAAGCAAAGCTTTTAAAACAAAATGTTATTTTTATGACCTCCAGCTAGATAAGGATTTGCTAAATATGATATAATAGTGAACTATAAAGAAAAACTTTAAACATAGTTAAAAGATAAGCTACCAAGTGGGAGAAATAGTATCTAATAAAAAAGATTGGAACCCAAGATATTTTAGGAATTCCTTTAAATAAATAAGGGGAGGGAAACAAACTAAAAACCAAACAAAAAAAACTGGTAAAAGAGGATTCAGCAATTTAAAGAGGTAATTTAATAGCCAATCATTTCACTCATATGGAAATAGCAAATTTAGGCCACATTGCGATATCATTTCAATCCCACCAGATTGGCAAAATTTTAAAGTGACATTATGAAGTGTTGTGGAGAATGTACAGAAATGGAACTTTAGGGGCACCTGAGTGGCTCAGTCGTTAAGCGTCTGCCTTCGGCTTAGGTCATGATCCCAGGGTCTTGGGATCGAGCCCTGCATCAGGCTCTCTGCTCAGCGGGGAGTCTGCTTCTCCCTCTCCCACTCCCTCTGCTTGTCTCTCACTCCCCCTGCTTGTCTCCCACTCCCCCAGCTTGTGTTCCCTCTCTCGCTGTGTCTCTCTCTGTCAAATAAATAAATAAAATCTTTAAAAAAGAAAAAGAACAGAAATGGAACTTTAATCTACTGCAGGTGGGAGTGTAAGTAGGTATAATCACTTTGAGAGCAATTTGCCAGTATCACAGGATAAGGTGCATATTTCCTCTCTGTAGCCTTCCGATTTTAGTCTATGTGCTGCCAAAGCAAGTATATCCTACAACCTAGTGATTCCATGCAGTCTGTTCTCTAGAGCAGTGGTTCTCCAAGAGTGTTCCAGAACTGGCAGAATCAGCATCACTTGGGGAGTTGTTAGATGTGCACATTTTCAGGCCTCATCCCAGATTTACTGAATCAGAAACCTAAAGTGGGGGAGAGATTGACAGCAATTGGGTTGAAAAAGCTCTCCAAATGATTCTGATGCACGTTTAATTTTGAGGACCACTGCCTTAGAGAACTTCTCATACAGCCCTGGGGGAGACACAGAAGACCAAGCAAAGCTTAGCTTAAGGTGCCAGACCTTCTGGTATCTGGATTCCAATCCCAGCCCCACCATTTCTTGGCCCCCCCCTTTAAGCTGGAGAAAGTTATGTAACTTTTCTTTTTATTAGTGACCCATCTCTGAGATGGGGATAAATATAGTACCTTCGGCATGGAGTTGCTGTGAATGAAGTAATTCACACATGGCAGTGGATGGCCCAGAGTAAGCACTCAACAAATGTAGGCTCTTATTATCATTAGGGTATTTATTGCAGCCCTACTTGTTAACACTAAAGTATTGAAAACATATTTCTTAAAAGTAAGACTGAAACCAAGCATGGAAAAGGATTAAAATTGGTAAAATTTGGTTAGTGGGTATATAGGTGTTGTATCATCCTTTGTACTTTTCTAGGTGTTATTTCGCAAGCAAAGAAGAATAGCAGAAGTGTTATTAGTATCCCTCCACAGTTAGATTTCTACATAAGATTGTTTAAGTAAATCATGATGTCTTCATTAGAAATGTTTCCATAGAGGTTACTGAACTTGTGTTTTTGGCAGAAGATATAAGGTGATGTGGTCCCAGCACACTTTTCACATCTTCCTCTCATAACTTGCACTCATAATATCCTATAATCCCCACTAAATGTGCATAAATTCTGTCTTTTCCCACTTTTGTGCCTTTATACCCATTCTCATCCACTTTTACAGCCCTATTCAAACTCTCCATCTTTCAAGTTCCCAGCTCAAATGTCACCTCCTTGATAAAGATGTACGTGGATCTGTTATCTTTTCTGCCTCTGAATGTTCCAGATTTGAAAGATGATGCAGGGACGCCTGGGTGGCTCAGTCAATTAAGCATCCGATTCTTCATTTTGGCTCAGGTCATGATCTCAGGATTGTGAGATCGAGCCCTGCATCTTTCTCCGCGCTGAGCATGGAACCTGCTTAGACTCTCTCTCTCCCTCTCCCTCTGCCCCCACCCACCTGGCTCATGCTCTCTCTCTCTAAAAAAAAAAAAAAAAAAAAAAAGATGATTCAAACATCAACTTCAATTCACTGAATACACACATCAGATGCTACCCATGGAAACTGTATGGTCCAGGCTTCACTGACCGGTGAATTGGTGAATAGAAATTATGATGTTCTGAGTCCTGGCCTTCTTCCCTAGTCAGTCATTACAGGGTTTTTCCCAGGATCCGCAATACAAATATTCTTGATAATTCTCAAATTGCGGGTCATAGAGAAGGGTCTTTCCCTCTAGGAGTCTGGGAAAGGTGGTCTGAAGTGATGAAGGATAGCTGGAAGGCAGGCAGGCAGGCAGGTAGGGACAAGGAACCCCCGCCCTAAGAGGAAACCACCCTGAAAAGGATTTTACATCACCCTGGAAGGAGCCTTCCACCCTTTCCCATGTGATAGACAGATGACAAAAACCTGATTGGATGGCAGGTGCATGGAGGGTTAATCAGATGAAAACAGCCCACCAACAAGCCCATAAGAACCCCTAGACTTAGAAACTCCGGTGGCAACCCTCTCGGGTCTCCTTCCTCTTGGGGAGCTTTATACTATCGCTCAATAAACTTTACTATCGCTCAATAAACTGCTTTGCTGCCCACAGCTCTTCGTCTGGTCTACCTCTTCATTCTTTGAAGCGGCATGACCAAGAACTGTGGGCAATGAAGGGGAAGGAAATCCTGTAACAATAGGTTCGAGAGGCTGACCTCTCACATAATCAGTGCCCCGACCTGCAGGTTTTTGTGCCTCTGCTGGGCAGCCGCTGTTGACCCACTGCCTACCCACCGGTGGGTCCCTTTTCCCCAGAGGAATAACCTTAGGACAGCACGGAAGTGCATCTACTGTTCTCATAAACCACCTCTCCAAAGAGATTCCCAGATGGAGCTGTTAGGCCGACACACTCTGGAGTGTCCTTTCCTTTTTTTTTTTTTTTAAAGATTTTATTTATTTATTTGACAGAGAGAGACACAGCGAGAGAGGGAACACAAGCAGGGGGAGTGGGAGAGGGAGAAGCAGGCTTCCCGCTGAGCAGGGAGCCCGATGCGGGGCTCGATCCCAGGACCCTGGGATCATGACCTGAGCCGAAGGCAGACGCTTAACGACTGAGCCACCCAGGCGCCCCTGGAGTGTCCTTTCCAAAGCAAAGACGCATGTCTGGGGCAGTTAGGAAAGGGGGTGGGTGTGGAGCAGAAAAAGCCTCACAATAAACCGAAGATCATTGCTTGTTCACACCTCTGGGCCCTGCAGTTTTATTAAGCCCACTCTGCAAGACTTCTTTTTTATTTGCAATAATTTTCTTCCCATATTTCCCTCGGGGAACCCCTACTCCATCAGACAGTCTGTGTCTGTGTAAACTCCAGCTTGGGAACAAAAGCAGGTTCTTTCCCGTGGGATTCCTTGCTTTAGGCAGTGGTAGACCAGGGTGGTGTTTTGGGGAAGGCTTAGCTTTCTAATCTCATATCAGCTTGCTTTCCCAACCAAGTAACTGTATCAATTGGATTAAAACTATGTAAATGCGGAAGAAACGTCACCTGATCCCTTTTCTCAACCTTATTGTCATCTCTAAATCTTTCCTATCTGGAAATTCTGGATCATCATTGAAATAGAGGGAGTTGCTGACCACTCTGAAATGGAAATATTCTGACAGGAGGCCGAATGAAAAAACCTGTAGGAGGCGCTGTTCCCCAGAATAATCTTAACGTTGCCCCAGTCTGAACTGCCCTGATAACAGTTTTGGTTGCCTGACTTTTTGAGCACTCTTCAAAGGATTCCATCTCTCTTGGTTTTTTTACATTTCCAGCTGCCTCAGGAGGGCACCAGTCACTTCTGCCAACATGTAATAAATCTGGCCTGCCTCTTGCCTTTTGATAGTTAATCCAGTTTAGATTAAAGGATCTCCAGGTGTGTCCATCCTACCTTAACATAGGAGAAATGTAATCCAGTTTACTAAGTGCATATAGGTCCTGGGTGCTTTTCTGGCTTAAAACTATTCCTTGAATTGATGTCACCACTCAGATAACTCAAATTCCTAATCACACGGGTTTGCCTATGATTCTTAATTCCCACAATGCTTCTGAAAGTCCATTTCATATTTTATAGCTGCTCAGGTCAAAACTAATAGCAGGGTTCTGAGTATTAGCTCTCTGAAGCTAGTAACTCTTCATCTTTCTACTCCCAGGGCTAGCATAGTGATTCACTATATAAGAACTTATAGGGACACCTGGGTGGCTCAGTTGGTTAAGCATCTGCCTTCGGCTCAGGTCATGATCCTAGGGTCCTGGGATCGAGTCCCACATCGGGCTTCCTGCTCAGCGAGGAGCCTGCTTCTCCCTCTGCCCCTACCCCTGCTCATGCTCTCTCTCTCTCTCTGACAAATAAATAAAATCTTTAAAAAAAAAAAAAAAAGAACTTATAAGTATATATATATATATAAGAGAGAGATCATTCTATAAGAATTCACCTGTAATTCTTACATAGTGAGATGATGAATGAATGGATGGCTACATGAATAAACCCGAAACTTTGGGATATCAAACTTGACTTGGAGAATAGGAAGCATAGCGTAGCTAAATAAGCAATTAGTTTTAAGAAATCAATTCATTAATAAATGTAAGGACAACCAATGTTCTGTTCTCCTATAGCACTTAAAAAATGGAAATATAATTCACATACCATAAAATTCAACATTTTAAAGTGTACGATTCAGTGGTTTTTAGTATATTCACAGATTTGTACAACCATCACTACTATCCAATTCCAACAAGTTTCATTAACCCCAGAAGACACCATGCACCTGCTAGCAGTCACTCCCCATTCCCGCCTGCCCCCAACCCCTGGCTACAATTAATCTGCTTTCTGTCTCTGTGGATTTGCCTCTCCTGGACATTTCCTATAAATGGAATTGTATACTATGCGGCCTTTTGAATCTGGCTTCTTTCACTTGTAACCTCATTCCACTTTGACCGTCAGTCTGTTAACATTTGTTTTGCTGTGTTGTGACTATTTGTTGACCTCCCTGCCTCCCACCGGACTATTAAATATCACAAGGACAGAAACTATGCCTTGTTTATTTCAACATTTCTAATGCAGAGTTCAGGACCTGGCACAGAGCGGACACTCAGTAAATGTTTGCTTTTCCCATTCTGGTGAATCTGGTTGTTTGGTGCTTGGGTATTCCTCTCTGCACATATGCATAACATTGCATAACAATGCAATATGCATATATTATATGCATAACAAAATGAAAAGCCCCTTACTTGGTCTAGATTGAGAGGAAAGAGGCAGATCCTTGTGGCATGACATGGCTTGCACTGGGAAAGGTAAACATTTTCCTCATTTGGGCTGCTGCAGACTTGCTTGACAGCTAAATTAAAACAAGTGAGGCTGAGCAGGACCATTAATGCTCTGTATCATTTATGTGGATATATTTCAACTATATGAATTCAAATTAGTGGCTTAAAAGTTATTGAGGGGCATGTGGGATGCCAACCTTGTCTTCCCTACTTAGAGTTAATTTTTCTAATTTTCTATGTTTCTATAGTAGGACTTGGTTCAGATTTCCATAACAGTGGAGGTTTAAAAAAATAGAAATATTGCATGCTTGTTGAAAACTGGCCCCCTCTCTAGAAGTAGCTTTTGCTTATAAATTTGGGCATATATATTTCCATAATTTTTCCTTTGTGTATGTGTCACATTCTTTTTATAAAAATGGGATCATTTACAGTTCTTGGACTGAAACTTGCTTTTCTCACTTAACAATAAATTATGGGCATTCATTTATCTTAGTGTATATATCCATATATACCTCATCCTTTATTCCATTTGGATGTACTATTACTTATTTAACTCTTGGTAGACATTTAGGTGGGCTCTAATGTTTTGCTATAGTGAACAGCTGTGCACCTGTCTTTAAGTCTTGTGGGAGTCTTTTGGAAGGACAGAATTCCAGAAGTACAATTGTAGTGGGCCAAGAGGATTGTATCCTAAGCATTTAGTTCCAAATGTGCCTCCTCTACTATAGCCCCTTGAGGACAGGGACATACTATTTTATTTATTCTTGTACCTCCTACTTATTGGTATTGTGCCTGGAACATTTTAACTGCTCAATAAATGTTGTTGAATAATTGAATGAGTAAGTGAATAAATGAGTAATAATGGAAAGTTTTGATGCTCAAAGAGTGGGACACATAAACATTTTTTTGAGTCACATAAACATTTTTTTTTTTTTAAGATTTTATTTATTTACTTGACAGAGAGAGACACAGCGAGAGAGGGAACACAAGCAGGGGGAGTGGGAGAGGGAGAAGCAGGCTTCCTGCAGAGCAGGGAGCCCGATGCGGGGCTCGATCCCAGGACTTTGGGATCATGACCTGAGGTGAAGGCAGATGCTTAACAACTGAGCCACCCAGGCACCCCTCACATAAACATTCTTAATTTCATAATCAGCTCCTTCTCTACTCCGTTGTTGTGAGTGACCTGATGTTTCCATGTGGACAAAGCATGGATATAGAGATCTTCCCCTATCCTAAGGGCAGATACCTCTGTTGCTTAGAGCTGACACTGTGGAGGGATCTAAACATTTCTTTTAGCACCTAATTCAGTGGCTAACTTCTGTTATGAGGCTGACATCTGCACCCACTATTGGCTGTAATTTCTGAAAAATACTTTTAAAATTTACTACCTGCTTGGTGGAATGGGAAGCGTAGGAGAATACTGTGTGCATGAGGCCCGTAGGGATCTGCAGATACACGTTTTAGTAGGGGATTGGATTTCCTTTCATATTTGTGTTGCCCTCCTTACATCAGGGGAACATAAGCTCCTCCTAGCTTGACCTCCTTCTCTAGTCACTCCCCACCTTAATGCATCTTGCTTATCATTGCAAGATGGATTTTCCTAAAATCCTTCTCCTTTCCCAAATCTCTAATGGTCCCCATTTCATAAAAACTAACCCTCCTTAGACTCACATTCAGGGCCTCAGTAGTGTGATCTCAGTCTATCTTTTGAACCAAATCTCCCATCGCTCACCTTCCTAACTACCCAGTTCAGATGAAGTGGTTGATTTTTCTCCAGACCCTCAATGCATCTTGGGCTTTTCTGTCTCAGAATTCTTGACCATGCGCTTCCTTTAGTATTGACAAGTTGTCTTCGTTTTTCTCCACCCGTCCAAATCCTTAAAGATTCATCCGAGTCCTTCCCGTAGGAAACGCAAACCTGCTCCAGGGACCCATGTGGTCCTTCTCTTCTAAACTCTGTGGGACACTCTGTCCACCTCACTTCTTTCATCTCTTCACTGGTTTTGTGTCTTTGTCTGTACTTAATGTTTTATCTTCCCCAAATACAATGTAAGTTCTGGAAGGGAGAGACATGTCTTGTCCCAGGTCTGCAATCACAAAGCCCTTAGTAAGTTTCTGCCCCTTGCTTGGGTGGATTGGCATTCTGTTTCTCTGGAATCTAAGAAGAGAGCCAGACATGATGTAATGAGCACTGGGTGTTATATGCAACTGACGAATCACTGAACTCTACCTCTGAAACTAATAATACACTATATGTTAATTAATTGAATTTAAATAAAATAAAATAAAAAAAGAAGAGAGCCAGGCCATTATTTGTTTGTTGTTTTTGTTTTTTAAATGCCGGTATAATTAACAGACAATGTTATATTAGTTTCAGGTGTACAATATAGTGATTCAACACTTCCATGCATCACCCGGTGCTCATCGCAAGTGCCCTCCTTCATCCCCATCACCTATTTTACCCAGCCCCCCACCCATCTCCCCTCTGGTGACCATCAGTTTGTTCTCTATAGTCAAGAGTCTGTTTCTTGGCTTGCCTCTCTCTCTCTTCCTTCCTTCTTTTCTTTCCTTCCTTCCTTCCTTTTTTTTACCTTTGCTTATTTGTTTTGTTTCTTAAATTCCACATATGAGTGAAATCACGTGGTATTTCTCTTTCTCTGACCGACTTATTTCACTTAGCATTATACTCTCCGGCTCTATCCATGTTGTTGCAAATGGCAATATTTCATTCTTTTTGATGG
The DNA here is from genome assembly GCF_004348235.1 of Phoca vitulina. Taxonomy (NCBI): domain Eukaryota; kingdom Metazoa; phylum Chordata; class Mammalia; order Carnivora; family Phocidae; genus Phoca; species Phoca vitulina. Next base: position 33,738,536 of record NW_022589720.1, on the reverse strand, counting down.
CTGAATAATGTTCCCACACACACACACACACACATACACACACACACTCTCTCTCTCTCTCTCTTTCTCTCTCTCCATCTTCTTTATCCATTCATCTATTGATGGATACTTGGGCTGCTTCCATAATTTGGCTATTGTAAATAATGCTGCTATAAACACAGGGTTACATGTATCTCTTTGAATTAGTGTTTTTGTATTTTTTGGGTAAGTACCCAGTAGTGTGATTACTGGATTGTAAGGTAGTTGTATTTTTTACTTTTTGAGGAACCTCCATACTGTTTTCCAGAGTGGCTGCACCAGTTTGCATTCCCACCAACAGTGCACGAAGATTCCTTTTTCTCCACATCCTCAGCGACACTTGTTGTTTCTTGTGGTGTTGATTTTAGCCCTTCTGACAGGTGTGAGGTGATATCTCATTGTGGTTTTGATTTGCATTTCCCTGATGATCAGTGCTGTTGAGCATCTCTTCATGTGTCTGTTGGCCATCTGTGTGTCTTCTTTGGAGAAATGTCTGTTCATGTCTTCTGCCCATTTTTTAATTGGATTATTGGTTTTTTTTTTTTAAGATTTTATTTATTTATTTGAGAGAGAGAGAGTGAGAGAGAGCCCAAGAGGGGGTAGGGTCAGAGGGAGAAGCAGACTCCCTACTGAGCAGGGAGCCCGACGTGGGACTCGATTCCGGGACTCTGGGATCATGACCTGAGCCGAAGGCAGTCGCTTAACCAACTGAGCCACCCAGGTGCCCTGCAAGATGTAACATTTTCTTTCTTTCTTCTTTCAGCCATACTTCCCATTGCCTCCAGCTGTTGCACTGAGGTTTCTCATCATGTCTCCCGAAGGCTTCTGGAGAGAGTGAATCTGTGCCGCATCCAGAGAGCCGACGGGGACTGTGACTTGGCTGCTGTCATGTGAGCACTCTTCCGCAGGGAGGGTCTAAACCTGTCCGGGGATCCTCTCTCCGCCCGTGCGCAGTAGGCTGGGCAGGCATTGCCCGCTGTGCAGCATGCAAAGAATCATTCAAACAAGGGAGGGGAGAGTAAATATTCCACCTTCTTTCCGGCCCCAGGCTCCCCAGAGTGAGCACACTGTGTCTCAGGAGGGGCATGTCCAGAGCCCCCCGCTTGCCTCCACTGCCCGCACTGCAGTGTGGGATTCAGGATAAACACCTTCAGTCACTGGACAGTGTGTATGACTTTCCCAAGCAACACCAGGGACCTTCTGAGCGAGAAAACAAAACAAAAATGAAAACAGAAGGTGTCTCTGTTCTATTTTCTGGCTTTACCTGTAGCTTTTTCCAGGCAAGTTTATGGGTTGCCGTCATTTTTTACTCTCTGAATGCATCAAGAGTGTGTACAAGGTTCAAGGAGAAGTAGAGAGATGTCTGTACCTGTCACATGCAATCAGGCACAAATGCCCATCTTTGCTCTTGATTCTGGGCTGTTGGCTCATGGTGAACCCTTTTCAAGCTTACCTCTGGCTCAGTTATTAAACACTTCAGATTTCTGGAACGGCTGGGTGGCTCAGTCGTTGAGTGTCTGCCTTCAGCTCAGGTCATGATCCCGGGGTCCTGGGATCGAGCCCCGCATCGGGCTCCCCGCTCAACGGGGAGTCTGCTTCTCCCTCTGCCCCTTCCCCAGCTCACGCTTTCTCTCAAATAAATAAATAAAATCTTAAAATAAAATAAAAACTTTAGATTTCTGTGTTCTTCATATCCCCATAGAAACTTTAAAATCTGAAATGCATTGGAATGTAGCAAATCTGGATTCTGACAACAATACTGTGAGAAAGGCATAAATTATCTCCACGTCACACAAGATAGAGCTGTGCCTGAGGAGTATATAGTTAACCTGGTGACATACAGCTAGAGAATTGCAGAGATGGGCTAGGAACCAGGTCTTGTCGTTCAGAACACCATATACTTCAAAGATCTCTCAAAAGTGATGGTGGGACCCACCATAAAATGCTCTCCCTAAACTTCATTTTATCTGGCACCTTCAAATCATAAGGACAGTGTATTAGGCATCTCTCTGGTGTGCTGGTTTTCACACCACTTATGGCTACAGGGGATGCTAGTGAGCCATTTGGTATCCCCTTCTTGGGGCTACAAATAAACCTACTGCTTATGCCTGAGTTCCTGAGTCACTGAGAAGCCTCTTTATTTATTCAATGAATTCAACAAGTAGTTATTGATTAATGTTTCTGTACCAAGCACCATTCTATCTCATCTTGTGCTGGGGATGCAGCAGCAACCAAATGGACTCTGCCCTCCTAGAGTCTCCAGTGACTCTATTCAGCTGAGTCCTGCAGACCATTCTCTGAGATTTAAGGTCCATTTTTCCCCCTTTCAGAGGGATCCATCTATTACCCAACTTTGAGAAACACTGCTCCAAGACAAGATTCTTAGAAGTTCAGAGGAAGAGTTTGTAAGATGTCCACTGATAGATTTCCTTCAGGTCAGGGGGCGGTGAACTCCCTGAAATTAGTGGGTCTGAATGTATGAGCATTGTTTTCTGAGGAGAAGGTTCACAGATTTTATAAGATCCACAAAAAGATCGTAGATATGATATAGTTTAAAAATCACAATTGGGAGGGGAGCACCTGGGTGGCTCAGTCAGTTAAATGTCTAACTCTGGATTTTGGCTCAGGTTATGATCTCAGGGTCGTGAGATCAAGCCCCACATCAACATGGAGCTTACTTGAGATCCTCTCTCCCTCTCTCTCTGCTCCCCCAACCCCCACTTGCACTCTTTTTCTTAAAAAAAAAAAAATCACACTTGGGGTTAGATGTACAGAGGAAGATAATTCTGGCTCAAACTTTTAGTGAGCGTGAGTGTCTGTGTGGCAGGAGGGTAAGGACTGAGGACTCTGCTTCTCCTCAGTTCCTGTTACCACACTGGATCCATTGGCTTAGGTGGTTTACACTGGGAACCAGTGGTTCCTATAGCAATCCAGGGAGCACTTACTAATGAGGTACTTTCTGAGGGTTGCTTCAAGTTCCCAATTTCTTTGAGAAACTCTCTTAGTACATGGCCGAGATCCTAACAGTCTTTTATTTAATCTTAATAAATTAGTGTTGGTAATAGCTGGAGAGTGAAAATCCGTAGGCAGTTCATGGATAGACAGTACTCTGGAGAATTGGAAACATCTCGATGTTTGTGTCAGGTCTACCTACCTATCTTCCTGGCTACTCTCAGAAACACCAAATGCTCAACTGTCTCTTCTGGCACACGTCTCACTGGCACACGTCACCTCAGACTGTAGGAGCCTTCGAACTTGTAAGGGATCCCATGAGACTCCCAGGAAGGCATGGGGAAAGAAGGAGAGGAAGTTTCTCTCTGTATGTAAGAGTAAGAACAGATCCTGGGAACTAGCAGAGGATGCCATTGGTAACAGGATTTTCAGGGAAAAAGGTATAGGAAGAGAAATGATATAAGTTCTCATTTTGATAAGGGAAAATATTTAAAAAAACATGACTTTTCATTTTAAAAAGCACTTAATTTTAATTAAAGGGAAACCATGAAGTCAATCACTTGGATCTAAAAATGATTTATTCAAGTACAGATTTTTAGATACAGAAAACATTGCAAGTGTTGGAAATATAACTCCCCAAAAGCATGTATTATTAACCACAACTAACAGATATAAATGAGCTTATAGTGAACTCACTAGATTTCTTTCCTTTTCCTTTTCTGCCTAGAATAGGTCCTTTGTTTCACACCCTATAGATGATCATTGTAATTTTTGTTCTCTGAGAGGGGAGTTTGCTTGTTTAAACCCTTCTACAGCCACTTCATTAAAGAGCTTCTGGTTATTTCTTAACATAAACACAGTGCAGAGTTGTTTATCTTGGGCAGAGGGCTGAGGTTTTTGAAGCACACAGATATCTGTTGGGAAGAAAACTTGGAGTTATTAAATAAAGTTATCTGGGAAGCTTGAGCATTTTTTGAAAAGTGATTGTTGAGGGGCTGCTCTGCTTCGGGGAAGGGGTAAAGAAATCAGGTTCAGGGGACAATTACAGGTTTGATCTCTGTGGTAGGGCCACCCCGTAGGTCCCTGGGACCGTCTCTAGCTACTCTCTTTTGGGCAAAAGAATCAGGGGATCAGCCTTATGGTTTCTCAGAGCCCAAACTCTCCACCAAGAAACACACAACAGGCTGGGTCAGCGCCCAGCAGAATACTGTGGAGTCGGGGTGGAGGAGGGAGTGTGGGATGGGCCACCTCCTCGTCCAACATTACCTCATCTCTTTTCATCCTGATGATGGAGTACACCCGGGATACAAGTGCAGGTTTAAGCAGGCTTTAAACTTTAAGATTTGAAAACATCCTAGCATCTTGGATTTGGGAGCTGTGTTCTGGGAGCTGCTTTTCCCCCCTTGTATTACCTTGAGAGCTTGAGGCCCCATGGGGCAGGCCTTTGCAAAGGGTACTGCACGGTAGCTGTTGCCCGTTTTCTTCTGGCTCTCCACCCCCGTGGCCCTCTGTCCGCGCTGCCCCCATCCAGGGCTCACCTTCAGCTCCAGGGCCGTGCCCCTCCCTGAAGCTCCTCATTCCTCACGGACTGAGGGAGTCAAGCGCTAGTTCCCTCCTGTGAACCCTGTGGGCTTAACTGGAGGTCAGTGGAGTCTTTCTCCGCTGGATGTCTGCTCAGGTTCTTGCTGGCACCACAGGGAAAGGAAGCGTTTTAGTCCTTTGGGAAGGATAGGAGTTTCAACTCTTTTTTGTTCTCCCCCACTGAGCACTACCGCCGGGTTCTCTCCTCTAGCAGCCAAAGGCAAACCAACTGGCCGCAGGAGAGGGACCTTTCCTGTGGAAGACCTCTCAGTGTGAGACACTTAGCGAATGTATTGTCCTCCTATCAAGAAGCCTCACTTCTTTCAAATTAATATTCCCACAGGCTGGCTTTATTTTGCTTAAGCTCATTGAGGCCTTTCACAGCTTTTCCCCCATTTCAAGAGTCCCCATATTAGCTTGGAGTGGATTGGAATCATTAGGATGATTCCTCTCGGGTCATCTGGAGAAACGGCAACCTACCCTCTATCCCTCGGGGTTCCCCCCCATCCAGTAACAGGGGCAGGGGTTCATTGTATCCAGACACAGAATGTTGTCGGCAGCATCTGTGACATTTAGTAAGAGCTGGATGGCACCTGGGGGCAAATTAAAAGTCACAATATCTTTTGTAACAAGAAATGCTTCCAGTTCCTAGAAATTGTGAATGCTGCTTTGTGGTTGTCTCACCCCAAGGTAAAAATTTAAAACATGAAAACACTTGAGAAGGGGTATGAATCTATAATGTATTAAAATCTTATCAAACACCTAGAACATTTTAGTTGATTGTTTCGTTTAAAACAAAACCAGACTGTTTTTATTTTGAACAATTTTCACTTCATATCTATAACTAATTACTGAATTCCTACTGTGAACAAGGCCCTTTTTCAAGACAATTCCAGACTATTCCTCCTTCAAGAAGCATCACACCCTAGAACAAGGAGAAGGTTTAAAACAAAAAGTCATACAAAAACAGCATAAGCTAAGTCCTAGAGGAGAGGTAATACTGAGAGACCCAAAGGGAAAACAGGGCACTTAGCTGAGAGAATCTAGAAAAACTGCACAGAGATGTTTGAGGTGGGCTGTGAGGTGTGAGTTGATTTTGTTGGGTGAAGCTCTGGGTCAGGAAGACCATTGTTTTCCCTTGGTTTCCCTCCTTCCCCTCATTCCTGCCTTCCTCCTCCTCCTTTTTTTTTTTTTTTTTTTTTAATTTTATTTATTTATTTGACAGAAAAAGAGAGGGAGAGGACAAGTAGGCAGAGCGAGAGGGAGAAGGAGGCTCCCTGCTGAGCAGGGAGGCTGATGCGGGACTCGATCCCAGGACCCTGGGATCATGACCTGAGCTGAAGGTAGACGCTTAACAGACTGAGCCACCCAGGCACCCCCTTCCTCCTCCTTTTAACGCTGCCATCTGAGGAACCGCGGGCCACAGGATAGTGAGGATTCAGCCATGGGCTCCATGGTTTTAGGATCCAGTCCTGTATCTCAAAGTGGGAACTGCCTCTGAGTCACTAAGTTTTTACTTCGACTTTCCATCAGTGACTTTGTTTATCTTCCCTCCTTGGCAGCCTTCACGTCAGGCGCAGAAGAATCTGTGTCAGCCCGCACAGTCATGTTATTAAGCAGTGGATGAAAGAACAAACAGCCAAGAAAGACGCTAAGGGCAACTTCTGCCACAAGAAGAAACACGCCGGTCAGAGGAAAAGTAAAGGGGCACGTCAGGGGAAACCAGAAATCCACAGCCATGAAAGTTCTTATTAAAGTGTTTGCAAACGAACCTACACAGACAGTTCCTCAACTGGACTTGGCCATGGTTGCTTATAAATTTATCTCGTGAATGTTCCTTATTGGGAGTCAACAGGGCAAAACAAACTTTATGTCTTAAAGGAAAAATTATACAGGAGAAAAATGTAGCCAATAATATACTCATCTGAAAATGAAATGAAAAGATAGTACTTCTCTTTATATCCTATTTTAAGAGCAGCATACAGATCTAATTTCTCCCAACTTTTATTATGAAGGTTTGCAAACCTACAGAGAAGTTGAAAGATTGGCACAATGAACACTTGTATACCTTTCACGTAGATTAATAATTGTTAATATTTTGCCACATTTGTTTTCTCTCTCTTTTCTCTCTTTGCATGCACGTGTGTATAAAACATTTTATATATAAATACATATTTTTTTTTGCTAAACCGTTTGATAGTAAGTTGCAAATGTCGTGATACTTCTAACTTTTTTTTAGTGTTACAACTTGACATCCCCAAGAATAAAGACCTTTTGTATATAATCACACTATCAGCTTTATACCTAAATATATATATACCTAATATATATTAGGTATATATATATTAGGAATATATATATATTTAATTTTTAAATTAAATTAAATTTTAATTTAATTTTTCCCCAACTATTTCCAGAGTATAATTTTTGTATAGTTTTTTTAATCAATCAAGGTTCACATATTGCAATTAATTCTTATATTTCTTTAATAACTTTTACTCTAAGAAAGTCCCCCCTGCTTTTTCTCTTTTTGCTTTCTTTCCATGGCTCAAACTTTTTAAAAGAGAGTCTAGGGCAGAATCTGTTCCACATTCTGGGTTTGTCTGTTTCCTCATGACCACGTTCAGGTTTAACAGTTTCAGTAAGAATGCTTTCTATGTGAATTTGTGTATTTCTTATTGCATTATTTAGAGTTTGTAAACATTGGAGTTCATTTTCTACATAGAAAAGTTTTAGCTGCATATCATTTTAATATCACATCTAGTTTGAGTAACTACCGTTGTTGGATTGATAAACTCTGATGCTGAAAAAAAAAGTCTGCTTTGCTCAGAGAGCCATCTGGCTCCCACAGTGAGTTCTTAGTGCACTAGGGAAGGATCCAGAGTTGGATGCCATGTGGGATTATCTTACACTCTCCTAACAAGGAGCCTACATCTCTTAACTCCTGGCCCATCTTTCCCACACCTTGTTGGTGGATCCTGTTGCATGGCTTGTCTTTTGGCCTCCTTGTGTGTCCACAGAAGCTTCCAGATGCAGAGTAAGACGTAGTTTTCACAAACAGCCGTCAGATGGCAGGAACACGGTGTCCATCTTGCCAGGTGTCCGGTGTCCTGTGGCCAGTTCCAAGCAGCGGTATTGCCAGGCTGACTTGGAGGTGGTCATGGGTCGCATGGAAGTGCTGAGCCCCATGTAGGTTAAAATGTCATCAAATGGGCTTTGTCCAATTCCCCTCATCGACACTAATTTAGCATGTGATTTGTTTATTCTCACCAACAATCCTGCGAGCTCTGTACTGATATTTCTACTTTATGGATGAGGAAATTTGAAGCTCATAGAGGTAAAATGACTTGCCCATGCTCCCACAGGAAGTGGCAGAGACAAGCTTCGTATCCAGATCCCCAGACCCTCCCCAGTCCAGTAGCCCCAGCAGTGGGCCCTAAAAGGTGTGCAGGCGGAGGTGGGGCAGAGGGAGACGAAATCAGATCAAAATCTGTGCACCTGGTGCTTCACAAAGGGCTAGGGGGAGCCGGCCGACGGTTCTACCGGGAAGCCTAGTACTGAAACCTGCAGCTCCCGGCATCGTGGGTGCTGAGACTGGCAACAAGCATCTTCACAGAGTAAAATAGCCCCAACCTGACTGTACGCAATTTCACACCCCTAGGCAGTGGAGGAAATTGCACAGTATTTGTAACCCTTGTTCTGCAAAATCTCCCTCACCACGTTTTTCTTTTCAATGGAAAGACAGATTTTGTAAAAAAAAAATAGGGCATTCTTCCACTTAAACCCATCATGCTTTTTAATATGATAATTCAGGCGAACCTAAGGAAAATGGTTCCTAAATGTCTTACCCGTTCAGGCTGCTAGAAGAACATGCCAGAGGCTGGGGAGCTAGTAAACAACAAACATTTTTTTCTCCTGTTTCTGGAGGCATTGGCAGATTGGGTGTCTGGTGAAAGCCCTCTTGTGGGGTTGCAGACTGCTGACTTCTCCCTGTGTCCTTACAAGGTGGAAAGGACTCAGGGGGGGCTCTCTGGAACTTCTTTTATCAGACACGAATCCCATTCCTGAGGGCTCCAGCCTCACGACTTCCCAAAGGCCACACTTACTAATACCATCCACCTCGGGGGTTGAGATTTCAACACATGGGTTTTAGCGGGGCACAAACATTCAGACTAGAGCACTAAATAGTCCTTCTTAATCTTGTAGTAATATCATCCAGGGTCATCAAATGACAGGTTTCAAATGCTGGAGAAAGCAGCATTAAATAAAAAAATAATAATAATAAAGTAATGGGAGAGTAACTTGAAAACAAACCACAAGTTTCTAAATGAATCCTAATAATCAACATTACTGAAAAGTTAAGATAAAATAAAAACATTGGTTAAGAGGTAAAATTTCCAGTTATAAAATAAAAAAGTTACGGAGTTGGAAAGTACAGCATAGGAAACATAGTCAAGAAAAAATTTTTAAAAATTGGTCTCTAAGACTCTCAACCGAGAACTTGAATTATTTTAAATTTTGTCTCTTTTTCCAGGGCAGATCCATAATTCTACACAATTTGGGAGCAGCCATAATGACAGTAGGTTTCTATGCTATATTTTTAAAATGCGATTTTACTGCAATGTAGGTGAAACTTTGTATGAGGATCTTGTGCCTGGGCAAGCAGCTTCTTAAAGAAATTCTATTTTATAGGCTATCACACTTACTAAAACATTATTGTGTCATCAATACTGTTACTTTTCCTATACAAATAGATCATCTGGGTTAACCCCCTCAGTTTTTTTAAGGTTATATTTTTATAAAGTAACAAGTGAGTAGTAAAAAAAAAAAAAAAAATCAAAAGTACAGCAGAATTTATCATTTAAAAACATTTTCTCACTGTATCCTCCTTATTCCCAGACCTACTTCTTGGATACAACCTTTTAAAATCTCTTTAAAAGTTTTAGTTCTGGTGTTACAAGGGAAGAGAAGTTTTCCTTGATCCTCTTAGGGTCCCTAAATGGGTCTGAAAATTAAGCTGACAAAGGCATTAACAGAAGAAAAACATATACATTTATTTAATAAGTTTTCATCTTGTATCTGAGGGTTTTATGACCTGTTTCAAGGAGAAGGATAGGGAGAAGGTCAGAGTGACCTTCTTGCTTGTCCCGTTTTCTTGAAGTCCTTCAGCTTAAAATATTCAATATGTCAACATGCCATATTTGGGGGTAACCCATCAGTGGTTACTTCCATCATTTTAAATGAAATGCTGAAAGTATTTTTTGTTTATCAATTTTAGGCAATGTCTACTGTCTTCTTACTACTCCCAACTTCCCTTCCCTTCTCCCTCCCCATCTTGAGTTTTATTACTATTCTTTTTCTTTATCTTTGTAACTGAATAATATACCCACCATATACCATCCATTAACCTATGGATTCTAGAATTTAAGTTTCCTCTGTATGTAAGATGTAGATAATACTCCAGATCCTTTTCCTTCTGTCTTTTTTTATCTTCCATCTGTGTCACATCTGCAGTACTTTTACATTTACGTGGCTGAGGGTGATAACGATAATTCTGTAAAGGAAGAGGAGAAGGTGTAGGGAGGGGGAGTGGGAGGGGGAGGAGGAGGAGGAGAATGTTCCTTCACGCTTTCTTTAAGGTGGGATTTCTCAACCCTGATGCTACTGACATCTTGGGCTGGATATTTATTTTGGGGACTCTCTTATCCATTATAGGTGGATTAGCTGTTCTCCAGATGTTACTAAATGCTCCCTATGAGAGGAGAGCAAAATCACTACCTACCCCAGTTGAGAATCACTGGTCTAGAATCTAAGGTAGATTCAAAAATTGAAAACCAATGTAGTTGGAAAAATTCTAAAGCTGACCCCCTCCACACATGCACCACACCAATTTCCTGCCCTGGTATACACGTGCCTTCTCCCAAACACTAATCTAGGTGTTGCAGGGAAGGTAATTTTCAGATGTAATTAAGGTCACAAATCTGTTGACCTTAAGATAGGGAGATTATCTGCATGGGTGTGACTTAATCACAGGAGTTCTCTAAGTCTGGGTCTAGAAGTCAAGAGACAGGGTAGTCAAGAGAAATTCAAAACATAAGGATTCAACATGCCATTGCTAACTTTGAAGATGGAGGCGGGCAAGTGAAGGGGTTCAGGACAGCCCCTCCCAGCCCCACCCCCCTTAACTATATAGAAGAATCTAAATTGGGGGTCTTTCCCAGAATAAGTGTATTAACAGAGAAATTTTATCTGTGTGACCCATCTGTATGGTAGGGCAAATATCTTAATTCCCAAACCTTGCTCTTCTTATCACCCTGTGAAATGTATTCATTTCTTCTGAAATCCCAGACACTTAACCCCTTCTCCTTGGTTCAGAATGACATATATACCTCATTTTGCCTGACTGTCTTTGGAATTTCCATGTCTATGTGGATTCCCCTTATGTACACTTATTAAATTGGATCTTCTCCTGCTAATCTGTCTCATGTCGATTTGATTCTTAGCCCAGCTAGAAGGACCTTTGAGGGGACAGGAATTCTTGCTCCCCAATACAAGTCAGGTGAGAGCAGCCTCCAACTGGCAGTTACCAAGGAAACAAGGACCTCAGTCCTACACCCACAAGGAACTGAATTTAGCCAGGAACAAAAATGAGCTTGAAGCAGATTGTTTCATGGAGCCTCCAGAGGGAATGCAACCCAGCTAATATCTTGATTTCAGCATTGTGAGACCTAAGCAGAGAACCTAGTCATGCCATGTCTGGACTTCTGACTTACAGACTGTAAGCTAATAAGTAGGTGTTATTTTAGGTAGGTAGTATGTGGTACTTTGTTATGCAGCATTAGAAAATTAACACAATCAATAAACAGCATTTGAACCACTGTGACTATGTAAGTTTTGTTCTCTGCTCGGCCAAGTAGTGTGTTAGAGTGTAATACCCTTCTCTAATAATGAACTGTATATATAATTCACTATTCAGGCAACCAGAGTCTGATAAGCTACAACTACTTTCTATATTATTCATCTGGTATGGATATTTTACTTCTTTCCCAGGTATGGCCAGGCTTCCAGATTATTTATATCTGCTCATCTTGTTTTTGTCAGTCACTCACTGGAGATATCAGGGTTCCTCCTCCTAATTGCAGAGAATTCTGCATTTGTGTATTAGAAGTTGTTCAAAATTCTAAGTTTTTCAAATAATAGGATTCTTATCAATTCTTTTGCTGGAGAGAGCTATGCCCTTCAATAATGCAAAATGTCTGCACTACGTCTGTCTCCAAATACCTAAAATTTGGCAATGGCCTGTCTATCAGCATAGCCCCCAGCTTTCTCTTTCTGAGATAAAAGCCTGCCTCTGTGTTCTGGTCACCCTGAGGTGGTGGGTAAGTTTTTTATTTACCCCTTTTGATGGGAAGACTACTGTAGCTTTCAATCTAATCTAAGTTGAAAAGGATCTTCCATTTTGTAGAAACATGGACTCTATGTAGCACCATCAAACATCCACTAAATATTCCAGTCCAAATTGGGTTGGCTAGAAGACAATTTAGAATGCTTCCACTCATCATATCAGGAAGCTTGACTAGCACATGTGGGAAGGTGGGTAAAGATGACCTAAGACTGGTATTAGTACACCTCCTTGTGAGATCTGGATTTTTATATATCACAGAACAAATAGTACTATGGCATATGTTTCACACTTTATATAATCAACTGGATGCTCTTTTGACAACCATAGCACTTTTTTTATTTTTATTTTTTTATTTTTTAAAGATTTTATTTATTTATTTGACAGAGAGAGACACAGTGAGAGAGGGAACACAAGCAGGGGGAGTGGGAGAGAGAGGAGCAGGCTTCCCGCAGAGCAGGGAGCCCGATGCGGGGCTCGATCCCAGGACCCTGGGATCACGACCTGAGCCGAAGGCAGACGCTTAACGACTGAGCCACCCAGGCGTCCCCCATAGCACTTTTTAAAAAGATTTTATTTTAAGTAATCTCTACACCCAACATGGGGCTCAAACTTACAACCCTGAGATCAAGAGTTGTGTGCTCTACAGACTAAGACAGCCAGGCGCCCCGATTATAACATTTTTTTTTTTTAAAGATTTTATTTATTTATTTGAGAGAGAGAGAATGAGAGACAGAGAGCATGAGAGGGAGGAGGGTCAGAGGGAGAAGCAGACTCCCTGCCGAGCAGGGAGCCCGATGCGGGACTCGATCCTGGGACTCCAGGATCATGACCTGAGCCGAAGGCAGTCGCTTAACCAACTGAGCCACCCAGGCGCCCCGGATTATAACATTTTTAAAATCACATGGTTTCCCTCTGGTAAACTTAAGAGAACTCCAAGCTCACCACAACCTATCCTAAATGCTGTGATTATACTCTTTCTCACAAATCATTGGCAGATAATTCGATTAATTGGTATATTGTAGCTTTTCCATCTTGTTGCCACTCTACCTCTGCATAAACCACTGAGCGAGTAAATATCTTCTTCCTTCATCCAGGATTTAGCACTTAGTAGGCACTCAATAAATATTTAGTGATAAAATTTATATAGGCAGGTGACCTCTCATTCGGCCAATTACAATGAAAACAAGACACCACAGAACAGTCATGCCCTCCTATAACCACCCTCTACTGAAGAGTGAGAACGGTACTAAGGGTTAAATTCCACCAAGACCTGGCCTGAGAGAGTACATTAAATAAACCCAGTGGGACTGGGCTCTAGTGTTCTCAAGTTTTTTCTTTCTTTCTTTCTTTCTTTCTTTCTTTCTTTCTTTCTTTCTTTCTTTCTTTCTTTCTTTCTTTCTCTTTCTTTTTTCTTTCTTTCTTTCTTAGATTTATTTATTTATTTGTGAGAGAGAGAGAGAGCACATGTGAGCAAGCAGGAGAGGGAAAGGGAGAGAATCTCAAGCAGACTCCCAGCTGAGTGCAGACCCTGATGCGGGGCTCGATCCCACGATCCTGAGATCACGACTTGAGCCAAAACCAGGAGTTGGATGCTTAACTGACTGAGCCACCCAGGTGCCCCTCAAGTTTTTTTTTTTTTTTAAAGATTTTATTTATTTATTTGACAGAGAGAGACACAGCGAGAGAGGGAATACAAGCAGGGGGAATGGGAGAGGGAGAAGCAGGCTTCCCGCTGAGCAGGGAGCCCGATGTGGGGCTCGATTCCAGGACCCTGGGATCATGACCTGAGCCAAAGGCAGACGCCCAATGACTGAGCCACCCAGGCACCCCTCAAGTTTTCTTAATCTCAGAATTTTTATGTTCTTTAACTCTTCCTTATAGCTCTGACATCAGCCTATCCATAAAACGGACTTTATCTCCATTTTTGTTCATCTTTCTCCCAGGGCATAACGATCTATATCAGTGAGTTAAAGAACATTCTTTGTAGAGGAGGAAGGGCAGAAGAAATAGTTTCTGATGGACTGATTTGGCTAAACCCAGATCACAGTGCAGACAAATTGTACAATCTGCAAGAAAATATAGGTGTTTGGGAAGAAAATGGGATCATGGAGGCCTTGGGAATTATAAAGGGTGAAGGAAACAGATGAGTCCCTGTTTGATTCTCTACTTTCAGAGTTGCCCTGGACCTACCAGAATAGGTTTTTTTTGTTTTGTTTTGTTTTGTTTTTTTCAAGTGCTAACATTTTATTGGGAATTCAATCTCAGGAGAGCAGGAGTAAGGGGAAAAGGAAGTGAGAGAAGCAAAGAGGGAAACAAATACTAAGGGAGGGCATCATGAGTTGGCTGCTGCTATCTTGGGAGATGTCCTCAGAGAGCTGTATGAGGTGACTGGCCTCCAACCAGTCCAGAGGAGGCAGGGAGAAGAATTTGTCTTCTGGCTTCCATCTCTCATTGGTCAAAGTTCACCTGTGCAGAGTGTCAATTCTCCTGTCCTTCTAGGCTGTGCCACCTGGCCCTAGTTCAGGAAGCTGGAGGCTTCAGATCAGGGCACTGCCATGGTTGGGATTCTGGTGAGAGTTCTCTTTTCCTGGCTTGCAGATGGCCACCTTCTCACTGTGTCCTCCTGCAGCAGAGAGAGAGAGAACCAGAATGGGTTTAATTAAAAAAATGAAAATACCAAGTGTTGACAAGGATGTGGAGCAACTAGAAATCTGTGTGCTGAAGGGGGTATAAATTAATAAAATCACTTTGGAAAACTGTCTAGAAGTATCTACTAAAATTATATACCTATGCTACGTCCCCAAATCCTACACTTAAGTAATATCTAGTTTAGTGAATATATTCACCAAAATACATGTAAAAGAATGTTCACAGGGCATCCAGGTGGCTCAGTCGGTTAAGCGTCTGCCTTCGGCTCAGGTCATGATCCTGGAGTCCCAGGATCGAGTCCCGCTTTGGGTTCCCTGTTCAGCGGGGAGTCTCCTTCTTCCTTTGTCCCCCTACCCCCACTCGTGCATGCTCTCTCTCTGTCTCTTTTGCAAAAATAAATAAATAAAATCTTAAAAAAAAAAAAGGAAAGAAAAGAACGTTCACAGCAGCCAGAAAATGGGAAAATACCTAGGTGCCCATCAACAGTAGGATGGATAGGTTTAGAATGTTACATTCATAAAATGAAATACTATCCATCAACGAGAAAGGACAATCTATAATTCATGCAACAATATGGATGTATCTCCCAAGTATATTGATGAAGGAACAGGATTCAATGCAAAGGAATCAGTATCACTAACAGTGGCGAGTAGCAAGCTGGCTGGCTTAGCTTTTTGCTTAACTTTAATTCACTTCATTGTCAGTTTGGGTTAGTGATTTGACGATCTGTATGGGAGACATCAGAAATGCCCATTTCTAGACTTCATGGGTTAGCAGACAGGCAATCAACATTTCATAAATAAAACATGCAATGGCATAAATATACAAAATATTTTGTATTTATATATAACACCTTACGTCACACACATACACACACACAGACATTTTGCTTTTGTGGAAAATTACTGTCCTCTCTTTCTCCCCTCCTCCCCCACCCAAGGCATCACTGTCCTTTCTTTCTCCCCCCCCACCCATGGCTCTAATTAACAAAAGATCACATATGATCTTACTTGTATGTGGAATCTAAAAATCCCTGGACTTGTAGATTCAGAGAACAGACTGATGGTTGCCAGAGGCAGGGGGTAAGAGATGAGTGAAATAGGTGAAGGGAGCCAAAAGGTATGAAATTCCAGTTATAAAATAAATAAGTCATGGTGATATAATGTATAGCATGGTGACTATAGTTAATACTGTTTTGTACACTTGAAAGTTGCTAAGAATGTAGATTTTTTTTTAAAAAAAGATTTTATTTATTTATTTGACACAGAGAGAGACAGCCAGAGAGGGAACACAAGCAGGGGGAGTGGGAGAGGGAGAAGCAGGCTTCCCGCTGAGCAGGGAGCCCGATGTGGGGCTCGATCCCAGGACCCTGGGATCATGACCTGAGCCAAAGGCAGACGCTTAATGACTGAGCCACCCAGGCGCCCCAAGAATGTAGATCTTAAAGGTTCTCGTCACAAGGAAAATAATTGTAACACTTGTGGTGAATATTAACTAAATGTATTGTGATCGTTTTGCAGTATATACATCTATCAAATTATTATGTTGTACACCTGAAACTGATGCAATGTTATATGTCGATTATATCTGTTAAAAAAAAACAAAAAACTCAAGGTTTATTAGCAAATACAGTCTGTAAATAAGAATTCTCTGGAGCATGCAGTGCTACTATGGTTTCAATGATCTCAGCCCCTTTTTTTCTAGGCAGAAACAGGAAGTCACCTTGCAATGGTGACTCGCTGGTCTTACTTGTTCTGTGAAGGGTTTCCTGAGTGGCTTCCATTTGCTGCATGGATATAAGATCAGTGAGTGAAGGCAAAGGTCACACAGTAAGATCTCCCTCCCTCCCTTTATGGCTTAGCAGCAGTTTCTTCCACTGATCAATGCAACATTCTGCGGAAGAAGCGTATAATGGGCCCAAGGAGGTCAGAGCATCTGGGAAAAGGGATCAACACTCTCACCTGAACTGCCGAAATGGGGGTTAGGCAAAACTGTCAGAGTAACCTGCCAAAACCCACTGGCAGGCAAGGCACCAACTGCTACTAAAAACAAAAACCCAACTCAGCTGAAGGGCAGGATTCTTCTCCGCTGATGACTCAGGGTTGATAACGGAGCCTTAGTGTCTGGGCACGGAGGCGGATTCCTTTCTACCTCGGGGTGTGGGTGAGAGTCAAAGCTCTCAAGACCCTGCCACTCAAGTTTTAGTGTCTGAGCCTGGTTGTGACCCTGGAGAGCCATACCTGTGGAACCAAAGCATAGAGCATTTCCATAAGCCGCTCTGTGCGTCTGGGCCAGTAATCCTGTGGACTCCATGGTACTGGGACAGGCTCATGAGGACAGAAGCCATGTTTAGGGTGTCCCCAGCTACACTCCTGGTGCTTAGCCCAGCGTCTGGCACATAGATGGGGCTCCGTGGATATCTGACCCATAAAGTTGCTAATAAAGGATTCTGGAAATGGAATACAGTAACAGCACCTTATGGTAGCAAGCACATCGACTGTGCTGGGAGACTCCAACCTCTCTCTCTATCTGGCGTCTGGAAAACAGGAGTGCTCTGTTTTGCACTGAATTCTCAGACTATTCAGGTGGAAGAGAGAGAGAGGTCTCGAGAAGGAAATACTCTAGTGGTGGAGAATAAAGGTAAATTAATTTGCAATCAGTTGAAAATAAAAGAAATCTAACTGTATTTACATTCCAAGACAGTGGAGCAAGTAGTAATGGTTACGTAAGAGACTATTTCAGGTATCTGACTCTTGGGGATCACAGGCAACCTTCTGATTCCCTGACAGGACATGTCTGAATAAGGCTTATTTCAACTGGGTTTGCCCTCAACACAACCACACTCATGTTTTATGTTAGAAATAGCTCCTCACTCCAAAATGGGCTCAAGTTACATTTTAGGGATAAAAGGAGAAACTCAGCATTTCTCGTTCCCCACACCAAATCCCCAAATCAGGCCAATCTTCCCATATTTCAGGCTGAGAAACCAGAGGCCGTGAAGACACAGCAAATATACTTTCTGGAACTAATATACTCACAATAACCATTATGTAAATAATTCCAATAAAATATGTGTTGTAATAGTCCTGCATGAGTTTTTATGGAGTTAAAAATTGCTATTTAAAACACACACGCAACTTAGAAGCTGTATGTGACGCTGTCTTCTATAAACTAAACATCCCTGAAATACTATGAAATACTTAAAAACGATGTCAGTATTCAATTTATTACCATAAGTTGAATTACATTTTAAAATGAGTATTATTTTTTTAGGAGCTAATGTTGATCTTTGATTTTGTTTTGTTTGTGCCGCATTATGTGGTGGAGAAAGCATCGGGTTGTTTTGATCAGACCTTGCTTGCAGTCCTTATACAGAATGTTGGATTGTTTGTCTGTAAATGGAGATAGGAAAATCTAGCTCAAAAGATGGTGCGGCCAGAGAAGGAGATGCGACCCCCTGAAGAATAAATAGTCTGTCTCTAAGAAGAATGGTGATGTGCTGTGACGGAATCCGACCCTCTCATGCTGGCTGAGGGGCTTGGGGCGGGGGGGGGGGGGGGGGGGGGGGTGCGGAACAGCTGAAGCCCACACACATGGCAGCCTCTGGGAGCTGGAAAAGGCAAGGAAACGGATCCCCTCCCAGAGTCTCCAGAAGAAACGCGGCCCCGGACACACCTTGATTTTAGCCCAGTGACACTCATTTCAGACCTCTGACCTCCAGAACTTTAAGGTAATCAATTTGTGTTGTCTTAAGTCATTAAAAAAAAAAAAAAAGATTGTTGTGAGGATTTACGATAAAACACAGTGCTTGATATGTAAGAGGTGCCCAGTAACTATTAGTTGTGTTTTAAGGAAAACTGTATGCTGGTTTGTTTAAAGTAAGAAAGACCTCTGAGGTGAAGGTATTCTCCCCAGCTCGACTCTCGCCTTCCGATTGCTAACCCCGGAGCCCCTGTGAGACAGTTACAACCTGGCCTCAGTTCTGCTGTGGAGGTTGGCAGGGGTCTGCCTTGTGCTTCAGAAAGAATAGCCAAGGGGAGAGCAGTGTCCTCCCAAGACCCGAGTGGTGACACCGGGGCCGTCACCAATAGAACAGAGGAGGTCTGTGCCCCTCAGAGCAGCAACTTCATGTGGGTCATTGGTAGCTGAGGCTGCAAAGGGCAGCAGGAATAAGGCAGAAAGTACACAAATTGCCTGTCCCTCAGCACAGTTGGGATAATACCCTTGGGCTCTGGTGGGGGCGGTGGTCACATGGAAGAAAAGTAAAACCTGACCATAAGGTTGGTGGAATTACGCGATCTCTCCATTGAGCATTGAAATAACACGTCCCTATCTTTTAGGCACACGCTTTATTTGTTCCGTTGGGCTGGAAAGAAGTTTGAGGAAATGTCACTGTCTACCCTCCCTTTGTCTTTTCTTTATCAAGAACATCCAAGAAGACCTAGATGGGAAGAGTTAGAGAGACAGTGAGCACAATAGCAAAGGATAAAGTTACAAAGGATAAAGCAACAGCTCTTTGAGATAAGGGAGCCTGTAATGTTTTTGCTTGTATTTGTTTTCCCTCTGCTTCCACTTTTCACCGAGCCTGCTTCCCCAAAGCCATAGCTAAAGATCAATGCCAATAACTGGTACCTGTTCTCCTGTGTTGTTGGG
This sequence comes from Phoca vitulina, assembly GCF_004348235.1. Taxonomy (NCBI): domain Eukaryota; kingdom Metazoa; phylum Chordata; class Mammalia; order Carnivora; family Phocidae; genus Phoca; species Phoca vitulina. Next base: position 33,719,278 of record NW_022589720.1, on the reverse strand, counting down.
AGTGGTGTCAGATCACTGAACTTGACATCTACTATGATCATCCGTGCTATACTGAATTAGTGGCCCCAATTCTTTGTCCTTCCCTGTACCCACATGTGACTTTGCAGTTCCTGCCACAAAAGCAGAGTGTATTACCCTTCCCCTTGACTTTGGACTTGACCCCATGACTTACTTTGGCAAGGTAGCAGATGTGACACAATTAGGAGCTTAAAAAATGCCTGCGTGGTGAGGCTGGCCTCTTGCACTCTGTTATTGGAGAAGAATCCTCCACTCTGGGTAGCTTCTCCCTCCAGTCTGGGTCCCAGAATGAAAACACACAGAGAAAAGGTCTGAGCTGGCCAGACCCACAGCTTGAATGGAGCTTCTCTGCTGACCCCTGCCTAAACCTCTGGTTAGCCTGTGGGCACGTGGACACATAAATGATTGCTGTCGTAAATCACTGAGTTTGGGGGTGATTTTATTACACAGTGGTAGCTGACTAATACACCCCATTTCTGGTGGAATGGAGGTAGAGAGAAAGGAATGCTTTTTGATAGGAATTCATTTGTCAACGGGGAAATGCCACTACATCAAAAGCTGGAGAGGAAAAAAGGTAATGGGGCTAGGGTGACAAGGAGGCTATAAGAAAAACAAGATGAATCTGGAGGATGAGAGAAAATAAAATCAGAGCAGTATCACCCCTAGGAGTGGGCTGTGCAGAGTGACTTCCTTTCAAAGAGTATAGTATGGGGAAGGGGGACTTGGCAGTGGACTACCTCAGCCCGTGACCAAGGTCGACATTATCAGTGGTGAGTCAGGCTGACAGTGTGTAAGCCGGGTGTGATATGATGAGAATGGCGCCTTAACCTCTGGTCTTCCCCAAACCCACAACCCCAGTCTAAGCATGGCAAAAACATCAAACTCCAATTGAGGGCCATTCTATAAGATAGCTGACCAGCATTTCTCAAAACTGCCAAGGTTAACAGAAACAGGGGAAGTCTGCGGGGAGGAGAATTGGATGAAGATGGTCAAAAGGTACAACCTTCCAGTTATAAGATGAAGAAGTACTGGGGATGGAGTATACAGCATAGTGACTATAGATGACCCTGCTGTGTGGTTTGCAAGTTGCTGAGAGATTAGATCCTGAAGGTTCTCCTCAAAAGGAAAAAAAATTTCTTTTTCTTTTCTTTTTCTTTTCTTTTCCTTTCCCTTTTCTTTCTCTCTCTCTCTCTCTCTTTCTTTCTTTCTTTCTTTCTTTCTTTCTTTCTTTCTTTCTTTCTATACAAGATGATGGTATTAACTGAACTTATTGTGGTCATCATTTCACAGTATATGTAAGTCAAGTCATTACGCTGTACACCTTAAACTTACACAGTGCTGTATGTCAATTATATCTCAATTAAACTGAAAGAAAAAATATTTAAAAGCAAAAACAAAACAGGAAAAGTCTGAGAAACTGTCAGAGCTTAAGGCAACATGATAATGTAATGTGGTATCATGGATGGTATGCTGAAGAGATAAAGAAAAGCTGAGGAAATCTAAATTAGTTCATGATAATGTATCAATGTGGATTTATTAGTTGTGACGAATGTACCATATGTAGGACATTAACAATAGGGGAATCTGGGTGCGGAGTGCAGGAGAACTCTGTACAATATTTGCCTTTTTCTGTAAACCTAAAACTCGTCTAAATTAAAAGTATACTTTTAACAATTAGAAAAGTAAGATTTTCTTAACCAAATTCTCACTTTTCCCCCCAAAGACTTTTCAAATTTTTTTTGCTTTGATTTCACTCATTGATATCATTTCTTTCTCTTTCCTTAAGGCTTGGAAATCCCAGTTCACTCATCTCTCTTTGAGATAGTGTGTTCAATTTCTCTCCCTGCCCTTCATTTGCTCCCATGTCACCTGCTGTCATCCTAGCACATCTGACCAGTTTTCCTGTTCCCTGCTTTGTGGGCGTCGATAGCATGCCACCCTGGCCAGGGCAAGACCGGGCAGGTCAGGGCAGCCAACCCACCATCATCTCAGCCACTCAAACTTTGTCACCTTAAAGAGCGTATCTTGTTTTCTTTGAGCAAAGATTATTTCTTTGAGGAACTCTGAAAACAACCCAGCATTCTCATTCTAGGCACCAAAAAAATCTTAGAAGTTAAGAACATCATAGCAGGAACTCTGAAAATCATCTGGCCTACACCTCTCATTTTAAAGATGAGGGCCAGAAAAAATAAAGTTAACAGGGTTAAGCTCAAAACCAGGTTTCCTAATTCAGACATTATATGTGCAGTTCCTTACACGAACTTGTTAGAGAAATAATGACCCAGATCAACTACATTCGTATCAGAAAATAGCTATTAAGTAGCTACTTTGGGCAAAGCATTGTGCTAGATGTTGGAGGCAATAGAAACATGAGCCAGAACTGTGTCTGCTCCCAGGGAGCTTCCACTCTAGGGATGGGTAGAAAATAACACCCATATGTGGAATAAATATAATAGAAGCAAGAATAATGTATGTGCCATAAGTAGTATAAGGTTGTGAGGAGGGAGGCATGACATCCAACTGAGGCTATCAAGAAAGGATTCATGGAGGGGGTTTCATTTGTGGTGGACTTGGAAGGATGGCTGATCTTGGTAGGTGGAGTTGAGGGCAGAGGTGGGGAGTGGGCGAGACACTGGGAACAGAAGAGTATGAGCCACGTCAGAAACATGGAAAAGGATAGTCTGCATTTGAGGAAAAACAAACCATTGGGTTTGGTAAGAAGATTCTTCAATAGACTAGAATAGCATGATGTAGGGCTTTCAGTGACTGTGGCTTTGGTATTTAATTCTGTAAGGAATAAGGGATGCCCAGGGGCGCCTGGGTGGCTCAGTCGTTAAGCGTCTGCCTTCGGCTCAGGTCATGGTCCCAGGGTCCTGGGATCGAGCCCCGCATCAGGCTCCCTGCTCCGCGGGAAGCCTGCTTCTCCCTCTCCCACTCCCCCTGCTTGTGTTCCCTCTCTCGCTGTGTCTCTCTCTGTCAAATAAATAAATAAAATCTTTAAAAAAAAAAAAAAAAGGAATAAGGGCTGCCCAATTTGTGGCACAGGGAATGAAGATGTGGGACTTTCCCTGGCTTGGTGTTTTTCACTACAGAGGAGCAAGGTTAGAGCCACACTTTACTTCCAGCGCGGGAACCCAGAGAACATGGGGCTTAAGTGGACCAGCACAAGCATGGCCAGTTATACGATGAGGAGGGAGTTATGCAACAAGATGAGGGCGAGGCTGGGAGGGTCAGGAAACTACAAATAAGAGGCTCATTTGTCTGGAATATTCTCTTATGTTGAGCATCAGGAGGGTACTTAAGGAAATTAAATTGCTATAATAGACACAAAATTCCAAAATGAGTGCTAGAATAAGTTGCAGATTTTCAAAGGAAAGGCTCAAACACTAGTTTCATAATTCTAAAAATACCCACCCCATAATAAGGCTGTCATGGTCAATTTTATGTGTCAGTAGGGCCAGACTACAGTCCCCAGTCACTCAGTCAAACAGAAATCTAGGTGTTGCTGAGAAGGTCTTTTGTAGGTGTAATTAAAATCCAAAGTCAGGGGCACCTGGGTGGCACAGTCGGTTAAGCATCTGACTCTTGGTTTTGGCTCAGGCCGTGATCTCAGGGTCGTGAGATAGAGTCCCATATCGGGCTCAGAGTCTGCTTGAGATTCTCTCTCCCTCTCCCTCTGCCCTTCCTGCTCATGCTCTCTCTCTCTGAAATAAATAAATAAGTCTTTGAAAAAAAACCCAATCCAAAATCAATTGACTTTAAGTGAGATTATCTAGGTAATCTGTGTGGGCCTGATTCAGTCAACTAAAGTTGAAAAGCTTTAAGAGCAGAGCTGAGGTTTCTCCGAAGAAAAAGAAGTTTCACTTGTGGGGTACAGCTTTGGCCGTGGCCAGAGATTTCCAGCCTGCCCTTCTGGACGGCCTGCCCTATGGATTTGCCTCCACAGTCATGTAACTCAATGCTTGCAATAAATTTCTTAATATGTATCCCCTGTTGGTTGTTTCTCTGGTTGAACCCTGACTGACAGAACGAGTTGAAAGAGGAGTACTCAAAAGACCAGTTAGTGAGGAGAATTCCTTTGGACAGAGGTGTGCTTTGACCATCTTACCTCAACTGAGGTGCGGCTGTGGTGGGACCCCCAAGATTTTGACATGTGTTCCCTGAAGTTGAGGGCAGCTTGGACCCATAGCAACAGTCGAGGCTGAGAGTTGGTGAGCTTTCTCCTTTAGCAGAGGGGCCACCAAAACCAGGACGGAGACTTCCAAGTAAAGATATGAATGAAGCAACATTGACATTTGCTTCCTAGTGAAAACTGACTAATATGATCACATGTGGGCTTTCTCAAAAGCCATACATCCATAAAAATAGAAAGCCTCGAAAAAGAGACAAAAGGAACAAAATTTTGTGGGCAAGCAAATAAAGGAGTGATAAAAATCCTAGCAGAACCTGTGGTGGACCAGGGCAGGCCTTTTTCAGAAGGGCCAGGCTGACATTGCACCGTTCCTACCTGGTGAAGAACCGCTGGGAGCACCCTCTTTCTGCGAGTCAGCAGCTCTCAACAGGAAGGGGGGAGTATATCCCTAGCGTCTTCTTCCAAAGTCTCTAGTTAGGTAAGTCACTCCTTCCTGTCAGGGGAGGGGACAGTAAGTGGGTACAGAGGGGCCAGGAGAATTATATAGTCATACCCTCCACGTGCCATCCCCCCCCCCAACAAGGGCTACACCATCTTTGTGTTATCTTTCTGGGTTTCACAAGGACCAATTTTAAAAAGACACAGACACAGTTGGATTAAAACACCTATCAGTTAAAATCCCACACTCATACTCTCCCAATAACAACACAGAGAATGAAATAACTTCAGAGGTTTTTTTTTAAAACCTAAATTCAGCAAAGTACAATTAATTCAGCAAAGTACAACCATAGAAAGTCAGCCGTTGTATCCGACACCAGTTCTGGCTGGGTTTAAACAGAAAAGGGATTTACTGCAACGATAGGGTGCGTCTTAGAGACCTTCAGGGAAGGCTGAAAAGGCAGGATTGGAAAATGGACAGAAACGAAAGGAGGCTCTCCCGTCAGGAGGGGCCTGATGCGCCCGCCGCACGGGTGCAAGGGCCGTGGCCTGCATCACTGCTGTTGAGCACACTTCTGGCCTTTGGCCCCCAGAAAACGGGCGGTGCGGCCACTGTCAGGATTCTCTCCTTGCCTTGCTTCTTTGCAACACTAACCTCGGATTCAAAGACCCAGGTGGATGCATCTGAGAGGCTAAATGCTTTCTCCTCGTTAGGTGATCTGGGAAAGTAAATATCTGCTGTTTTCATCTGATTGTAGGAGGAAAAGAATTCATGGGGAATTCCTTAAATATGGGAAAGAGGTCCACATGCGAAGAAGGGAAAAGAAAAAGCGACAAATGTGTACTACAACAATTTTTGGCAGTAGGGCAAATAACCAAATATTCTCATGTATTAAAACAGGTCATACCTAACCCCACAGTTTCATATTCTATAGCGCTTTTATTATCACTGGAGAGATCAAACACGAAATTCAACTTATCAAGAATTAAAGCCCAGGGGCGCCTGGGTGGCTCAGTTGGTTAAGCATCTGATTCTTGATTTCTGCTCAGGTCATGATCTCAGGGTCATGCACACACTCTCTCTAAAATAAATCTTTATATATATAAAACAATTAAAGTCCACAAAACAAAAAGTTAATACAACAATAAATCTTGGTCCCAAGTAGGAGAATCAAGTAAGAAAATAGCTAAAATAAGAAATATTGAAGTTCTCATGCTCATTATATCATATTTTTTCTACTTTTTAAACTAGAAGCATTCAGTATGTGGGTACAGTAATTTAACATCCATTTCTGTGTTCAGAAACTGAGCCTCAAGCCAATATTTAAAGATTTTATTTATTTATTTGACAGAGAGACACAGCGAGAGAGGGATCGTGGGAGAGGGAGAAGCAGGCTTCCCACTGAGTAGGGAGACCGATGCAGGGCTCGATGCGGGGCTCGATGTGGGGCTGGATCCCAGGACCCTGGGATCATGACCTGAGCCGAAAGCAGACGCTTAACGACTGAGCCACCCAGGCGCCCCTCAAGCCAATATTTAAAAATGGCAACCAAACTTTCATTTTATTTCTTCCTGACTTTTTCTTAAATATTCAGCTTTCAGTAACAATGTTGATAACCGTTCTGGGCATATTGATCCTTAATTATTCTTTATTTTAACATTTGCTACAATTTAGGACTCTCATTTTGAGAGTAAGGGTATTCTGGAATATAAACAGTTACTATTTTATTTTTTTAAGAGTTATTTATTGGAGAGAGAGAGGGCTCATGTGCCCACACAACCAAGTGGGGAAAAGGGCAGAGGGAGAGAGAGATCTTTCATGCAGACTCCCCACTGAACCAGGAGCACAGCCTGACTCAGGGCTTGATCTCATGATCCATGAGATCGTGACCTGAGCGGAAACCAAGAATTGGACGCTTAACTGACTGAGCCACCCAGGCGCCCCAAAGTTACTATTTTAAAACAACTTTTGCATAGTAGCACTTCCTTTGCTCAGTTGGAAGCCCTGAAAGTTAGAGCTCTCTGTACTTTCCCCACATAAACACATCAATCCTGGACAGGACATGCCTGCATGTATCAAAGATATTTTCAAAAATATATTTTTAAACATGTTTGTGAATTGGCATTCCATATTCTTGATTACATATTTTATTTGCCTGCACTTCTCCAGGCAACCATCGTCGAAACTGGCATTCCGAGTGTATCATAATAAGCATTGAAAACTTGGTTGACGTTGAGTGTACTTCTGGTTAAAGTTATGGTTCCTGTACTTGCTACTATTCTCTTTGCCTAAAATAAATTATGACTATCCCCCCTCTCCATCTCCAAGTCTGGCTAACACCTATTAGTTCTTTAAACTCAGCTCAGTCACCCTGTCTTTTGTTTGTTCTTCAAACACAAGAAGTTTATGTTCGTCTCAGAAACTTTGTACTTGCTGTTCTTGCAACACCCAGCGTTTCGTATGGCTGGCTCCTTCTGATCATTTCTCAGCTCCACTGTCACAAAAAAATGACTGTTTTCCTCATCACCTCATGTATCACCATCCTCCTCCCAGCCAATAATATTCTCCTGCTTTATTTGCTTAATACTATTTTATCTGGAAATATTTCAGCTTATTAATTAATTAATTTATATATTTGCTTACATATTTCTCTGGCTCCTTCCCAACTTTAATATTGTGATTTATAATTAGAAATGTATTTTTGGTCTGTGTCCCATTTCTGGCACAGAGCTCCTAAAACCCTTGGAATATCCTAAGTGATGAGTGATAAAGGTGTCGTTATTCATAACAAACCTTTCAACCACACCTGAGTTTATGTTGATGAGGTAAATTTTGGAAAGCACCTAAGGATGCTGGCTGGTTGTCAGGGGAACCAACATTGTGTTTAGAGGATTGGAACTTTCATTCCTCCCCCCCACCCCGGTCCCCCCCTCCCCGACCCCCAGAGAGGGGAGAGGGGCTGGAGATTGAATTCGATCAACCATGTCTAAGAAATGAAGCCTCCATAAAACCCCAAAAGGACAGAGTTTGGAGAGCTTCTGGGTTAGTGACCCACCCAATGCTGGGAGGATGACACACTCCAAACTCCGTGGGGACAGAAGCTCTTGTACTTGAGACACTTCTGGATCTTGCCCTATGTATCTCTTCATTTGGCTATTGGTTTGTACCCTTAAAATCCTTTGTAACAAGCCAATGATCTAGTAAGTAAACTGGTTTCCTGAGTTCTGTGAGTTGCTCTAACAAATTAATGAAACCTAAGGAAGGTGCTGTGGGAATCTCTGATGTATAGGTGGTGGGTCAGAAGCACAGGTAATAACCAGGACTTGTGATTGGGATCTGAAGTGGTTTGAGAGGGGGGTAGTCTCATGAGACTGAGCCTTGAAACTGTAAGATCGGATGCTATTTCCAGGTAGGCAGTGTCAGAATTGAGTTAAATTGCAGGACAGCTAGCTGGTGTCAAAGAATTACTTAATGTGTGGGAAACCCACATGTCTGGTGTCAGAAGTGAAGTAGTGTTCGAGGACTGAGAGTAGAGGAAACACATAGGAGTGTGTTTTTCTTTAGACCACCCCACTAGAAAGAAAGCTCTATGGGAACTAGGACTTTGCTTGTCTTGTTTCCACCTGTTAACCTTGTGGGATGGGAATCTTGAGCAAGAAAGGGTGCCTTTCTGAGAAAAATGCCAACACCAAGGAAATCACTCTTCAACGTTGGAGAGCACTGTAATAGTAAAAGACATCAACTGACCTCTTGAATCCAATAATCCTTGAAATAAAACCAACCTCCTGATTTTTCATTATGCGAACAAATTGATTAAGCTAGTTTATGTTGGTTTCTGTTCTTTGCAACCAAAAGAGTATTAACTAATACACCAGTAAATGGCATCTCCAAATTAAATCAACCAGCAACCAATTAGGGCTTAAAGGGAGTGTCTTGCCATAAAATCCCACATCTGGTAGGAAGAGTTCTGTGATTACTCACCCTCGATGCAGCCCCCAGACACCCATATCCACACATAGGAAGGTGACTGTGGTACAGCTCCCAGCTGGGGACTCCTCCACATGGCAGACACAGTTCCTGCCTATCTTTTAGTCCTTTGATCCACATTCCTTGTAAATAGAATCCAGAAATTCTTTTTTATTTTATTTTTAAAATTGTTTTAGAGAGAGAGAGAACGTGAACAGTGGGGGGAGGGGCAGAGAAAGAGGGAGAGAGAGATTATCGCAAGAAGGCTCCACGCCTGATGCGGGGCTCAATATCGTGACCCTGAGATTATGACCTGAGCTGAAATCAAGAGTTGGACACTCAACCAACTGAGCCATCCAGGCGCCCCAGAATCCAGAAATTCTTTTTCGGAAGGCTGAAGCTAATACTGATGATGGCATTCTCCCATCATGATTGATTTAGGAACAGGCATGTGATGCAATTCTGCCCAATGAAATATGAGAGGAAGTCTAAGGAGGCTTCTGGAAAAGTTGTCTTTGCTCTTCCAAAGGGATTTAGGGAAGGATGCCCTTTTTCCTTCTTCCAGGCTTTGGATATTGTTAGGCGAGGACATGCTTAGACCTGTTGCAACCATCTTGTGATGGGACTAAATAAGCCTGAGATAAAAGTCAACCAAAGCCACGGGGTTAGTGGAACGAAACCATGGGGAGATGGGTACCCAGCAGCCACAGAGCTCTTGCTCCTTGTGTACTACGAACGCCTTTACATGGAGCTGTGGGAACCTCCGAGGCTCTCTTTCATACTCCCTTATTGTTGTAGTATCAGGATAGGGTTGGTCTTCTTCCCAGGCACCTCCTCATGCGACCTCGTGCGACTGGTCCAACATGTTTTCTTTCAAAAATCTACGGACCAATAGCAGACCCTAATCTTTATATTTAATGTGCTCCTCCCCTCCCCCCGGGATATATGTAAAATTCGTCCAAGACTTGTTCCTCCTTGCCCCGAAATGTTCCCAAGGCAGCAGTGGAACAGGACTTGAGGCTCTACAGCTCAGCAATCAGGCAGCGGGGGAGGGGAATGCCAGTCTCCTCTTCCGGTGAACAACCCCAAACTTTGATTTAACCTGGTAGTAATGGAGAGAGAACCACCCTTCCTCCAGAGGGCAAGAAGATATTGTCCTCTCCCTGGAATCCCAAACTCCTCCCTGGACTGATGTCTCTTGACCTCCCTCTCTTCCTACCCTCACCACCCCATGGTGGTGAGGGCAGGTGGTGGTTGATGGTAGAAAGGTTTTTCTTTCACCAGTTCAAAAGCCCTTTGTAGGAATGAAACTGGCTTCAGTATGGCTCTTTACAGTGTGAAGTATTTAGTGTCTCTTTACTTCTCAGCTTTGGGCCTCAGTGTTCATGCCTGCCTGTGTGCTCCAAATCTAGGGTTACTCACTTGTAACCACATTGCATTACTCAGGCTATTTGTGGGCTGGGCACTGTCTTAATACATTCCTTCCATACACTGCTGTGAGGGAGACTGAAGGCAGAGCATTCTTTCAGGATGTGGAGTCTTCTGTGAGTTGTCCTCTAAGGACCTGGAAGCAGGGTCATCTGCTGAAGAATAAGCTTTAAAAAGTTGACGCACACTGAAGCAGAGATAAAAAAAAAAAGTCACTTTAAAGAAACCAAATGTTGCTCAGGCAGTTAGGACTAGACTTTAACCTGATTGATTGTACTGACTTGTTTAGAGAACAGACAGGGGAAGTAGAGATGGTCGGCCATGGACTAATAAAAAAGGAGATAGATACAAATGCAAATGGTGTCCAATTAAGGATGGGTCACAGAAAAAAGAGATTAGGAGTGGATTTTAAATATTCTTGAGTCAATGGCAAAGCCAGTCTTAAGGTGGCATGGGTGAAGTTCATTGGTAGTTTCATGGCCTTGGCATATCTTCACTCCTGTTGGGAAGACCATCCTATTGAAAAATGGATACATAATGTTATCTTAACCTGATGAGAAGAAGAGCTTGAAAGAACTGTGTTTCTAATTTTCTTCCCAATTCCATGTTTACCAATCAATGTTCTGAGGATGACATGACTTCCCATGTTGGTTAACCTAGAGGGTGAGTCATGTAGACTTCAAGGGTTGTGGTCCCTTTTGTACTATAAATAGTAAAGGGGCATTCTGATTTTATGCATCATAAACTTGGTGAGTGTAGTGCAACCCTCAGAGATGGACTTGTTCTTAGCAAGCTGATGAAAAAAGTCTGCGGAGCCCATGAGCCAGGCACCAAACTGTTGTATGGTAAGAGTCCCCAGACTAGTAAGTGCTGTCCTCTGAGGCCTCTCGGGAGAAGTTACTTACCTTCCTTTACTCAACATCTACCACCCACCCCAGTCTACCTTCTTTGAACACAACTGTGTTTTTGTATATAGAACATAGAAGAAACATGGGTTTTGACATCACAAGACCTGGATAGGAACTCATCTTTTCTACTTTGTAACTGAGTAACTTGAAACAAGTCACCTAACCTCTCTGCACCTCAGTTTCCCCAGTGGTAAACTGGAGGGATAGTGTATATAAGACGCATACTACCATCCCTGAAAAACAGCTGATACTCAGGAAACTCTTATTACAATGTTGACAAGTGAGAAGGAGATTAACCTCAGGATCACACTGTGGGAAGAATATTCCATTGAACTCACTCCTTTCCCTCCAAGCGGTAAGGAAAAAATATCAGATGCTGTTCTATTAACACTCCTTTTACCTCCTACTCCACCCTCTCCTACTCTTTACCTAGTGAGAAAAAGGCTGGAAGCCCAGCCTTTTGCTATATTTACTTTTCTCTTCTCCATTCTTTAGACTATGAACTCTTTGAGGAAAGAGTCTTTCATTGTGTCTTCTCACTGTCTAGCACAAATGGGAGCCACAAATGGGAGTCCACATAAAATTTTACATTTCTTAGCAGCTACACTAAAACTAAAACAGATGAAACTAATTTTAGTATTATATTTTATTTAACCCCATATAGTCAAAATATTATCATTATAACATATATCAATATAAAAATAATGAAGGTGATATTTCCTGTTTTTGTACTAAGTCTTTATTTTTTTTTAAAGATTTTATTTATTTATTAGAAAGAGACACAGCGAGAGAGGGAACACAAGCAGGGGGAGTGGGAGAGGGAGAAGCAGGCTTCCTGCAGAGCAGGGAGCCTGATGTGGGGCTCGATCCCAGGACCCTGGGATCATGACCCAAGCCGAAGGCAGACGCTTAGCGACTGAGTCACCCAGGCGCCCCTGGACTAAGTCTTTAAAATGTGGTGTGTGTTTGACACTTATATCTCATCTCACTTTGCACTAGCCACCTTTCAAGTACTCAAGAGCCACATGTAACTAATGCTTGTCATTGGACAGCAGGGGTCTAGCACAATCCCTGCCACAGAGTAAGGAAAAAGTAAATGTTCAGTGAATGAATTTATAATACAAAATGTTATCATTACATCTTCCTGCCTCTTAATAAACTTGTTCCTTTCGTGGGCAGAACAATAAACTATATTTTGCCTTTGATGTAAAGCATCTATAGTGCGTGACCAACATGACTTAGCATTAAATTTAGAAACTATAATAAAACAAAGATCTTAATATGCACATTCTAGTATGACATTGACTCCACTGTGCTTGTGTAAAATTGTGGCTCAAAAAACTTTCAGCCCCTTCGAAAATAAATATATGTATATTTTGTCCTCATTCGCATGGGCCATAGCTAATATTTCTGTAGCCTGGTATTATCTGCTATTATATTCCACAGAATCTCAGAAGCTTGTTCTTAAAAATTCAATTGAGATGCTCTACATCTAATTATTAACCCATTTCATTGTTCATTGCTTAGCTTCCCTGTACCATGCTCACTTTGCTTAATTGAAGATTAATTTGATCAAAAAGACAATCTGTGCCTTGTGGGACTTTTTTGTTTGTTCAAGATGATCATCCTCACAGCTATCTGGCTAATCATTTCCTACTATGAACTCCTGGAGTTGGTACTATTTGCTATCCCTTTCTAAGGACAAAGCTGTATCTACTTTCTTGTGTTTGTCCTCAATGCCTTTCAGTACATTCTAATATGCCAAGAATGTTTAATTCCCCCCTCACAATTGCTGATGATCACAACCAGGCAATTTTCCTCTCTCTATCACCCAGTTACTTTATGAGAGTCTGAAATGGGCAATAATACTACGGAGTGATAACCATTGAGTGGTCCGTTCCCACGAGTAACTTATGCCACCACTTCCCAGCGGTTCCACTGCCAATATATTTTGCCACTTTGCTGCTGAGAATGTCCTTACTAGGTTAGTATCTATAGTGGATAATAAATTTCCTATAACGGTAGTTGTGTGATGCACAGAATCATCAATGGCCTCTTATCAACAGCATTCCTGGGTCTCAATAAAACAGAGCGAGAGAGATATAAACAACTCTGAATCTCTCATGGTCCCCATCAAAGCTAAGTTTTACGGTTTCTCAATCTGAGGAGATGAGGTAGAGTCTAATTTAAAGCCATAATTGTCCTCCTTTGGATTCTCACAGTCTTCCAGTGATTTCCTCCAACTTGCTCCTCTCTGTTTTCTGGGGGAGCTAGGCAGTTTATATCCTATGGATTTGCTGTACCAATTATGGGGCCCCTTCCTTCTTCCAACAATTTGGCACCTACCACATATCTAGCTCAGAAGATACACTGGGGTCAGATGGAGCCACTTCCTTCAGAGTGCATGAGCTAGTAAAACTCCTAGAATCAGGATCAATTTCCCTGCTCAGGCAAGGCCCCTTACTGTCCTCACTGGTGTGTCTAACCCCAAACTATCTTGTTTCCAGTTTACTTAGGAAGAATTGTCCCAATAGCAGTCTCTTAAAAAGTCAAGGTAGTTTTGAATAGAGGTATTAGGTATTTACAAATCGGGTGTCTAGAATACTTACACATTTACAAATTCTGAGTGACATCCTGTTCAAACTTGTCATGCAGGCGCGTTTGGCTGCTCTGGAAATTAGAAGACGTTAAGATTGAATTCAAATAAAGTATTGCAGAAATCTCACAGGTGAAGCCCAGCTCTGTTGCTAGGCAACCTGACAGACTCGCAAGTGGGGACCAACTTGCCTCCCACACTTGACCATCTCTCCCCAGTGGTGGGACGCGGAGACCTCATTGGCTCCCGTCTCCTCTCACTAAACTCCAATTGGTCGGAGAACCTCTCACTCCGTTCCCGTTGGCTCTCGCTGTCTCTCGCCGCTCTGTAATTGGCAGGCCGGCTCTCGGGCCACCCCACGTCACTCTCTCACCCCACTTCCTCGGCCCTCCAACTTTGTCCCCGCCCCTTCCCCCGCCCTTCCAGCCACGAGGGAAAACCCTAGCAAGAGCCCGCCTCTAGTTTTCTTCGGATTGGTAGAAGCCGGACCAGGGGGCGGGCACTGCCGGACTACTCTGCGGGCTGCGATTGGCTGCTGGAACCCCTGTCCAGCCTCCCACCGACTCCCGGCCGTGCCGGAGTCGGGTGGGTCGGCAGCTATAAAGCTGGTGGCGGAGGGGAGGCGCCGCGTATTGGCCTTTCGTGGCTCACTCCCTTTCCACGGCCACCGCCCGGTCACATTTGGGTGAGTGCCCCACGAGGGGGAGAGCTGGGCTGCTGCGGCGCCGGGCTGGGTGAAGGCCGGGCGGAGGCGGTGTCCTTGACTAGGCCCGAAGGAGCTGCAGCTCCGTCCGGGTGGGGCGGACGCATGGACCCGGCCCGGGAGGATGGGGGCGCCGCGAACAGGGCCGTGCGGGGCCTCCCCTGCCAGGGGCCTGGGGCCGACTGCGGCGGGTTTGACGAGGGGCTGGGGAGTGGCGGCGGGGAGAAGGCGAAAGGGCGTTGAGGGCTAGGGTTCAAATGACATAGTCAGCCAGGGGCTGGAGGTGCCAGGGACGTGGCTGTGATCTCCTTGAGGGGGTTGGGGCTGGGGAGGCGCATCAGGAGGGGATGAGGAAGGAGCTGGGCTGCCTGGGCGTTCCCAGAGCTTTGGGTTAAGGGTGGACGCCGAGGGATGGGGAAGATCACGCCTAAATAGATGGAGGCTTGTAGGTTGGCAGGGGGTGTGTCCCTTTGCAGCCACATCTAGAGAGTTGCTGGGAGAAAGGGAAGTGGGCAAGCATAACTTTTCTTCCCCAGCTCAGGTGCAAGAAAGCATCAAAACCGTGATTTAACCTGGCTGAATACTTGGGCTGTTGACTGCTTCAGTCGGCTTGCTTCATAGCTCACAAATTCCTGCCTCCCACCTTCCTGCCTCCATATATTTTATGCCCATATTAAGGAAAAAATGGGTTTCCTTGGTGTTCTGAAATCCCGTACCCCTCCCTCCTGCTAAGAGCTTCAGGGCCAGCCTGACCTGATATGATGTAATGGGCAGGCACCCAGAGGGCCTTCACACAGTGGGGTTTGGGGTTAAGCCAAGTATAAGGTGTCTTTGAAAAACGGGTGTCCTTCTTTGACCAGTGGTAGAGAAAAGGATTACTCTCATCTACCCTGAAGGAGGGATTTGGACAACAGGTAATGAGGTTGTCTCTGCTTGTCATGTTTGCCCTGTGGCCTTGGCCTTAGGCCATCCCAGGCTTCTTTGACTGCCCACCTCTGCCGCAGCTCCTTTCAGCTGCTGGTGTTCTTGTCAGCCTGCTGCAGTAGGATGATGTGCTCTGGCTGCTGCTGAGTACCATTTGCTCCATCACACTGATGAACTGTGAAAAACAATGGCAGGATAAAGGACGAAATTAAGACAAATGGAAGTGTTCATATAGTTAACAGGTTTTTCCTTCCGATATGGAGTTTGGACTTCCATTGTGCAGATTCTGTTAGAGAGCAGATTGAAAGTCCTTAACATGGATCTGTCCAAATGGTTCTTTGTATCTTGAGACCTCTAAGCAGTTTGTGTTCTTTATTTGAGCAAAACTTTGTTTTTTAAAATTTCAGTTATATTTGTAAGGGTAAGGAGGGCAGGGATAGCGTATTTTATGGGAGAGGAGAAAGACTTTATTTTCTTGGTGTGTAACCTTTGTAGGTCTCTTTCTCCTAAATTTGTAGGTTTGCCCTTTATTCAGTTCTAGTTTAATCAGTAACCCCAGGTCTTAGGAAGAGGTTTCCAATGGGGAGAAATTATGGGATATTTTGTTTGGGACCATAGAAGGCCACGTCATCTGCTGGCTATTTCTGAGCCTTGCTTTTGATTTTGTTTTCTTCTTACAGATTCCTCCAGAGTGCTTTTACATCTTTCTCTTAACTGTGGGATGGACTTTAAGATATTTTTTTAAGATTTTATTTATTTCAGAGAGAGAGAGAGAGAGCACGAGTGGGGTGAGGGGCAGAGGGAGAAGCAGGCTCTCTGCTGAGCAGGGAGCCCGATGCCGGGCTCAATCCAGGGACTCTGGCGTCATGACCTGAGCCGGAGGCAGACGCTCAACCGACTGAACCACCCAGGCGCCCCAGACTTTAAGATTTGTTGATTGAGATTTTAGATAGCTATTTCCTCAGTGCCCTAGAATTATTTAAAACCATAAAGCAGTGGAACTGAATGAGGGGAGATACAGTTGAGGTTCTGGTTTGAGGAATTTGATGGGCTGTGTATCAGAATCTATAGTTTCATGTGGAAAAGAACAGAGGCTTATAATTTTATGTTGGGTTACTAACAAACCAAATATCATAGAAGGGTGTGATTTTTATTTTTAAGATTTATTTATTTATTTTAGAGAGAGAGTGGGGGGTGGGCAGAAGGAGAGGGAGCGAGAATCTCAAGCAGACTCCTCTGCCGAGCATGGAGCCCTCAGTGGGGCTTGATCTCACAACCCTGAGATCATGACCTGAGCAGAAACCAAGAGTCAGACACTTAACCAACTGAGCCACCCAGGCATCCTGCGTGATATTTTATGTCTCTCAAGATGGTGGTACAGATTCAGAAGGTTGAAAAACATGTTACCCAATCTAATGAGAGGATAGTAGGACTCAACTCAAATCTGTTCTTTCTGAGACTTCTTGATATGTGGTGATGCTCACTTGCTGTCTGTCAGCTGAGTGTAGTTAGAGCAGTAGAGGAGAAGCTAATTTTTCAAAGTCTTCATCTTTGCAAGTCTTGTGATTGGGGATGTGTGCCTATGGGAATGATGGTAAGAACAGCAAATGTTGTCTTACTCCATTTGGATCCCTTACATTTTTCGGTAGAAAGCCAATTTGCTTAAACACTTTCTGGGCACTGTTTGGTGCAGCAGCTCATTTAAAAAGTGATAGCAAAAAGAACTTACTAATGAGGGCTGCTACAAGTACTCGAATCTAAAAGATTTGTCTTCTGTGATAACTCCAAATTCGGCCCCTCAAAAAAATGGCAGTTGAATGCCCGTTACTCCAAGATCTCAAAGGGATTTCAAAAGAATCAAAATACAGCCCCTCTCCCAGCAGAAGTCTAGGAATCAAGTGTGGCTAGGAAGACTGCCCATAACTAGTTTTCGTTGAGAGTAGACTATGAGGACTTTGTGTGAATGACTTATACCTGCTGTAGAAGTGCGGGGCCCTGATTAGAAACTTGAGGAAACCTTGGAAGAGGTAGCTTAGAACAGGCCCTTGAAGTAGGAGTTGAATTTATAAGCAGCCCGGGAACTCTGGGGAGAGCCAGGAATGTCTGTTTTTTACTGAGAGAACTAGACCGGAGTGTGCGGGCATGGGCAAAGCCTTACCAGTAGTTGTGCTTGCTTGTTCCTAAGGAGGAAAGGTTGCCAGCTTTTCCTCATTAAAAAGGATGTCCCGGATTTCTCTCCTGTTAGAGTGAAAAAGATCAGCAGGCAACTGCTTCTGGTTTACCATGTACCTAAAGGTGTGCTGGATGCACTTCTCGGACTACTTGTTTGAATCAAGGCTGAGGAGGGATCCAGAAGAAGGAATTCAGAACTCTGGGTCAACCCCAGGAGAAAGCATCATTGCCTGAACCTGGCTGGTTGGGCCCAGCAGTCTCCGCATTCTTCAGTGTTTATCTTTGCCAAACCAGGAATCCCATACTGTGGCTCTGGAGGCTCGGGAGGCTCCGGACATGCTTTGTGGTCACCTGCCCAGCCACTTGCGCTTCATTACCTGCTTCCTGCCCTGGCCCGCTGCCCTGCATCCAGTGCTCTGAAAAGACCTGTTAGAAAGAAGCGGATGCCCTGGGGGAGACTGTGGCAGTGCTCTTTCAGTCAGGGTAGAGAACCCTCCCAGCAGTTGCAGAAGAGGAGGGAAAGCCTCACCGCTTTCTAATGGACTGTTTCCGAGAGTGGCATTTACCGCCTCCATTTCCGTCCCTGGTCTCCAGGCCTCTCTTTCTCCTGAGAGCTTAAGTATGCAGCAGTCTTCTGTGAATCTTCTTTTCTTCGGTTTCTTTCTTTGCTCTAATGTCCTCCTCTCTCTCTCTCCTCCTCTTGGCCCCTCCTCTCTTCCCCATCCTATCTATACCCTCCTCCCCTCCTCTTTTCTTGGCCCGGCTCTCTCCACCTAAACTCTCCCCAGTTGAAATGATCAAAATTGAAAGAGGGAATATTGGCAGTTTGGGAGAAATTTCCTTGATGAAAATAGCGTCAAACGCATATACATACATGGTTTCAAGAAGAAATATTACTAAGTTATTTAGTCTCACCATGGAGGGGGAATCATGTTTTCCCCTCACCAGTGAGAGCCAGTCTCTGTGGTCTACTTAATTTGCAAGTTACAAAAGCGTAATTTGAGATAATAAAGAACAAAATAAAGGTTATTTTCTCAAAATATATGTATAATTCTGTAATCAAAGAGGTTTCTTGGAATGTAGAAGTCTTTATCTTTTCCTACAAAACTCAGGGTTTATTTATTTGGGGGGCAGGGTAAACTTAATGAAGTAAAAGGAACTAAATCTGTAAAGAGCTCTTAAATGATCTAATCATGTAAAAGAAAGCTTACTAAATTATTTACTAAAAGTAATTCAGAGTACTGAATGTAGTCTCTGGTTAATCAGGCAAGGGCAGAAGCTAAATTTGCCAGCAGTTAAGTAGAGAGCAAAGGTAATTGTGTTTTCATAAAGCATAGAAACTGTTGTCTCAAGTAACAATCCTTCAGAACAGATGGCCTGAAGAAAATGCTTCAGTGTCACCTTCCCTTTTTATTTCCACATAATTTAAATGATGCGAAAGCTTAATGCTCTTTTTTTTTTTTTTTTTAAAGATTTTATTAATTTGACAGAGACACAGCGAGAGAGGGAACACAAGCAGGGGGAGCGGGAGAGGGAGAAGCAGGCCTCCTGCTGAGCAGGGAGCCTGATGTGGGGCTGGATCCCAGGACTCTGGGATCATGACCTGAGCCGAAGGCAGACGCTTAACGACTGAGCCACCCAAGAGCCCCGCTTAATGCTCTTTTATCTTGATATCACATGCTTATCTTTTTAATACAAGCACTGTAGGGAAAATCACTTTTAAAAGGTTGGGGAGGGTGGAGGTGGACATGTTGAAAAGTAGGAGCATAAGATTTAAATAAATGAAGGTAATTAGGTCTTGCTACAGAGATATGTGTTTTGTTGAAAAATACTAAGAACTAGAATAATGATGTATTGGTACTTTATATTACAAAGTGTAATTCACATATTTTATCTTCTCAACCATTTGGGAGGGCAGTTTAACTACATTTTATAGATGAGAAAACTGAAGCTCATAGAGGCACACATTGCTAAAGCCACAAACTCCTAAGGGTAGAGCAAACTTTCTTTTTTTTTAAGATTTTATTTATTTAAGAGAAAGAGAGCATGAGTGGGGGCAAGGGGGCAGAGGGAGAAGCAGACTCCCCGCTGAGGACCCCGGGGATCATGGCCTGAGCTGAAGGAAGGCAGACACTTCACGGACTGAGCCACCCAGGCGCCCCTAGAGCAAACTCTTGAATGTGGGAGTCTCATTACTCCAGAGCTTGCTATTTATTTATATTCCTTTCCTTTAATTCTTAATAATTCAAATTTAGTAAAGACAACTAATAACTCCCCTAGCATCACCGTTGGTTTCAAGCCTGAATCAGTGATATGAACCTCGCATGTCAGTTCATTATCAGGACTGAACCTACCACTCTAAACACTCATGAACTAGGGGGGAAAAGTTTTATAAGCTTTAAGTACCATTTTTCTAAGCAAAATAAAATTCTGTTCTATGCAATGTAATGGGAAAAAGAAATGTTTATTTTAACTTATTTTGAATTGGAGTCATTATTTGAATTTGTGCGGTGATTTATGACTTTAAAAGAAGTTCTTATTTGAAATTCCTAGTGCCTGAAGGAGGAAACAGAGTGACAGACCTGGAGACTGCAGTTCTTTATTCCTCACACAGGTATGGCATCCTGTCATGCTGCTAAAGAAAGCCTTCCTCTCTAATGGAAGGGGGAAATTTAATTTTTATCCCAGGGCAAATAACCACTTGTGTGCCCCACACATTCTTAAAACCCATTACAGTGTTGTGTTAGTTATTAAATATTAGTTAATGCCCTAGTGCTTTGGGAGACTGTCCAGTGTTGTGATTATTAGACTAATGTTTGAAATCTAGAAACTAATTTTTTAACCTTTTTAAAGATAAAATTTTAAAAGAAAATTTACACATTTTATTATAAATACGGAGTCCCCATTATCCTTCTTAGATTTTTTTTTTTTTATTGTGGATACAATGCTCTGAAAAATAGTGAAGTACCTTTTTAATCAGCAAAAAGTTATACAGGTAATTTTTTAAACTGTCAGATTTTTAAACTATATTCTATTTAGAAATTTTTTGTGATATTTAGTGAATTGACTAGAATACCCCATTGTGTATGGAGTTAACACCATAATGTGAACATCTCAGATCTTCAGCTGGCCTTTTTCTTATTGAATCTGGTCTACTTCAGAGAGCATTTGAGAGGACAGCGTAAGAGCATACACTTAATAGGATGGTTAAAAGTAGAGATTACAGATCACAAACTATATCAAACTTTTTGTTGTTTGAAATGCCATGGAAACAATTACTTCCCTGTATTAATTTTCCATGCTTGTCCTACTTAATCTTACTCCTCCTTAATTTCAACCAAAAGCTAACTATTTCAAATTGGACAGCTTTTTATCAGGAATATAATGAGAACATCTTGGGCGTCAAAACCCCTCCGAGAATGAGCAATATTGACCGAATTAGAAAATGTAAAAATTTTTTCCACACTAAGATCAGAGTCATGATTCACTTTCAGCTTGATGTATGTGGGTTAGTTAAGCTACGTTTTTCCCCCAAATGAAATAAGGCACTTATTTAACCTCTCCGAGGTTTAAGCGTAACAGAGTTATGCCTTATTTCTTAAGTACAATAATGTAAGAACTGATCAGAGCTAGTCAGATTATGGTAAATATGGATTAATTCTGGAATCAAAGCCTTGCATTGCGGCTTTTAATAAACTGGTTTATATGTTCAGGAAGATTGTATATACTTGTCCATTTTATTTCCAAAAGCATTGCAAGCTGCTGGGCAAGGCAGAGAAAATCACACTGTCCTCAGTGTGTTTAGAGCAGTTTGAAGAGTGGAAAGAGTCCAAAGTGATAACCTTGTGGGAAAGGCTGGGAAGGTGCCTAATCCTCCTGCTTCTGGTTTGGCGACTTAGAGGGTAGCATATAGGAGGGGTTCCTCCTATAAGGACATGGACTGGTCTTTGGTTTTGAACACTAGTTGTAGAGCTCTTTTCTATGGATTATGCAGAGGACTTAATCTTGTTTTACTATAAAATTAGAATCTGCCTGGTGACATTTTAGTTCCTTTGTCTTTATTTCAACTCCGGTGTAGCACAGTTTAGATTATCATAAGCAGATAGGTTTTTGTGGAAGACGGGAAAGGGTACAACAGAGTAAAGAGGTGGTTCTCTGTTCGCTTAGCTGTTATGACAGCGAGCCTGTGACGTCATTAAACGGCTGAGGCTAGAAATCTTCCTCCTTTTCCTGGCTTCTAGTCAATCACAATTTCTGCCAGTTTTTTGCTTGCATAGTTTTTGAAGCTGTTCCTTCTTCACCCCTCATGTAGTAATTGCTCTAGTACATGACCTGTCTTATCTGGACTGCGCGGTCTGCCCCCTCACCCAAATCCGTTCTCCACACGGCTCCGGTGGTTGTGCAGAACGGTGACTCTCAAGCTTTTTTGGCTATGACCCTCAGTAAGAAATATACTTTATATTGCAGCCTAGGATATGTCTGAATAATCGAAACATTTTTCATGGAAGAATTCTTAAAGTTACTGTGTGCTGTGCAATTTGTTGTTTTCTGTTCTTTTCTACTACGTTTTAAAAGGTGTTGTTCGCCATCCACTAAATTGATTCCGGAGTTGGAAAAACATTGACCCACACACGAATATGACCCTGTTAACTCCTGTCTGAAACCCTTGATGGCTTCTTTTTGTCTTCATGATGACTTCGAAGCCCCCTGACAGCAGCATACCAGAGCCGTTATAACCCGACTCGGGTCTAGTTCTCTTGACCTACTGCTTGCCTGCTCTACTCACTGGGCCTCACATTTCACTTCAGGAAATCAGTAAAACTTTTCATAGCTCTTTGTACTCTGCCCTTTTGTACGTTGTCCACCCTGTTGACAATCTCCTACCGCTGTTCGCTTCTGCAGAGCTTTACTGATAACTCCTTACTCATTCTGAAGACTCAAGGCAGCACCAAGAAGCCTCTCTTCCCACTGCTCCCCTTTCCTCCAGGCTGGGTTAGGTGGTTCTCATAACATAATGTGACTGTCTCTGTTGTTTCACTTGTTTATTATTAGGTGTTTGTATCCTACACATGGAGATGGTGACTATTTGAAAAGGGAAGGGTTATCTCCTATGAAGCTTATCCCAAATGTTTGGCATGTAACATGTTGTCATTGTTTGAATAAATGAAAAAACATATAAATTCTTATATTTAGTAGGAAGATTCAGTGGTATCCCTTGGGACCTTTAACTTAGATTTTGTGATTATATTTCTAGGTGCTTATTTTTTAGGTTTTAATATACTTACAACTTTTTAAAAAATATTTATTTGTCAGAGAGAGAGGGAGAGAGCACAAGCAGGGGGAGTGGCAGGCAGAGGGAGAAGCAGGCTCCCCGCTGAGCAGGGAGCCCGATACGGGACTCGATCCCAGGACCCTGGGATCGTGACCTGAGCTGAAGGTAGACACCTAACTGACTGAGCCACCCAGGCATCCCAATACACTTATAACTTGATGACCTATGGGCTAAGGGTAGATTACATGATTTAAAAATAACCTCTCTGCTTTAGATGTTCTCTCAAGATTTCAATAATTAACAACTCACCAAGGCAGTAGTCTGTAATTTCATTATACCTAATACTATCCCAGAGTTTGCACAAATGACATAAATATAGGATTTGACTTTTCATTTTTAGGAGTCAAAGTAGTAGTTGGTAAATGCTAAAGAACGTTGGTGAACCAGTAGGACCCAGGTAATTCTCATAAGCCAAGACCTTTAGGTGAATGAAGACCTGAAATTTTGTCATGGAAGGTGCACCTTCCAATTAATGTGATGCCTAAAAAGGAAATTGAGTTGTAGAAGTTTAAATGGGGAAACAAATTCTTTCTCTAAAACTAATAGGCTGTGCCATTCTTCAAAGCCTGACACCTAGGTATTTCGGACTCCTACGCTAGCTGGGTTCTGGGTAGACTGCCCACGGAAGTACTCAAGGGAGAGAGAAGATGGGAAGACGAGGCCGGCTTGTTTTTGTCAGTGGCGACAGCGGGAAGGGCAGGGGGAGGCGGGTCGAGGCTCGAGCTCCGCAGCAGAGGTGCTCGTCCTAGTAGCTCTGGCAGCGTCAGTAGGAGTGTGAGCTCTTGGGATCTAAATAACCACCTTCCCCCTTGACTCCTCTGGCCCTGCCAACAAGTTTGTAACCAGTTCCCTGTATTAAGTCCTCCCGTTTGAAATATCTAGAATGACTTCTCTTTTCCTGATGAATACAGTCTCTAAAGAAATTGAGGAGGCTCTGATAGGTTATGTGACTTGCCCATACGCACACAGCAATGCTCTTGAGTGGCACATTTATTTTACTGTTAGTAAATAAATCTAGATACTACTGAAAGTATTTACAGTGTGGCAACAGTCTTTTTTAGTGCCCTTTTTAAAAAAGAGAGGGGTGGTTTTAAGAAGTGTTACCTAGATGCCACACAAATAATATGTGGATTACCAGTTTTCAAATGTGAATCAGAGTTTGGTTTTTTTCCCTGATTTAGAAGCTAAGTGATACCTTGTGGTTCTACGATCATTTATTGCCTATAGACTAGCTGTAGAAAGTATAGGATATTGGCATATGACCCTGTGATGAGTCCTAGAACTTACTTTTGCTTAAAATTTTCATCATTTGGGTTGTGGGGGGCTTCTTTATAATAACAGGGGCTTGTAGAGATTTACTTGGTAGACTTCTGTAGTGTGGCTTTTCTACTTGCTGAAATTGTTTAGATCATTGAAGAATGCAATATATTTCTGATGAATAACTGACTGGCCAATTTAAATGTTCTTGGGTGGCCAGGAATAGATCAGGTACTTGAATTCTGATTTGTGGACCATATTACTAAATTGTCATTGTATTTTATCTTGTAGTTTTTTACAATAGAAGAATCTTACTTGAGTTTTCTTTACCTTTAATAATCCTGTCTTAAATCTAAAGAGACCTAGGTGGGGTTTTGTTTGTTTGTTTGTTTTAAAAGATTTTATTTTTAAGTACTCTCTCCACCCAATGTGGGCTTGAACTCAAAACCGTGAGATCGAGTGTCACATGTTCCACTGACTGAGCCAGCCAGGCGCCCCTGAAGAGGTCTAGTTTTTAAAAAGTGCAAATCTTTTTAACAGACAGTAATTTTAAATAGTAGTATTGCATTCATACTGTAATTGCTGCTTTCACATATTAAAATTGCCCCTAATATAGTCAGTGGTATTGTAATAGCATTATATGGTGACAGATGGTAGCTACACTTAAACCGTGAGCATAGCATAATGCATGGAGTTGTCAAATAAAATATGTTGGACACCTGAAACTAATGTAACATTGTGTGTCAACTGTACTTCAAT
Source organism: Phoca vitulina (assembly GCF_004348235.1). Taxonomy (NCBI): domain Eukaryota; kingdom Metazoa; phylum Chordata; class Mammalia; order Carnivora; family Phocidae; genus Phoca; species Phoca vitulina. The sequence continues at coordinate 33,694,644 of NW_022589720.1, read as the reverse complement.
TAAGAAAAATAATAATAAAATAAAATCACCCTAAATAAAATATACTAAACTTAGAAACTAAATTAACGTTTCAGGCTGTAGTTGAACTTTTAATGTTGATTTCTCAAGTTTGACAATCTGGAATTTATAACCTAAAACAGTGTTTTCTTCTGTTTTTCTTTCTAAAGCTCTTTCACCATGCCTGGGTCACTTCCTTTGAATGCAGAAGCCTGCTGGCCAAAAGATGTGGGAATTGTTGCCCTTGAGATCTATTTTCCTTCTCAATATGTTGATCAAGCAGAGTTGGAAAAATACGATGGTGTAGATGCTGGAAAGTATACTATTGGCTTGGGCCAGGCCAAGATGGGCTTCTGCACAGATAGAGAAGATATCAACTCTCTTTGCCTGACTGTGGTTCAGAATCTTATGGAGAGACATAGCCTTTCGTATGATTGCATTGGGCGTTTAGAAGTTGGAACAGAGACAATCATCGACAAATCAAAGTCCGTGAAGACTAATTTGATGCAGCTCTTTGAGGAGTCTGGGAACACAGACGTAGAAGGCATAGACACAACGAATGCGTGCTATGGAGGCACGGCGGCTGTCTTCAACGCTGTTAATTGGATTGAGTCCAGTTCTTGGGATGGTATGTTACATGTTATTCCAAAGAAACTCTCCAGGATAGGTAGGCCCAAATGACCTTTCAGTGAATGCCCCATGCACACTTACCAGGGAGGCTTGTTCGAGTATGGTCAGAAATGTAGCTCTTTCAACTTAACCTGAATTATAAACTGGTTATCTTTATCACGTAGGACAAAATTATAAAAATTTAGAATTTTTTTTGCTTTGCCAAAGATGGGAAAGCATATTCTAGGAAAATAGAAGACTAGGAAAATAGAAGACTTCAGTGTATATGTATGATACTTCTAGCGGTGATCGCCTTCTTGTGTATTAACAAAAATCTTTTTCAGGACGGTATGCGCTGGTAGTTGCGGGAGATATTGCTGTATATGCCACAGGAAATGCTAGACCTACAGGTGGAGTGGGAGCTGTTGCTCTGCTGATTGGGCCAAACGCTCCTTTAATTTTTGACCGAGGTGAGTGTTTGGGAGAGCATTTCTTTTTTTTACTAGCAAGGTATGCTGAGAAAGTTGAAAATACAACCAGAAGCTAGTACTTACTGAGTGTTCATTAAGTGCCCGCACTACCTGCTCGGTGGTTTATATGTGCTCTAGCGGGTTTGGTCTTCATAGCAATTTTATGAGGTAAGTAATGCCATTCTCCTCTTACAGAGCAGTAAAATGGGTTTGAGCAATAAAGAGTAACTTGCCCACAGTCACTCATCAGTGACAAGTTTAATTTGTTTTCAGTTCAGTAGAGTAATTGTGATCTCCCAGTTAGAGATAGGAAACTTGCATAAAATGTTGTGTATCAAAGGAGTCTTAGGCCTGTCCTGGATACTGTTAGGTTTCATTTCAATTACATGTCGGTTTCACCTTGTGATTTCCATGCTGCAAGTGGCAAGAGTTGACTAGAGAGTTTAGGAAAGTCCCTAGATAATGCAATCAGCTGACTAACACAGTCATCAAGGAGCAGAAATAATGTCATCTCCCTTTTTCGTTCTAATAGGACTTCGTGGGACACATATGCAACACGCCTATGACTTTTACAAGCCTGATATGCTTTCGGAATATCCTATAGTGGATGGGAAACTCTCCATACAGTGCTACCTCAGTGCGCTAGACCGCTGCTATTCCGTCTACCGCAAGAAGATCCGTGCCCAGTGGCAGAAGGGTGGGTTTCATCCATGTGCCTTGGTTTGGGTATCTGTTGAGGGGGCAGTGTGTAGTGCTGAGTGTCTTTAGTGAGATGATGCTTTGTGGGCATCCTTCATTAGTGTCCTTGAACTATTTCTTCCTCACCCACCAGATTGCATTTCCCCACAGATTCGGGGAATGTGTAATTTAGGGATACAAGGAAGCTTTGGAAATGAGGTATATCTATGCAAAAACGCTTATTTAGACTTACCCCCAGTTAAAAAAAAAAAAAATCAAAACTAGGGTAAAAGAAAGTAACTTGAATCATTTTCATCTTCGAGGGAGGTACTTTTACAAGGCTTTAGTTTGCAGCTGTGATAAATAAATTACTGAAGTGACCCCTTTCCTCCCACAGGTTGTTTGCATTTGACCTGTGAATTCATACTTGCTTTTCCAGTATCCTCATTAATCTCTGTCTTTAACCCTGAAGAAGTTCTTAAGATACTCAAAAGGACAGCATTTGAATTAGTGCCATTAAAACACACAGTATCATACAAATTAGGCTTTTTCCATAGACCAACTTTGCTTTATAGAGGTTGTAAGAGAGGGTTAAAAAAAGTAGTGAATAATGTAATAAGATTCACAGTGGCCCTGGAGAAGAAGCATTCTTGCAGTGTGTAAAATGTCATACTGTTTGCCAGTATTGAACAGGATAGTGATTTTCTAACGTTATTAGGCCCCACAGTGAGAAGGACACTCTGCCTTGTCTGTGCGTGCTCAACTCACCCAAAAATATCATGAAATCACTTAGCATGCCACAACTTAATGCAGTTTGCTATCTTCTACCCTATTCTATTTCATTTAAAAGAATATCCTAAGGTTTAAAAAAAAAAAAAAAAACTGGCCCCAACCCACTAACTGAATTACAGACTCTTAAGACTCTGAAGTTTGAAAACAGTGATATTCTATCCCTGGATGTCTTTTTGATATGCATTTTAAGCCCTAGAGATATTTCATTATACAGTATATTTTTGGTTGCTGTTTAAAGATAGAAGAACATCCTAGCCTTGTTCTAAAATCAGACTTCAAAAGTTAGTGTTTTAAATGAATTTCATAATTTCTTTGGTTTTCTCTTTCAGAGGGAAATGATAAAGATTTTACCTTGAATGATTTTGGTTTCATGATCTTCCACTCGCCCTACTGTAAGCTGGTTCAGAAATCTCTAGCTCGGATGTTGCTGAATGACTTCCTTAACGACCAGAACAGAGATAAAAATAGTATCTATAGTGGCCTGGAAGCCTTTGGGTAAGAGAAGTTTATTAGGATTTTTTTTTCTTCTCTGTGTGAATATTTTATCCATCTGTTAAACTGTTCTTTTTATAGACATGAACACTTTAAAAGAATCTTAAAAGTCTTCAAGTCTAAGCATTTATGTCATCAGTGAAGAAACAGTCCCAGAGAGGTGGAAGCATATCTCCATGAATTCTTTAGTCATTTCTACTCATATTTTCGGATTTCGTCCTTTTCGATCTGTTCCCGTTGTCACCATGATAGTAGAGCCCCATGAGTGCCTGGGTGTATTTCCTACGACAGCCTCTGAAATCTCTCCTGCCTCTCTAGCCCCTGTGCCCCATCCCATCCTGCAGCCGCCAAACTGAAGTCGGCTTTCCTGCTTCTTCCACATTTCCCCACTTGTAAGGCTCCCTAACGCGCCATGCCTGTTAAACTCATTCTGTCCCTTCTACATCTAGTAAAATTCTACTCAACTTTTTAAGACTCGGCTCCTGCAATATCCTGACTTTTGTAACGAAATAGACATTATGATGGACTTGAAATAGTAGTGTATTCTGTTTGCTGACAACAGAGCTTTTGTGAGTTTATTGACCCATGAGAATGCAGTTGTCTTAACTTGATAAAAAGCTTTGACAAAAAGGACCATATGTGTGCAACTGTTACATCTTCCCTGACAATCAGCATATTGCTACTTGGCTTTTAATAAATAGGCAAACCGAATCGTACACGCAGATTAGAATATTAGTTACATCGGCTAGTATAATAAAAATGTAGTCTTTGAACATTGTAAGATGGCCTTTTTTCTAAATCTTTCAGGGATGTTAAATTGGAAGATACCTACTTTGATAGAGATGTGGAAAAAGCATTTATGAAGGCTAGTTCTGAACTCTTTAATCAGAAAACAAAGGCATCTTTGCTTGTGTCAAATCAGAATGGAAATATGTACACATCGTCTGTGTACGGCTCCCTCGCTTCTGTTCTAGCACAGTAAGTACATAGTTCCTCTGCCTCCTCTCATCGGGGGCTGTTAGGTTTTGAACACCAAAGCTGGTGGCAGGCATGTTGGTGGCAGGTCACGGGGTGACATTTTATTTCCAGGTTCTGTAGCCTGCTGTCCATTGACTTAAAGGATGAGTGGGACAAGGCTACAGTTACCCCTGAGTACTTGAGTTCATGCTGGCTTTCCTGGCTGCTCTTTTCATGGTTGTCTTCTTCTTGACCTGCAGTTGAGCTGTAAATCCCTAGTTGACAAAGTAACTTATTTTATGGCGTAGTAACTTTCATGAGCCCCATCATTCCCAAAGAGACAGAAACTCTTGTTTTCAATCTCCTTATTGTAAAGCTTCAGGTCAGCTTCCTAAGGCTACAGGATGAATTTTTACTCCCAACTTCTGTCTTCCCACACATTATAGTTTTGGATCAGTGAGACTTTTTATTGTTCTTTATTTTTATTTACTTATTTGTAAAGATTTTATTTATTTATCTGAGAGAGAGAGTGTGCGTGCGTGCACACAAGCTGGGGGAGGGGCAGGCTCCCCGTGGAGCAGGGAGCCCCATGCGGGGCCCGATCCCGCGACCCCGGGACCATGACCTGAGCCGAAGGCAGACGCCTAATGACTGAGCCCCCGGGCGCCCATCGGTGAGGCTGTTTCGTAGCTCTTCTTCCCCTACACAGGCACTCACCTCTGCAGCTGGCAGGAAAGAGGATTGGCGTGTTCTCTTATGGTTCTGGTTTGGCTGCCACCCTGTACTCCCTTAAAGTCACGCAAGACGCCACACCAGGTAAATGCTGACTCTTCCAGCCGGAACGTGTTGGGAACACTCCATGCTGAGTGCTAAGGCCTTCTCAGGGGAGCACTGGATTCCGTCCCGTAGAGCGTTACATTTGTGTCTTCATCACTTCTTTCAACACAGCCAGATTTTTACTCTGTACTCTTAAGAATCTGCCTTAACCGGGTAAATGGCAGGATTTTGTCCGAGTCAGGATCTCTTCTTTCCTTTTTTCCAAGTCAGAAAAAAATATATAATGAACTTAAAAAATCTTTTGATGGCATTATGTTTGACTTTTCCTTCTTCAGCAAGTAACTTTAATTTTTACCTTTTATCTCGTTCGTAAAGCATTTATAACCAGGGGGATGATGCAGGCAGGGAAAGGGAATGTGTCTGTCTAATGCAGGCAGCTGTGGAGTCTGATCATATGAGTGAGTAATACCAAATCTTTCCTTGTTGGTTTGGTTTTATACAAGATACCTAATTTTTATAGATTTACGGTCCTGACTTACATTCCTGAGCAGGAAGGAGCAAAAACATGGAGAAAAACTGATGAAACACTTGGCATTACATGAAAACTGTGTCATGGATTGACTGTAGACAAGTTATTTATAGTTTCAAATCCCATCTATTTCCTAATTAGTCTACTGGCTGACACTGAACAGATGTCTAGTCAGAGATCATAGGAAGCTGCGCCAAACAGATACCATTTTTTCTTTCGACTAAATAGTATCTGGTAGCTCTATAAGAAATGACAAGTTGTCTTTCCGTTTGGCAGCATCCTGTTCAGGTTTTGGGGTATGCTACTTTTGTCTTTTTCTCTTTTTTTCTTTTAGAGAGAGTGTGAGGGGGTGTGGGGAGGGGGATAGAGAGAGAGGGGGAGAGAGAATCCTAAGCAGGATCCACACCCAGTGCAGAGCCCGATGCGGGGCTCAGTCTCATGAACCCTGAGATCATGACCTGAGCCTGAGTCAAGAGTCAGACACTTAACTGACTGAGCCACCCGATGCCCCTACTTTTGTCTTTTAATATTGGGATTTACTCTTTTAGGGTCTGCTCTTGATAAAATAACAGCAAGTTTATGTGATCTTAAATCAAGACTTGACTCAAGAACTTGTGTGGCACCAGATGTCTTTGCTGAAAACATGAAGCTCAGAGAGGACACTCATCACTTGGGTAAAAATATTAAATTTTGTTTAAATATATAGGTATACACCCAAAGCCTATTGGAGGGTGCTAATAACCTGAAACATGTTATATATAAGATAAGGGTATTTAGGCTTTATTCAGTACTAATCTGATGTCAGTGAAAATTGTGGGGAAATAGGTAACTTCTTACCTCTAGTTTTACGGGTGACTTGTATATCATAACTGATTTTTCATGTTCTCTGCCTTTCCTTTAGTCAACTATATTCCCCAAAGTTCAGTAGATTCGCTCTTCGAAGGAACATGGTACCTAGTCAGAGTGGATGAGAAGCACAGGAGGACCTATGCCCGGCGCCCCTCTCCCAGTGACGGCACGCTGGGGGAAGGAGTAGGACTTGTCCATTCAAGTACAGCCACTGAGGTAGGTAAAGCGCGTCGTGTTTGCTCTTGGCCTCTGACAGGGTAAGAAATTTCCATCCCCAGATCTCAGGGCTTAGGGGACCTGAGACTGAGCCACTTAAAGGAATGTCTATAAAGCAGAGTCCTTCAGAGCAAGGGATCTGGCACTGGATTCCCGCTGTGCCATTTTCTAAGTCTAATTTCTTAAATTACTAGCATTTTTAAAACTTTTTAAAAAAAGTTTTTTACTTATTTAATTGCCAGAGAGAGACACAGCGAGAGAGGGAACACAGGCAGGGGGAGTGGGAGAGGGAGAAGCAAGCTTCCCGCCGAGCAGGGAGCCCGATGCGGGGCTCGATCCCAGGACCCCAGGATCACAACCCAAGCCGAAGGCAGATGCTTAACGACTGAGCCACCCAGGCACCCCAGATTACTAGCATTTTTAAAACGTGCAGTAAATACTAGGTTCTGTTAATAATACCAACATTTAAAGGAAGACTGGTGTAGAGAGAAGGCCCGTCATGCCTGGGTGAGGGCAGAATTTGGAGGCTCTCATCTCTTCTCAGGCCATTGTCAAATCTGTCTACAGATTGTCAAGAAGTAACACTAATAGCAGTAATTTGAATTCCTGTTATATGCTAGGAACTTTATTTACATTTTCTAATTTAATCCTTACAAAATCCATCTTGAGGTAAATGATACTATCCCCATTTTAGAGACAAAGCTGCAAGGAATTAAATGGCTTGCCAAGGATCATGGCCACAATTCAACCTGAAAACTTTATAACCCCGAAGTTGTTTATTTTATCTGCTCAGCACAGATTTGATGAATGCATAGTCTTGCTTCTTGCTATTACACCAATTAGGTAGCTAGGCAGGCCACCAGAGTCAGAGCTGGGGATGCGAGAGTAACAAGGAGAATACCGTGTACGGTGGCTCTCTGTGGCCTTCTCTCCCTTGCTCTGTATTTGTATAATAACTTCATTAGAAAGTAAAGAATAGCTACTTAGTTCCTTCCACGAAAAGCTCTAGAGAATATACATTTAGCATAAACCTCTGCAAAATTGTCCTTTCTCAGTTTTTTGACTAGAACTTGGCGCCAGGACTCTTTAAAAAGAAACAAAAAACCAACAAACAAAAAAAACTTCAAGAGTCAACAACTTTGTTTCCTTTGATTTTAGCATATTCCAAGTCCTGCCAAGAAAGTGCCAAGACTCCCTGCCACGGCAGCAGAACCCGAAGCGGCTGTCATTAGTAATGGGGAGCATTGAGATACTTGCGTGCGGTGGAAGACTTCAGTGTGGGTTGGGTTGGGGGGTGTACGGGAACAGTTCTGGGAATGTGGGATGTCTGGGGACAGTTGTAAAGGATTACATGTTGCGTGACTTTTTATGTGACTGACATGGAGCCTGGAAAACTATCGTGTTCTTGGGAAAGTCTCTTTGCTCAATTTGCTAACGTGCTTCCTCTTGTGGTCTACAGCCAATGCTTAATGTCCGGGAATGTTTAAGGGCTCTGTAAACTTCATACCTCTCTGGCCATTTGTATGCATGAAGCTTAGTTTTTCAATGTGCTTTGATGAATCGTGTGCTTCAGGCAAAGAAAGCAGAGATACTAGTCTCCAATTTTAATTTTTTTAAACACGAAAGAATTTTGTACTTTGAACAAACAAGCTTACTGAAAGTACCTCTGGTTTTTGAAAAAAAGTTTCTAGTTTAGGAAACGTAGTCTTAAAATGTGATATGCACAAACCCTGTTTAAAAATGGCAAGACAAACATGCTCTTTTTCTATAATTTATAAATTCTGAAGAGGGAGAGAGATGGGATGGTAGCACTGGTTCTGGAAGCTGTAATGTTGTTCCAACTCCAGGCCGGCAGTGGCGAGTTATTGCCATGAGCTCTGTGAACAGAGAGATGCTAGCATTGAGCAGGCGTCTGGTACAGACAACGGGGCACGTCGGGAAGCTACGGACGTAGCTCTGGTTCACCCCGGAATCATTGGTTCAAGGTGGAGAGGTCAGTGGAGCGGTGTATGAGGAAGTTGGTGCAAGCCTTCTTTGCACCTTAGTTTGAAGAATAAATAAAACACTTTCCTGGCTGCTTTTTAAAATTTTAAAGCAAAATGGAAGGATGGGGCGCAGGGCATTGTTAGGTTACCTCTGATGCTCCAGTGTTATAAATTCAACTTAAAGACTGACAGCCTAAATTCATGGTGTAAGTATTCTTTTTCCTTTCTTTTCTCTTTTTTTGGGGGTATCTTTTCAATGAACATTAAAAAGTACAACCCAAGTTTTATATAGTATGACCAGCCAAAAAAAGTACTCCATTTCAAGGTCTGGAAGTAGGATTTATAAAGCATTTTTTTTTTTCAGACTGTCACCTTAAAAAAAACAACAAAAACTATCACATGGGATGAATAAGCCGACTGGTTAGACAGTTTTGTAGATTTTCTTGGTGCTGATCTATGACATGAGCCTTATAGATTGTAAAATAGAGATAGTTGGAACTAATGTACAGAACTAAATTTTTTAAACTTTATTTGCTGTTAAATTCTGTGAAGTTTCAGTTATCTAAAACTTACACAAATATGAACTGTAATGTTTCAGACTGCAAGGTAATATGTAATGTAGTGTTTGTAAAATACTCTTGTCTGATATTAACTAGTGGTATTGTGATTTGTACAGTCATAATTTGTTAAAATGACTTCATTTTAACATCCACTGATGTAGATTAATAATGTAAGTTCACATTTAAAGATTAATGGGGAAATGGTGCATGTAATACTTTCACAAGTATTGGGAGTTTGGTATGTTTTGAAAAGAGTAATTTAACTTTTGGGTGTCAGGAAATGGGTTTTTCTCAAAGTCCATTGCCGGCAATGGGCAAGCCTGGTAATATTGGCACAGCATTAACTGTACACCTTATTAACAGTGAGGTGAATAACTTTGAATAAAGTTTTAGAGAAATATTTCAGATATTTGCGTATTCTTTTCCCCTCCTGAACTAACAGTTTAGGCAAGAAATCAGCTAATATGCTATTTTTAAATGTGGGTGTTTGTTTCATTTCTATTCATTCACTCACTAATTTATTCATTCACCTTTTTTGTAAGATTTTATTTATTTATTTGACAGAGAGAGCACAAGCAGGGGGAGCAGCAGGCAGAGGGAGAGGGAGAACCAGACTCCCTGCTGAGCAGGGAGCCTGACGTGGGGCTCGATCCCAGGACCCTGGGATCATGACCTGAGCTAAAGGCAGATGCTTAACTGACTGAGCCACCCAGATGCCTCTATTTATCATTTAACAGACATTTGAAAACCTGATATAAGCAAGATACTCTGAATTAAAGAGTTAAAAGATATATGGTCTTGGCTTCAAGGAGCTATTCATCTAGTATAAAAGAATTTGTACTGATAACTTATTATTCTTACACTTCAAACAAAGACATTAACTCCCAAATTGGGTAGCAAACGTGTAAACTTTGCCGTAAGTATTTATGAAGAGAATTACTATGTTTTCCTAAAAACAACCTAAGATTTAGGGTTGCCAAGTAAAGATTAAAAGCAAATTTAACAGCCCATATAGAATGGCCTACTATCAGCAAGAGCCTCTGACCTAAGAGCCACATGTTTTGTTTTAAGATTTATTTATTTTAGACAGCATGAGCAGGGGAGAGGCAGAGGGAGAGGGAGACTCTCAAGCAGAATCCCCACTGAGCATGGAGCCTGACGTGGGGGCTTGATCCCATGACCCTGAGATCATGACCTGAGCCGAGATCAAGAGCTGGACACTCACCCAGCTGAACCATGCAGGCGCCCCTAAGAGCCACACGTTGCTGGTGCTTACAGGGGTTTTATAGAGAGTTTTTGCAGTGGCAGTTAACACTGGACTAGGTCACCTCTAAGAGCCTATCCACTCTCAGGATTGTATGAATTAGAAATTAACCCAGACTATTTTCTAGCCCTGTTCAGCTCATATCATCATGTCATGTGTAGACTCAACACTTAGTGGTAATTTCTTTTATTTTCTGGGCCAGTCTATCCTTCTGGGTCATTTAGAAAATGGGCTAGTGTTATTTCTCTAAGGTCACTTTTGCAAATTCTTCCATCCTAATTAATGTGCTTTAGGAGTTCTATCCTTCCCTCTGCTTGTTGGAATTTTGTGCTTTCTCTATTTGGGCACTTAACTTTTGTTTTTAACCTTCTGGGTTTTTGTTTTTATGAGCACTAATGAGTAAGTTTAAGATTAACAGGAGATAAAACTCAGATGCAAACAGCTACTTTTGATCTTCCTGTGACTCAGTTGAAACACTTCCTTTTTTTTTTTTTAGATTTTTAAAAAAATTTTTATTTGACAGAGAGAGATAGCGAGAGCAGGAACACGAGCAGGGGGAGTGGGAGAGGGAGAAGCAGGCTTCCCAGCGAGCAGCAAGCCCGATGCGGGGCTCCATCCCAGGACCCTGGGACCATGACCTGAGCCGAAGGCAGACGCTTAACGACTGAGCCACCCAGGCCTCCTGGTTGAAACACCTCATGTCTGCTATTTGAAATGTCCTGAAAAAAACACTGAAGAAGTCAGTAGAGCAGGGAACGTAACAGGATCTTTAAATAATTTAGAGCTAGGTAATCTGGACATAAAAATGAACACTTTAAAATTTCTAGCAACTACCTTTTTTACTATGTTCAATTAGCTAACATACAGTACATCATCAACTGAATGGGAAGAAATCTAGCAACTACTTTTAATTAAACCTTGGGTTCCTCATTTTTTCCCTAATTGGTGGTCAAAGTAAATAGTTGACCTGTGATTCCTCCCCACCGCCACAAAAAATTATTATAAAGGTAGTAATTTGGTGCTGAAGATTATGAATACCAATCCTCAGGAAGTTTATAGATCAGCAGGGCTCCAGCTTATAGTAATAAAAAATACATTTCATTTTAAATGTTTAGAAGTAAAAAGGAATTCATCTTTGTCCTATTTCATCAGTGTGCAGGCATCTATAGTTAAAAAGGAATAGAAGTTTTGTTAGACGGGGCACCTGGGTGACTCAGTCATTAAGCGTCTGCCTTCGGCTCAGATCATGATCCCAGGGTCCTGGGATCGAGCCCCGCATCGGGCTCCCTGCTCGGCAGGAAGCCTGCTTCTCCCTCTCCCACTCCCTCTGCTTGTGTTCCTGCTCTCACTATCTCTCTCTCTGTCAAATAAATAAAATCTTAAAAAAAAAAAAAGTTTTGTTAGACGAATTTTGCAAAAGCGTCCCTGTGCCTCCACGTCTTTCAGATGCTGTTAAACTAGCACCTCCAACCCATCTTAGCAAAACTTTGTAGATCTTTGGGGCCTCATCTCAAGAGTTGCTTCCTCCTTGAAGGCTAACTGGACTGCCTTACTCTGCAGTATGCACATTCATCCGATGTATCGAATTTCTTATTCAGGCTTGCAAACTCCTAGGGGATCTGTTCTCTGCCTACTTCAAGTCAGTACCACACTCACCGAGGCTCACAATGTTTCCATCTACCCTGTCTCCTCCATTCCTCAGATGTGCCAAGTTTATTTTTCCAGCCTTAGAGCCTTTGGTCTATATAGCCAAACCCTCGGGCCCTGAATCAGATGCTTTCTGCCCTGCCTTCAACTCCAGCCACAGGCGTGGTAACTGTTCCCATTCAGTCTTTGACCAGGATCTCAGAGAAGACCTAGCACCTTCCTTTGGATTCCTGCTACGTACCTTTCACTTTAGCCTCACTGTGATGTGGGATTCTCACAGAACTCACTTGGTACAATTTCATAGCTTGGAAGTAAAGAGAAGTTCCCATGGAGCAACCCTTGACCCGTGGTGGACATTTGGCTGGTGGATAAATGTTTCCTCCTTTCATCCCTTGGGTAGACAGTTCTGAGCAGCATTCCAGAAGTTTCCTCTGAAGATCCTGTAGAATCAGCTACCAGTTGCCCATGGCCAGTTTGGCAGTGTATCCTTACGTTGGCTTTCCTCTTTTCTGTTTTTACTCCTGTGCATCTTCTGCATCCTGGGATCATTTCCCAAATAAGAGAGTTGCATGTAAGCTTTTGTCTCAGGCTTTTTGTTTTTTTTTTTGAGAATCCAGGCTAAGACAGTCAGTACCCAGACCAGCTCTATAATGCAGACCCCCGGGATAGGAGGTTGGAGCTGATTTACTCACCCGTCGTGGCAGTCACCCCCACTGCCATTTGTGGTAGGCAGAATGTAGTAGCCATAGGACTCCTCCCACCCCCACCCCCGAAGATGACTATCTCTGGAACTTGTGAATATGTTACCTTGCTTGGCAAAAGCAAATGTGATTAAGGTTAAGGATCTTGAGATGGGGAAATTATGCTAGATTGTCTGGATAGGCCCACCTTAATCATGTAGGTCCTTAAACGCTGAGACTTTTCTGGGCTGTGATCAGAGGGAGATGTGAGTATAGACAGACGGCCAGAGAGATGCAACATCGCCGGCTTTGCAGATGGAGGGGGACCACGAGCTGAGGAATGTGGGCAGCTTCTAGAAGCAGGACAAAGCAAGGAAATGGATTCTTCTCTATAGCCTCCAGAAAGGAACTCAGCCCTGATGCCACCTTGATGTTAGCCTGGCGAGACCTGTGACGGACTTCTTTCCGTCAGAACTGTCAGATAGTAATCTGTGTTTAAGCAGCGACATTTGCAGTAATCTGTTAACAACAACAGAACACTGAGGGGCTGTTGGTAAGCAGATACTGACCGGCCCTGACGTGTGGGAGCAGCACGATCTCCCCCCAGGCTCATGTCTTGGTGCGGGTGGATGAGTACTGACCGGATCTTACAGTACCTACGGCACTTGAACAGTAGGAGGCCCATGAGAAAGACTGTGCATTTGGCTAGTTTTTATTAACAGCTCGGGAGGCCTGGGGAAAAAAAATGCAGGCGTAAGTCAGCCAACTCTCAACCCGAGGCCCACTGTGGAAGCTCGGCCTCTGCGGCAGGGATTAAGGAGAGCCTGACCTCCCGCAGCAGAGGGAAAAGTACCTCAAAGAGGCCTGGGGTCTAATGGTAAGGTTGGCTGAGCTGCAGACGGGATAAACTGCTGTCTTGACAATTCTTTATCAACGCCAGAGCCTTGTTAGGAAGAGATTGGGACGCTGGGGCCTAAGTTAGTAACTTAGGTTAATAACACAGTGTAGATGCACCCAAACCTGTTGAAAACAGGGTTCCCCTAACCCAGGGCTGGCAGGAGTGGCTTGTCCTTCCGCACCTGAGGACCTGCCGAGACCTCCGGTGAGGCGGATGCCTGCAAGATGGTGAATGACCTCCTTGAGATCCTCTTCCAGTGGTAAACCCAGAATCAGGTCAGGTCTCAACGTGGTTTCAACACAGCCTGCGCAGAGAAATACACCGCTGTGTGGGAGGAAATAGCTTGACTGCAGAAGGAGTTGCAGAATCGGGATTAATAGGCACTCTCGGGAACCAGGGCAAAATGTGTTCAAGTGGATCTGGAGGGTGTTGGGCCAGGGGTGGAGGTGGAGGGAAAACTACTAGGCTGGCTAGGGAGAGTTCATCATCACAGGAGCATTTAGCCATGGCTTGGACTGAAGGACACCCGCAGCTGGTCCCCACGTGCAGCTGGGTTGGCTACAGAGCCGTGGACGTGAGGAAGGCGCACAGTGAATGAGTCGGAGATGGCAGTGTTAAGGAGAACGTCGACCGAAGAACCACCTACCTACATCGTCCAGGAGGACACTGCCTTCACTGAGGCAATAAAGAATGTTCTGGGGAGGGGTGTCCCAGCACCTGTGAGAAGGTCAGTGGTGGCTGCCCATTGCCAGTGGGCCTTGACAGTAGGAAATGGAACCGGGCATGCTGCTCTCAGCAGGGGTGATGAGATTCTAGAACGGCAGAGGCTGTGCATTCCTACTTCAGTGTCAGAGGCAAGATGGACGTGATAGAATGGGCAGTCAGGCTGCAGTGGCAATCAAGGTACCTTGATCTGCTGGGCTTTGTGACAAGGGCTAATAGGTCACAGAGTTCTGAGTGACAGCTAGCTAGAGTGTTGCTTGACTTGTATAACCAAAAAAAAAAAAGAATGAAAAGAGGCAAGCTGGTGAGCAGAGACTGATATAGCTTGTCACGACGGGAAAATCATGGGCCCAGATTTCAGTTAATTTACAGACCCAGGGCACAGGGATAGGGAAGGCCAGGTCTTCTTGAGGAAGAGCCCTGGGGCACGAGTATATGCAATATACATACCCAGAATTTTTAAGGACTGTTGGATAAAAAGTCTCCACTGAAACGGATACAGGGAATCCTAAACACTATTATGGCCTTATGTGGGGATGCGGGTCTTTGGAAACCAGGTGATGGGTGGAGTTCATGCCAAAGTCTGTCTCACAGTGGGTCCCACCTTGGGGTTCTTTCCCCAATCTCCAAGCACATATTTGGGATAAATATATTTAGACCACTGACCTGTAGAGGAAGAGGCATTATGGGAGGAAGAACCACATGGAAACCTCTGGAACTCTACCCTCTCCCAGGTCATGTTAGTAAATGATGAGCAATCACATAAGGAAATGCAGCCATCAGTATTACCATTCAAAATCAGTATGATCATCAAAAATGTTTAAGGACACAGAGGTGACGGGCTCCATCATAACCTTTAACTTCTCCGTCAGGCTTCTAAAGAGAGCAACGGAGAGCAGAGGACGACCGCGGGTAGTCGGTTGTAGCTGCCACGCCGGCTGAGGTATCCTTCCTGGAAGCCTCTGGTATCCATCTGCAGCTGTTACTTTGGAAAATGCATTCTTCTCAATCTCCCTCAGAGAGGAGGGTCCAAGCACTTCATATCCCCCAGGGATGGGCAGCTACTGTCCTCACTCTAAGCAGTTGTAAACCTCCCGCTCTGTGTCACAGGAGAGTCCGAAGGACCTTAATTATCTTGCTGTCTGCCGAAAGTCATGCTAGTCCACTGGGCTGTGACAACGTGCTGGATTTAGCATCCGAAAGTGGCAAGAACTCAGAACCCTAGTAGGACTCGTGTGTGCCAGAGTGGGGGTGATAAACTCCAGGAAGAATCAGGTGCCTGCCACACTGAGGGAGGAGTCAGAGGAGCAGTGAGCTGGGGGCACGGCTCCACATTCCTTCCACGGTAAAGGACCATTTGTTGCATCTTCTACCCTTAGCGCTGAGACAGAGGCACAGGGTTTGGTGGCCTGTCTGGGTTTGGGAAGTGCATGCATTGTACTTAGTATAGTCTTCCAACCCCCGGGTCATGGCTGCCAGTTTCAAGTGGATCCCGCGCGCGTGCGCACACGCACACACACACGCAGAGCCCGGTTCGGGCTGTGCTGCGATCTGCATTGCCACCCAGGCTGTATACAGGGCAGGGCAGTGAAGAACGCCGTGGGGTCTCAGGCCGGCCCCGTAGGAGGTTACAGCACAGCGCTCTGGGGGCCTGGAGTGAGGCCGCGCTTTCCACGGCAGAGACCTGCTCCCGCTCCTGGGGGCTCCTGGGCCCTGGGAGAGCCGGAGCCCCTGGTGATGGGACACGAAGAGACAGAGCCCCCGTTGCTGTCTCCTCAGGAGCTGGGCGTTATCAGACCCATGGAGTCATCAATTCAGACGGGCGCCGCAGCGACTCACCTTACTGGAACTGACGTCTACTGAGGCAGGGGTTTGCCTGTCCTGACGGCAGTGTATCCTCTAATACAATCAGGCTCCGACCCAGAGAACATCTGCTCCGTTTTCATGGTCTCTCGTAACATTGCCTCAAAGACTCTTCTGGTAAAGGCCACGGACACTTGACCACGGGACCTACTCACCCTCCTGTTTACCTCAGCACAAGTAGCAGCCGGCATTCACAGGACAGGGGTGAGCCTGCTAAGGCTCCGGCGCCGTAGGGCAGTGGCCCGCAGCCCGACAGTCTCCGTGCCTGATGGATGGTGTGCCCTGTTGCTAAAATACACAGGCCTGGGGGGCACCTGGCTGGCTCAGTCGGTGGAGCATGCAACGCTTGATCTCAGGGTTGTAAGTTCGAGTCCCACGCTGGGTGTAGAGATTACTTAAAAATAAAATCTTAGGGGTGCCTGGGTGGCTCAGTTGGTTAAGCGACTGCCTTCGGCTCAGGTCATGATCCTGGAGTCCCGGGATCGAGTCCCACATCGGGCTCCCTGCTCAGCGGGGAGTCTGCTTCTCCCTCTGACCCTCCCCCCTCTCATGCTCTCTCTCTCTCATTCTCTCTCTCAAATAAATAAATAAAATCTTAAAAAATAAAATAAAATCTTAAACAAAGCTACCCAGGCCTGGGCACAGACGGGTAGAAGTGGGATAGCCTTCTCTCGCCATCACAGTCGAATTGGTACTTCTCTTTCCTACATCCCAGGGTCAGTTAGATCGGAGGTTATGGTTTCTGGGGGCCGGGGGATGCTTTCCCCAGGGGACCCAGTAAGGGTCCAGTGAACTGGAATCCGTGGCTATCGCATGGTCACGTTGAGGTCTCTGTGTGAGTTGACAATCAGGCAAAGAAAGGAGCTATTATACTGGTGGAGATTATTGACCCTGATGATCATAAGGAGATAAAGAGGAGTATGTCCAGGACCCAAGAGATTCCCTGGAGCTAACTTTGGGGCCTCAGGATACCAGTGAACAGAGATTGTAGCAAATACGGCCTGACAAGGGCAAGGCAACTAAAGGCTCAAATCTTTTGTTTTTTAAGGATTTTTTAAAAAGTCATCTTTACACCAAACATGGGGCTTGAATTCACAACCCCGAGATCAAGAGTCCCATGCCCCACCAACTGAGCCAGCCAGGCACCCTTGCAGACTCAAGTCTTTGATGATAAAGGTGTGCATGATACTACCCAATTAGACCAGCTAAAATGCTGGCCACGGGTCAGGCAAATTTAGAATGGGTGAAGGAGGGAGGGAGGGACGAGTCTGCAGCCTCAGGGCCGGCTACAGCACCCGGACCGTGGCTCCGTAGTCTTCGAAGCCTGGTCCGTCCCTAGAAGCAGCATCACCTAGGAACTTGTTAGAAACGCACATTCTTGGGCCCGCTCCAGAATCAGAACTCTGGGGGTGGGTCCTCACGGTCTGTTTCCACCAGCCCTCTAGGAGATTCTGATGCGCTGGAACTGAGAGCCACCCCTGTAAGCTGTCCGACTCACCCCACTGCGTGGAGTCCTTCCAGGCCCCAGCGCCTTGAAGGAGCTGCCTGCAGTGGTTTGGACGGAACAGAGGACTGCTCGGAGCGGGGCCCGGGCTGGGCTGTGTCAGCTGCTAGGCACCATTCAGGTCCTTTCAGCCGCACTTTTCCCTCCAGCCCCGGAGGCCGTGACCGTTTCCACTCGAGTTTGGACAGCGTCATGCAGGTCCTACTTGACCGCATCTTGTCTCGGGCCAATGCTCTGGACTCTTCCGTCCCTCGGGCTTTCCTGACACTAAGGCGTGGGAAGCTCCGGGAGCCCATCTGACACTCGCACAGCCTCATCTGCAGATGTTCTTCCAAAACAGGGCTCCAGTGGTGCCTTGGGGTGGGGTAGTACTTAAACACAATCTGGAACTGCAGGGCAGGTGACCCCCTGGGACCGCTCCTGACCAGCGGTGAACAAGAGCTGGTGCGTCAGTGCTTTCCCCTTTTGCACCCTGGGCATCAGACACCTGAGATGTGCTTCCTGAGGCCCATCAGAGCATCCTGCAGGACTGAGCACCAACCACCCGGAGCACTGGCTGATTTGTGCGGACTTTTCCTGTTTCCCTCCCAGCCCCTCCCGCCTCTCCAGGCTCGTTTCCCCAAAAGCTACTAGGCTCTGTTTGGGAGGAACCCAGTCCAGAACCCCTAGCTGCCCAGAATGCTCTTGGCCGGCTTTCCGCGGGTCACCCCTGCTTCCTACTCAGATCTCAGACTGTCCTCTACTCAGCGTGGCCTTTCACAGTGGTCCCATCCCAGGGAGTGAGCCTCTGATATCAGATGACCCGGTTTGCATTCTCTGGATAGCATCTGTCACTATCTCGTGTTTTTCTTACAGCATTTTTTTTTCGTCCATGCCTTTGTCCAGCCCTAGAATATACCGCACAGGAGAGCAAGGGCCCGGCCCAGCTCATTCTTTGCTCTTTCCTCGGTACCTTGAACAGTGCTGGCCCATGGGAGGCACTGGATAAATATTTCTTGATTAAATAAATGAATGAATGCTAGAGTTTGAGAACAAGAGAGCAAATCTAGACATTTTTTGGGGGGGGGAATGCATATCTTAAGTTTAAATTTATTTAAAAATTACAAAAATGTCCCCACCCAAGTTGTCCATGAAAAAATTTAAAAGCAGCAACAATGCTCTTGGTTAATGTCCAGCAGTTTAACGCAATTTATAAAATTGAACAAAATTTAGATGTGTGTCTGATGCCTCTATAGACACGGGACCCTTTCTTTAGGTCCCTTTCTTTAGGATCTGGTAGTATCATTATCGGGACACTTTCCAAAGCCTTTTTCCTTTGGACTCTGTGTAAAATGATCCGATAGACTCCCGTGATGGAGCTCCGGGCTCCTCTCCCGTGGCTGTTCCGGATGTGCTCTTCTGTAATACCCAAATATTCCAAAGTGCTTTTGACCTCGTTTTCTTCTTCTTTAAGGGTGCTGGTTTCGGACAAATGTTTGGGATCCAGTTGGAAAGGCTCCAGAGGGGTGGGGTAGGGCACCCCTTGCATCCACTCGTTGTTCATGATGGAGTCGATCCCGTGCCTGTCGGTGGGTATGGGCTGGAGGACGCCGCGGATGAGGCGGAGGCAGGGCTCGGACACGTGTGGGGGCACGCTGTATGCGCCCTCCAGGATGCTCTTCTTCAGTTTGGCCACGGTCTCTGCCCGAAAGGGCATGGTGCCCGTCACCATGAAGTACAGGAGCACCCCCAGGGCCCAGATGTCCACATAAATGCCGACATAATGCTCGTCTCGGAAAAGCTCAGGCGCAGCATACGGTGGCGACCCGCAGAAAGTGTTGAGCATTTCGCCTTTTTTACTTACTGTGCTGAATCCAAAATCACCCACCTTCACACAAGTATTACTGGTATAAAATACGTTTTCTGCCTTCAGGTCTCTATGAATAATTTGGTTCTCATGCTGTGGTAGAAAACATAGGGAAAAGTCATCATTTCCAAGGTATAATACCAACATAAAAAAAAATAAATGCATCAGTTGCTTGAAACAGTGAGGTGATGATGGGGTAATAACAGGAGTTCAATGGATGTCACCTTAACTCAGATCTGCAAACCTCCAGAGCTGCCCTGTCCTAACCCTGAGCAAACATAACACCCACACAGCCCCCAAACAGACCAAAGATTCTGTTCTTCGGTGGGGCAAAGGTTGGAGTCTGTCCCACACATGTGACTCAGGAATTAGTGCCAGAAATGAGGTCTGGATCTTTCGAAACTGCATATTCTGAAACACAGTGAAAATAATCTTTCATATTTGAGGCCATAAATGTTCTTTTCTGGCTGAGCAGTCTCTTGACTAGGGCTAACACCAAAGGTTTAGAACCCTCCCCCAATTTTTCAACCATGCTCTTTTGTGGGGGTTGGGGGGGTCGGGGGTCTCCTTTATCTTTATAGAATTCAGTAGAAAGAAAGAGGCTATATTCGGCAAGGTTCTAGCAGCAGGTCCCACTGAGGGTGGCAAGCGCATGCCCCACCCCCACTCTCACGTTCTGGATCCAGACAGACAACCTTGGGACCCCTGACTTCCTTAGTCCCAAGGGCTCTTGGGAGATGGTTTAATGTTACTTTGCTGGGCTTCCTGGGGTAAGAATCCAGGCTTTGGAGCATGATGGTTTGGTTAATTCTAGGTTCAACAATAGCAGCTGTGTGATGTGTTTTCTTTCTTTGTAAAATGAGATACCGACAGCCACCTCACAAGATCGCTGTGAGGAGGGCGGGTGGTCCTGTATCTGCAGTGCTCAGCAAGGGCCTGGCATGGAGTCAACGCACTCCGTGGAACCTGGATCTACATCCATGATTCTCTCTTCCTCTCCTCAGAGACCAGGCGGCTGGGAGAAATGTCAGGGCACAGAGCTGCAGAAGACTCAGCCTGATTCTCTTCTGCTCTCCCGCCCAATCTCTTCTATGGAGGATGTGGAAGACTCTTCCCATCTGTTCTATTGCTCGATGTGGGTCCTGCCTGCTCCCTGGCCCTGGGCAAGTTCACAGCAGCATAGGACCACTTGAATGCCAACCCGTGGCACCTCAGGTCTGAAACACCCACCGCCATTACAGTCGGGCTCTTCTCTCTTGCTCAGTTTTTTTCCTCCCCTTCTCTCTCCTGATGCCTACCTTGGGTCCCTAGGTCACTAACTTCCCTCTAGTAGTTTGTCCAGAAAGTCATTGATCCCAGCCTCACCCCACAGCATCCAGTCAGAGGAACAAACTAGAAACAGCCTCTCAGCTCACACAGACCCCAGACGAGTGTGTCTTTTCTGCCAACTGGGTAGAGGACAGCCCAGACTTCTGGACTAATGGAGCCACAGAGGTGGTGGTCAGGCCCGCGTGCCAAGCTCCTCTGTGTGCGTGACAATATGGCCAATGGCGGAGGGGGCACAGAGAACCAGCTCTTGGAGGAACTAGGAGTCCAGACTTACCTAAAGAAATAATCGGAGAACTAAAGTAAGAATGACATCACCAAGTGTTAATCTGCTGAGCACGGAGGCGGCCAGAGCTGGAGGGATTCACCAAAGGCAAGAAGGGTCTGTGTGAGCTGACGTGAGATTGAAGAAAATTCCAGACAGAGACAGCTGAGCAGGGACATGAAGGGTGGACAGGATTTGGAATGTGAGACACGGTAAGAGGGGAGAGAGCATCCTACACACACAGGCAGGTAGACAGGGCCAAGCAGCAGTGAGGAGCCAGCTCTCTGGTAATGGAGGAACGGCTGTGGCCAGGGCCTGGTGAGGGTCATCCCACCACTCGGAGCGACCCCTGCCAACCGCCTCAGAAGCCAGGAGGCTGCCGTGTAGCTGGAGACACCTGGGCGCTGCTTCAGAGGCTAAGAGGGTGATCTCATCCAAGCTTTGGACTCTCACGGAAGGGACTCCTGTCAGCCCTCACAAGACCACAGCCTTCCAGGATGCTTGGGTGCAGATGAACCAAAGCCCATGCTCCCACTGTGTGGAGTGTGGCAGCAGGACTCCACCGCTCACCCCCACTCACCATGTGCTTCACGGCAGACACAATCTGGGAGAAGATGAGCTTGCTTTCCGGCTCCGAGAGCTTCCCTTCCGTGCTGATTTTTCCGAAGAGCTCCCCACCTCCCGCATACTCCATCACCAAGTGGAGCTTGGACAGGGTCTCCACAACTTCGTACAGACGGATGATGTTGGGGTGGTGCAGTTTTTCCATGCTGGAAATTTCACGGGATAGTAGCCGTTGGGTTTTCTGGTCTAACTTGGTCTTGTCCAGGATCTTAATGGCCACCTTTTCTGGGAGGGAAAAAAAAAAAAAAAAGTCAGGGTCTGTGCCAGTGTTCCTGGGTGCAGAGAGATTTAGAACTGGAGGAGACCTAGATTGGCCCCTTGATTTCACTAGACACAGAAGGTAAATGGCTGTTCCCAAGCTCACAGAGCTTGTCAGCGGTGAGACAGCAATTCTTGAGTTGAGATCAGGGCTCATCCCTTGGATCAGCGTGAGTCTTCCACGCACAGATTTTGATGCCAACTCCTGCCTTCCAAGGAAGTTTCAGTTTGATCTTTATCCAGTTTTCTGGATAAAGTTAAAGCTTCTTTTCTTAGCCCAGGTCAGACCCAACCCACGCCCTCTGCCTCCTCAGGCATCACCCCTGTTCACAGTTCCCACCACCGCGTGCACAGCTCCATTCCAACTGTTACACAACTGTTTGTCCCTCCTAAAAAGGGACTGAACATCCCTGCCTGGGGCCTTTCCCCTATCTGGATCATTTCCTCTGCCTGGCTCACCACTGCTTCCCTGTTCTTTATGCAGGTAACTCCTGATGAGCCTTGCCGACTAGCCTCGGAACCAGCCTCTTCCGGGACATTCAGATTCTGTGTATTCTCTGTCCGATGATCTCAGCACACTGGCCTATAAATGTTGATTCCTTGTCTGTCTCCCCCTCCTACCCCTTCCTGTGTGGCTATATTTTATCTGACTTTGTCCATGCCAGGCACATAATGTCACAGTGCAGGCCACAGCGGCGCTCAGCGTGTGTGGAGTCCCGGGGAGGGCACGAGCAGACGGACCCGCAGCGGGACACGCAGCTGGAGGGAGGGGTCGCCAGTCCGATCGCTCTGGACTGTAGTTTGCTATTATGTATTGAGAGCCCTAAGAATGGCTGCACGTTTTGACCCAGCCATTTCACCTCTGGCAATTAATCTTAAAGAAATCATCTGACACGTGTACAAGACAGGACGTGGAAGAAGACTTCTGTGATATTGGGAACAGCATCCAGCAAGACAGAGGGTTAAAATGAAGTCTGGTTCATCTATCTCTGTAACAGTACACCATGCAGCTATCCACATAACGATGTGGATCTTTATCTGTTGAAATGAAGAGATGTTCAATAGAGAACAAGTGGGAAAAAATACAAGTATCCATTTGCATACCTTTACATTTATATAAATATACATCTGCATACAAAAAAATCTGGCAACTTATGCACCAAAATGTTTAGATAATAGTTATTTTATTAATAAGGGGATCATGGGGCGCCTGGGTGGCTCAGTAGGTTGAGCATCTGCCTTCGGCTCAGGTCATGATCCCAGAGTCCTGGGATTGAGTCCCGCATCGGTCTCCCTGCTCGGCGGGGAGCCTGCTTCTCCCTCTGCCTTTCACCCTGCTTGTGCTCGCTCTCACTTTCTCTCTCTCTCTCTCTCTCTAATAAATAATAAATAAAATCTTTAAAAAACAATAAGGGGATCATGGGTGGTTTTTTAAAATTTTTTTTACTTACCTGTATTCTCTAATTTTCCTACAATTAATTTATACAATTAACATAAATTGTGTAATAAAAGTGGTTAATGTTTGAAAATGATGAATCTACTCCAAAGTAAAACAATTCATTTTTTGGTTCGAATTGGACCAGACTTTCTATGAGGTGAGGAAAGAAGTTTCCAGGCAAGTAAAGGGGAAAACAGGATTGCAAGGCCCCCTTTGACCCACTTGCAAAACAACTGTTTTGAAGAACTTTGGCACAGTAGTTGTGGGCGTGAAAACAGATGCGGCTGGTTTGAAATCGGAGCACTGTTGGTATTAAACGTAGGTCCGTTAGCGCTTCTGGAATGGAAAGGGGCAGGGTCCGCTGGCGTCTGATGTGACCACACTTGCTCTGGTGGAGGCAATACTGGGGAAGAAGGAGACGAGCCATAAGCGAGCAGAACCCTTGGGGTTTCCATAACCTCCGCAGGCAGAGTCCCAGGGACAGACACCCCCCCACCCCCCAAGCCCGGAGGCATGCCGCCG
Organism: Phoca vitulina; assembly: GCF_004348235.1. Taxonomy (NCBI): domain Eukaryota; kingdom Metazoa; phylum Chordata; class Mammalia; order Carnivora; family Phocidae; genus Phoca; species Phoca vitulina. Next base: position 33,670,875 of record NW_022589720.1, on the reverse strand, counting down.
CCCGGCTCGTGGCTTTTCAGCTGTTCAGTGTTTAGGATTAAGATTCACTTCACCTGCTTACCAGAAACAGAAACTTGTGGTTTGGGTAGCCTGTTAGGTGAGCTGCTCTTTTAAGGGCTGGAATAAAGAGCTCCATCCTTGAATCCGGCAGATGGCCTGCAGAAGAGCCCGCTGCTGGCCTCCCTCGATCCTGACCCCGACTTCTGTGAGGGTGCGCGTCCCCTCTGCTGCTTGGCCGGCGGCCACACGCTGTCTCCCACATTGCGAGCACCCAACAACCAGGTCACAGTGCGGTCAGGCTGATGTCACAAGCCTCCCTGGAGCGCAATCCTAGTCTTATTTTTATTCTATGTTTGAGTGGTTCTTGGCAAGGCTGCTGTCCCAGGGCCTGGACCAGAGTAGGACAGGAGGGGGGCTGGGAGGCGGGGGACTTCTTTAAACTCTGTGCCCTGGGCACCCCGGGGACTCACGCTCCTCCCCACCTGCTCCCTCCACTTTGTGTTAAATCAGATTATTGCCATGCTTGGATATCCACATAAATGGGTAATCATAGAACACATTTTAAAAAGCCCTGGTATTCGGAATGGTTGCTAAGTGGCAGAAACTGCTCTTCCACGAAGAGCGAGGTCTCCACATCCACTCTTTCCACAAGTGTTCAGTGAGCACAGGTGAGCACCTACTGTGCACCAGGCAATGAAGAAGACACTGTCCCTACAGTCTAGTGAGGGACAGAGACTTTGAGAAACGACCCTATTACAAGTGCAGCCCAGGGGAGGAAGGAGTACAGGCAGGAGAACGGCAAGGCCTTTCTGGGAAGGGACACTCGAGCTGCGGCCACGAGGTGAGGAGGGAGGCCCAGCACGTGGCCGTGGGAGCCACAGGCCTGGGCGAGGGACGACCTATGTGTTTGAGGACGGGAGGGGAGCCCACTATGCTGGACACAGAGAATGAGGGGAGTGGGCCCAAACCAGCCTGTGTGGTCGGCAGGGTCGGAAAATCCAGGGCCTTGGAGGCGGTTTCAAGAAAGGCAGCCTTTATCTGTAGGACAGTGGCAGACGGTCCACAGTTTCAAGGGAGGGTATGATCATCTGATTTCCGTGTCAGAATAAGTACTCTGGCTGCACTGTGGGGAATGGATAGACGAATGGGCCTGAGAGCAGGCTGGTGGTTTAGGAGGTGATTATGGCAATCACACAGACAGGACTCTCGTGTGCTGCCAGGGGAGAGAGAGAGTAGACACATTTGAGAGTAGCCCTCCCCTTTCTCCCAATCGAGTTAAGAGTCTGACACGGGTCCCGTGTAGTGAGCAACACATTCCTTAAACTAGGACTTGCAAACTCAAATATCTCGAGAGGCCAGGGTGGGGATAGGGTGGCAAGCTTATTGTAAGGCAATAGGGAGTAGGTGGGGATGCCGGAGTCCTGAGGAGTACATGGCCAGGTGGAAACTCCACCCCAGACAGTTGTCCCTGTTTGGAATGTAGACTCAGTGTTGTCAAATCTGATTTTGTCAAGAGAAGCCAGACATCTGAAAAAAATTTCTTTTAAGATTTTATTTATTTATTGGACAGAGAGAGCACAAGCAGGGGGAACTGCAGAGGGAGAGGGAGAAGCAGACTTCTTGAGGCAGGGAGCCCGACGCAGCGCTCGATCCCAGGACCCTGGGGCCATGACCTGAGCCAAAGGCAGACGCTTAACCATCTGAGCCACCCAGGTGCCACAGACATCTGAATTTTTATGCAAATATTCCAATCACTAAGTGTCAGCAAAAATTCAAATTTTTAGACCTAGAGTGGACCAAGCAAAATATGTCTGTAGGACCAAAGGGACAAGGGGAGAAAATAGATATTAGAACACAGAGTGCTGTGTAGAGAAACTTGCCGTGAGAGGAGCTGAGACCTTCCTTCCAGACACACAGCCAGGCTGAGCCAACCTTATAGTGAGAGGCTGGGAGAACAGAGATCAGGCCCTCCCTCTCCTTCCTGTGGTCCCCTGCAAGTTACCAAAGCCAACTGGAACCCAGAGAACTAAGGAAACCTGATGTAGCCTGGGCAGAGGGCAGAATGAGGGAGGAGAGCGGATCTGGAAGGTCGCTGGCAAAGCAGGCTTACAGGGTAAGTGTGTGGGGGGCAATGTGGGCATGAAGCAAGGGGGTGTGCCCCTAGTTTGGGGTCAGGGGAGACTTGGAGGCTTTCTCTGGAATCCGACCGTTAGCTAGAGGAAAGTAGAGAAGAGGCGATGGGGGAGGTTCTAATGGTAAGGATGTGTAGGAGAGAAGGTCTCGGAAGCAGGAAAGACCTTGATACCTTGAGGTATTTGTCTATATACCTTCTGATTGGCTTTCTTTATCAATAAAATGTTTTTGAGCACTACTCTAATACATATATATATATTTATAAATTATATACATGTACTACTAATATATACATTTTAAATATATATAATCATAGAAATTAAAAAGATAGAATGACAAATAAATATAGATGGAAATTCTAATATTGCCTTCCCTCACCCAGTGAATCATTTTGGGCATCCCCTAGGGAATGCAGACCCTACTTTGGAGACCACTCAGGGTCACCAATGACCTCCAAGTTGCTAAAACTGATGGTCAGTTCTTAGGCTTTATCCCTCCCCCTTGAAACAACTTTACCATTGGTTTCTAGGGCAACACACACTCCTGGCATTTCTCCTAGCTCTCTTTTGTTTTTTTTATTATTGAAGCGTAGTTGAATATGATGTTATATTCGTTTCAGGTGGGCCACATAGTGATTCAAGTTCCACACATGACTTAATGCTCACCTCGGTAAGTAGTCACCATACAATGTTATTACGATATCATTGACTATATGCCTATGCTGTGCTTTTCCTCTTCATGACTTATTTATTTTATAACTGGAAGTTTGTAGCTCTTAATCCCCTTCACCTATTTTACCCATTCCCCATCCTCATGTCTGGCAACCACCAGTTTATTCTCTGTATTTATTTTTAAAGATTGAGTTATTTATTTTAGAGAGAGTGCATGTGTGCAAGTGGGGGAGGAGGCAGAGGGAGAGGGAAAGAATCTCAAGCAGACTCCCTGCTGAGTGCAGAGCCCATGGGGCTCGATCTCACAGCCCTGAGATCATGACCCTAAGATCATGACCTGAGCCAAAATCAAGAATCGGATGCTCAACCGACTGAGCCACCCAGGCACCCAGTGTTCTCTGTATCTAAGAATCTGTTTGTTTTGGGGGGAAAAAAAAGAATGTTTGTTTTGTTTTTAGATTCCACATATCAATGAAATCACATGGTATCTGTCTTTTCTCCTGCCTCTCCTACTTCCAAGGCTCCTTTGCTGTGTCCTTTTCATCTCTGCAGCCCCTGAATGTTGGCTACCTGAAGGCATCGTCCTTGGACTCCTTCCCTACAATCATTTCCTTAGTGATTCCAGATGCATAAACACGTCTGCCTGTATGATCTCTCCCCTTAGTTGTCTTAGTTTGGGTTCTGCCTGAAGCAGAGCCTGAGGCAGGGATTCAGGTGGACGAAGGAGGTAACCTGGGAAATATAGGTAGAAGAATGAGGAACGGAGATGGGAGAAGAAAGATGGCCAGGAAATGGTGTGTTACCAAGCAAGTTACCAGTCAGCCCTGCTAAGAGTTACTGTGCCTAAATATCACGAGAAGAACTGGGGTATTTATATACCAACCACTGCCAGTAATTGGTGTCGGCTGCTCTGGGGGATATAAACTCCCATCTATTTCTGGCCTCCCACACATTCGGGAAGAGCAGGCTCCAGCAGCTAGAGAGAGCCCAGAGGCTAGGAGATGGTGAGACTGGCACGTGGAGGCCAGGCTCGCATGCACTGATGTGGTAAGGTGCTAGGAGACGTGATGTGTGTGTGGGGGGGAGACACCCACAGCACCTGCCATATATGTGTAATAGATGTGTAACAAGCATGCACGACAGAACATGTTCAATATTGTGCTCCTGATCTCCCCCCACCCCAAACCTGCCCCTCCTACAGTCTTCCTGATGTCAGCAAATGGACACTCTAGTCTTATGCTTGTCTAGACCACAAATCTTTGAATATCTGAGTCCTCTTTTACATCCCACTTTGAATTCGTCAGCAGATCCTGTTATCTCTACCTTCTAGACACAGCCAGAATCCAGCCACTTCTCAGCACCCCACTGCTGCCTTCCTGCTCCAAGCCACCGTTCTCTCTTGCCTGGATAATTGCAATAGGCTCCTCACTGATCTCTCTCTTTCTGCCTTTGACCCCTTGCAGTCTATTTTCAACAGAGCTGCCGGGGTGATCCTATTAAAGCATAAGCCAGATCATGTCACTTCTCTGCTCCCTCAGAGGGCTCTGGTTTCACTCAGAGGAAAAGCCAGAGTCCTTCCTATGACCTAATGACCCCACATGATCTGGTCACCGCTGTCCCCTGGCCTCAGCCCCCTGGCCATTCCTGGAGTACCACAGGTACCCTCCCTCCTTAGGCTTGTTGTCCCCTCTGTCTGACCACTCTCTCCCCTACATCGGTGGCCAGAGAATGTATTTCTTTCAGGTCAGTAATCACCCCCTCAGTAAGGCTGTCCTGGCCAACTTATCTAAAATGTGGCCCTCACTGTTCCCTATGCCCCCCTTGATTTCCTTCTTATCACTTATCACTGTGTAACAGAGTGAATACTTTCCTGACTTGTTTTTGTCTGTCTCTCCCCACTAGAATATAAGCGCCATAGGACAGAGACTGTTGTCTGTTTTGTTCCTTGCTGCATCCCCAGTCCTTAGAAGAGTATCTGCTCCATACACAGTAGGTGCTCAACAAATATTTATTGAATGAATGTTCTCACCAGCCCCACAAGAACCCAGGGTGAGTCTTATCATCACAGAGTAAACTCAATTTGGCACTTGGCTCTTTCATTTACTATTTTGTTCCAGGCACCTTCCATGTTACCATAGACTCTTCAAATCCTGATTTTTAATGGCTGTATAACCTTCCATCCAGCGTATATGCTTTTATTTACCTGACCATTCTTATGTCGTTGGATCACATCAGTGATTTCTAGTCCTTTGTGCTATAAATAAGACCACAAGGAGCATTTTTGAGTTCTAGTATTTCTAATATTAGACTTATTTTTAGGATGGATTCACCAAAGCCACTAAGTAACCATTTTTAAAATAAGAAAACAAGCTTTAATTGCTGTTTTAATGAATGTTGTTCAAAGGAGATATTACTGCTTTAAAGTCTGTGGGCTTTGTCTATGAAGCTTGACTCAAGACTGAGTTAGTCCCCAGTCCTGTCCGCCCGGAGGGGCCAGCAGAGAGGACCTACCAGAGAATACTGCCATGCAACGCTCCCTCGAAAATCTCTTCCCTGCCACTTCTGGGTTTTCACGAGAAGTTCTATACTAATTCCCCAAATATTTGTTGAATAGTTATTATTTATAACCCATGTGGGGAAATTCTAAAGATCAAAATGCTGCAGTGACACCAAGGAGCCTGTGACCAGAACACCCAATATTTTCACTCTCCCCTGGATTTGTTAAGCCCCAAAGCTTTATTCCCCATTCATATTTCTTTTGGGCTCCAAGGTGGCTGTTGGACTCCATGACCTTCATGTTCCTCCAAGTCAGTGCTTCCAAATCTTTACTCTCAAATCCGTTTCTTCTCCTACAGTCACTCTTCACTGCTGAGTCGTTAAAGCGGGAAACCTGGGGGTCACCTTCAATACCTTTTCTCCTTCCCTGCTCTTACCCATGCAATTCACCACAGGGTTTTCCAATATTCTGAAATATTTCTCAAATGCATCCCCTTTTCTCCATCCTTTCTGTCACTTCTTTTTAAAAAACATTTTTTTGTGGGGTGAACAAATTTTTTTTTTTTTTAAGATTTACTTATTTGAGAGAGAGAGAGAGGGAGAACAGGGGGAGGGGCAGAGGGAGAGAGAGAATCTCAAGCAGACTCCCAGATGCCCGTGGAACCCAACACAGGGCTCAATCCCACGACCCCAAGATCATGACCTGAACCAAAATCAAGAGTCAGACGCTTAACCAACTGAGCCATCCCGGTGCTCGTCTGTCGCTTCTTTAGTTGAGATGGACATCATCATTCATCTGGACCATTAGACTAATATTTTTTCTGACTTCTCTGACTTTTGTCACACCCCAACTTCAATTTGCTTTCCTCACTGAAAACTCATAAATCACTTGTATAAATTCCTTGCTTAAAGCTCTTCAGTGGCTCCCCAGTACCTAAATGACAAACCCCAAATATGCAAGAAGACTCTCCATGATCTAGTCCCTGCCTGCATCACTCTCTGTGTCCCCCTGCTTAATTCATTTTAAATCTCCAAAGACTCCCCTCCCTGGCTCATAGCTCCATGCCCTTCATAAACCTCAAGACCTACTATGAGCCTGTCCTGCTCAGCGACCCTTTCCTTCTGCCCTCAGGCACAGCGGAGCACACCCTTTGGCCTTACTCTGTGGCAGCACCTGCCAATTATATCCTGTCTCCGTGACCTACTGTGAGTTCTTAACAGGCTAGAACTGTATCTTACTCATCTCTGTAAGGCCCAGAACAAAATATGGGCCCAGGAGAGTTTATTGTATTTTTAAAAAGGAAGGTGGCGGGGGCATGAATGAACTAAGTAAATTGAGAGAAAAGAAGGGTTCTAGAAATGTGAGACTAGAGTGACAGACAGGAAGACCAGGGAAGAAGAGGCAAGGAAGGACAGCAACAGAGAAAGGGACAGGCACCCGAAGCCTCATTTACTTTTGTTTGGGACAACAGATGGAACATAAAATATTCAGAAGCTGAGTGCATCATCTCTTTTGAGAAATTTCTAATCAGCTTAAAAGGGGACTCATAGCTGCCCTATCAGCTTGCAAGGCCCAGGGGAATCTGAGCTGGTAGCTATAAAAATAAACTCCAGCCGACAGGGGCCTCTCCTGGAGCCTTCTTTCTAGAGATCCATCCAGAACAGCTGGGGCCCTTTAAAAACTACCGTCCTGGGAGCTGCTCCCGGCACCCAAATCCTCTGCTTTCCTGGGAACCCCTCCACTGTCTCATCTAGGCTGTCCACATTTCCTAGACAACTTGATGACAATTCTGGGCCAGCTGGCTTTGAATGGGGACCATATTTATACAAGCTATGTCACATGACACCATCTGATGTGGCCGGGCAGTGGGACAGCTATTTGAAATGCCCAGCGTGGCTTTCTAAGCCGCTCACTAAGCCACTTCACTCTCGTTCCCCTTTCAGAGGTGAAGATTTTGGAGGCATGTGGCATCTATCTTTCCATCCCAGTCAGCTCAAGGTGGCCAAATGTCCCCCCTCCTTCTCTCAGCCAAGTCTCCCAGTCTGGGACTCCACCTCCCACTACCTGAGCACCCCCTCTCTCTCCTGAGCCCTCACATCCGTTTGCATCCGGGCTCCCCCCCCTGCGCCCTTCTCAGCTGCTTTGTCACCTTCCTGCACCTTCCTAATTAGGGGCTCACCAAAGGCAGAACCACAGAAGAGAGGTGGGGTGCAGCTCTAGGACCAGGCCTTTACGGGATGGGCCTGCAAGTGAGGCACAGGCTGCATTTCTCTGTTGGTCAGTGACCTGCCCTTGCATTTTCTGTTGCTTAAACGAGCTCGTTGACCTGATTTTCCCCACCGCCTGTGCTTTGGGCCTCCCTCCCCTCTTCTGCACATATGTCCCATAGCCAGAGGGTGACGCTGAACCTTCGACAGTGGGGCTACGCTGTGGCATGTCGGCTGTGAGGAGTGCATGTGGGTGAGGCCACCGACGCACCCAGTTTGCACAGCAGGAAAAGGCCACGTTCTCTGGAACTCAGGGAGCTAGGATTCAGTTAATGTGCAATACTGCAGCTGAGAAGCCTGTGCCATTCGAGCAGGAAGTCACTACATCAATCTCCGTTGGTGTTGCTCCTCTTTCTTCTGCCCTCCTCACTGAACAGCCTGTCTCCAGACTCAGACACTTGCTTGCTCCTGGCTTGTGATTTCTCTGCTCAGCCTGTTATTGTCTCCACGGCGGACGTGTCCATCGATTTGCTGTGCTCTCTGCTACTCTCCCCTCCCAGAGACACTGGTTGGGACCTCAGGCTCTGCTGACACGGCTGTGGGACGTGTGACCCTAGAGGCTGCCGCTGACCTGACGTGGGCGTGCCCTTGAACTCAGCGGTGGCCTCTCATTGGTAGCCTGTCATTGGTTGGCTGAGGAGCAATCACATTCTCTCTCTTTAAAATGGGAGCTGGCCCAGAATAAAACTAGCGGTAAGGAGAAGGGTAGTAACACTGGGAGACCATGTAGACATGGGACCGGCAACCACCATTCCTGGCCAGGAGTCTTGTGACAGCTACACAGAGAAAGCCGCTCTGCAGAACGAAGTCTGAAGATGGAACACTTTCATCAAGGGAAGTAGAAATGAAAAACCGTGAGGCCCCAGAGAAAGAGGAGATGGAGAGAGTATGATCTTGCCACTCACTCTGCTTCCCTGCTGTGGGTGCACAGAATTCCCCTGTCCACGATGCCCCCCCTTTCCACGTGAGCTAATTTGCGTAGGCTTCTGTTCCATGAACCCAATGATGTGTGACTCAGCAGGCCCAAAGAACCTAGACTTTTCTGAAATCAGATTAATAATAGCATTTAATGAATATTTACTGTGTGCTCTAAGCATATGGTAGATATCAATACATTGCATGTTTAAATTTTATTCATGAAGAAATTGAGGCACAGAATGATAAGGTCACTTGTTCGGTGTCGCGCAGCAAGAGATAAAAAGAATAGGAAGTTCCACCCAGGCCTCACTGATTCCAAAGCTAGGATCTTTCCACAATATTTATTGCATGCCCTTCTGCTACTTAAAGACACAGCTGTCACTGAGACCCTGAACAGGGAGAAGGACTGGCAGAAAGGAGGCTGCAAGATGAACCCGCGCTAATTCTGCAAGGCGGGAGGACTAGATGAGGTCAGTGTTTCCCAAAGTGGAGGCCGTAACACTCATGGGGCACGGAATGATTTTCATGCAGGGAAACTGAATCACAGCATAAAAACATCATCCCCGTTTGAGTTATTCTTTAATTCTCCTAAGTAAGGCAAAGAGAAAGTCTCAGATTGGTTGTTGGTATGTTTTACTTCTGTTACTTGGCAATTTTCCTGGACAACTTCTTGAAAGTTTCTAATTAGCAAGAGTCAATCTTCAAAGTTCTCACCATACACACAAAAATCCTAACTCTGTGAGGTGACAGATGTTTTAAGTAACCTCATTACAGTAATCATTTTGCAATATATACAGATAGAAAATCACTATGATGCATATCTTAACCTACCCAATGTTACATGTCAATTATGTCTCAATAAAACCGGGAAAATACATAAATAAATAATAAAACTTTTACATTTGTTTCCATTCTACCGGTTTTTTACCATTACCTTCTATTCATAGCAAGTGACATTGGTTTTTCATTATTTAAATAATATTACATTTCCTTTTGAAGTAAGTTTATTTAAGTAAAAAAATCGAGTTGTACCAATGATGGTTACTCTGTGCCATGTACTTTGGATGTCATTTTTGATTTTCTCAACAATTCTAAGAAAAGAATCATTATCTCTATTTTATGGCTGAGGCAACTAGGGACCACAGAGTAAGTGCCCAGTAAGAGACTGAAGCAGGACCTGAAACAAATTTGCCCGATTCTGAAGTGCCTGTTCTCTGCACTTCCGCATGCTGCCTCCTCACCACTGGAATCCAACACCTGAACCCACACTCGGGAAACAGCTCCAAGTTGGCCACTCGGCGGCATTCGCTCGGACTTTCGCCTCGCAGCCTCTCTGCTGCACTGGACACACTCTCCTTTCTGGGCTCCTCTCCCGGTTTGTCTTTACCCACCTTCTCCTCTCCCCTTCCTGAACATGCTCCTCCTCTCCCTGTGTCTTAGCTCCATCTTTCATTCTTGCTCCAGACCACGGGTCCCAATCAGATTCGCGTTACAGCACTAGATCTACCTCTGTGGGTAAAGTCAGCACGGTCCCTGGCTGCATTCTGTACGTGAGGAAGCAGAGGCTCCCAGAAGTACTGGCATTTACCAGGGCAAGTCAGGTGAGCAGCCGAGACGTGAGGACGTGTGGACTGAGACACTTGGGCTCCGAGCAAGATGGAAGGAGACTTGGAGCTCCAGTGACTTGGGAATATGTGTGCACATGTGTGTGTATGTGAGGGTGCTTCTTATGTAGGGGCCGAATATAGGGATGGGATTGGGGCTCAGAGGAGAAAAGAAAACAAACGTTAACTCTAATATAAAAGAGCAGCCCCAGGGGCGCCTGGGTGGCTCAGTCATTAAAGCATCTGCCTTTGGCTCAGGTCATGATCCCAGAGTCCTGGCATCAAGCCCCATGTCCAGCTCTCTGCTCAGCGGGAAGCCTGATTCTCCCTCTCCCACTCCCCCTGCTTGTGTTCTCTCTCTCGCTGTGTATCTCTCTGTCAAATAAACAAATAAAATCTTAAAAAAAAAAAAAAAAGTGGCCCTGGATTTATGGTAGCAGGCTGGGGCCAAGGTGAGAAAATGTCGGTACAGAACTCGCAGGGACAGGGGAGTCTGTGGGCTTTAGGAAGTTGGTAAATTATACCAAGTTGCAAGTGTTCTTTTCCTGCCTTACACTCCCTTATGATCATCTCCAGGCTTCAGCTAAGTTTCAGGTGACATGGGAAAGTGCCCACACTGGGCTGGGCCAGCAAAGGGCTGCTGGGCTCTCTGCATAGTTCCAGCCTGAGGGCAGAGTGGTGGGTGCTGCTGGTCTGGGATCCAGAGTGTCCGGAGCCAAGCCAGCATGGGTCTTTGGTAGAAGCAAGGAGCCAAACAACAATGAGAAGTAGTACAGAGTAGACCAGAGCAGAGAAGGTCCTGAGATCCAAAGCCTTTTCCCCAAATATAACAGAAGTAGCAGCCTTGAGTAAGGAGGGGGGCCTGAACCCTGCTATCCACTGACAGGGGCGACCTGGGAGGTCTCCTGTGCCATCCTGTCTCTCTCTCTCACACACACACACAGAGGTTATAACTAAGGACTTGGGGGGTGCCTGGGTGGCTCAGTTGTTAAGCATCTGGCTTCGGGTCAGGTCATGATCCCAGGGTCCTGGGATCGAGCCCCCTATTGGGCTCTCTGCTCTGCGGGGAACCTGCTTCTCCCTCTGCCCCTCCCCCTGCTTGTGTTCCCTCTCTCGCTGTCTCTCTCTGTCAAATAAATAAATAAAATCTTAAAAAAAAAAAATAAGGACTTGGAAGACGAGTTGCCTGGGAACCAGCCACACCCCACTCCAGTTCTCCAAGGCCTAAACTGGAGAGGACAGGGTCCCCTCAACGTTGAGTGAGTTCATCCACATGGTACAATAGGAGAGTTTTTAGAGTTAAAATCTTTCAAGATTGAACTGCCGACACTATATTTAACTTCTTTGGATCTCAGTTTTTTCTTATCTGTAAATGGAAATAAAGATACTGACCTCACAGTGTTCCTGTGAAAATCAACTGAGGGAACAATGGAAGGTGTGTGACCCTCAGGGCCTCGGTGATGTCGCTTCACCTGCTGCCCTGGCCTTGGCCTCCTAACCCCTTCCCCAGACCAGCTCCCAATACCACGGGAGATGATCCTGGAAGGTCAGATCCTACCTTTGGTTAGGGAGTGAATCCCGAGCTTGACTTGGGAAAAGTTCCCACTTCCAATTTCCCCTCGGATTCGGTAGAAGCCAATCCGTTTCCCCAACGTGATCTCTCTCACCACCTTCTCATCCTGGGACATGTCCTGTGTCAGCTTCTCAAAAGGTGTCAGCTGACGGGGCTGCCCCTCCTCCTCGTCCTTGCAGCGCTCCCCCGGACCGCCGCTTTCCACGCTCTCCCGCCGATCCCACCTGGCATAGTGGGGTGTCACCAGGCCGCCTCCATTCGCGTACACCGCAGTCATCGTCCACCACAGGCTCACATCTCCGTCTCGGCCGAGAGGCACCGATGGAAGGCCGCGTGAGGAGCAGCACCAAGGGCCCAGGGCGTGGGTGCAGGGCGTTAGGGCCTGCCGGAGCCCCGTGTCCCTGGCAGCTGGGCTGCCGGAGCCACGTAGTCTCGTGGCTTCAGGGAGAGGAGGGCAGAGGCGAACAGGCGTGCAGAGCTTGCCCAGCCAAGCCAAGAGCTGCCCCCCTCACTGCAGACATTTCGCACCTTCCTTCACAGTGCACTGCCCAGCTCTCACTGTCCCAGCACGCACACATCCAGTTACCATAACCACTTCCCTGATCGGGCTCCAGGAACCTTCTGGCTGCCCATGCGGTCCGATGCTCTGTGGTAGGTGACCACGTCCCAGGACAAAGGCTCCAGTTTGCTATTTCCTTTGATGGCCCGAGAATCTTCCACTCTGGTATGTGAGAGCCTCAGGGAGGCCCCCAGGTCCTTGCTGCTGGCCTTCGGCTCCCACCTCCTTCATTTTGCACTTCTCCTGCTGGCGAGTCACAGGCCCCGGGGACCCAATGATCTGGACCCCAGGAAAGAAGAAACTTGCAAATCAGCCTTCTGGTCACACGGGCTACCAGAGAAGGATTAAGTCCCTGCAATGTCACTTTAGCCGGCCTTTATTTAGATGAGCCTTCCTCTAAGCCGTGAGCTGTCTCAAAAATTGGGCAGGTGCTGATTCATCCTAAGAACAGAGAATAAGAAATTTTATTAGCCTACGCTAATGTACTGTACAGGATTTATAATGAAATGAAACTGCCTTGTAAGCATCGATCTAAAAAAAAAAAACTACACAAATTTCAGTTATGATTCTCAGTAGTAAATGCTTGATTATATATGATTTACTAAGAAGAAAATGTATACCCCCCCCACACACACACTCCTCAATCTACATTTTAGAAAAGCCCTCACAGCCTGTAAATATTTTTAGCAAAACTATTTTTCTGTTTCTTGATATTTAGGAAAATATGCATGTTGCCTTGAATTGCTTTAAAGCCAGACTTTTAAAATAATAATATGGCACTAATGATGATAAAGATTTCCTATTAATATCAGTTTTCAAAAATTCTTACATTGATTCAAATAACAACGTGTTATATTTCCTGTTACACTGTATGTTCTTGTATAATTTTTCCTATATTGGTTGCTCCCACTCTCTATGTGCTATTTGATAACAAAGGCTAATTTTTCTCCTAGGCTTATTTTCTGGGTATTTCTGATCAGGTGTTAGCCTCCAGGCTTGAGAGGTCATTCTGAAGGTGCAGAAACCAAGGGTAGTGTTGCTGGAGGGCTAAAGCCTATGGCATCCTCAGTGAAGAAATACTGTCCAGCAGGAACATCTTCATGACTTTTTCTACTGCACCCTCCAGTAAAAAATAATCACTTTCTGAATTCCCACTGCCCTTTGTACATTTTCCAAAATGCCTTATATCCATGAAAGTGGGCACTGGGTTTAATTCATCTGTATGTTTTGCTCCCCTCCTCCCTCCCTCAGCATGGAGCACAATGTTCTACATAAAGAAGGTGTGTTGAACTTGATTTTTTGGACTTGAGCATTCTGAACCAAAACCCGAGTGAACATGAGAGATTACCTTGGAAATGTGAATTCTGAATTCTGTTTGATGATATCACATTATTACAATTAAGTACAGAGTTGCTTATATTATTATTGTGGTTAAATATGGGGTTGCCAAATAAGATAAGGACAGGAAAGAGTAAACTGCCACCCAGCTCTGTTCCTCTTTTGGGACAGGGAGACAGGAAGCTGGAAGAAGGGTAAGGGATAAAGGTTTAAAAGGGACCAGGTATTAGTAACCACACACATCTCTAGGTTAGAGTCTGATTAGGATGTTTTAAAAGATGTTCTTAAGATAAAAGATCCTTAATTAAGTTGAGGAAAATCTAGTCACTGGTTCTTAAGTTTTCTGGGGTCACATGCTCCTTTGAGATTCTCATGGAATCTATGACCCAATCCCCTAGAAATAAAAAGCATGCACACATAATTTGCATCCAATTTTAAGGGGTTAACAGACCCTTTGAAACCCATCCTCAGATTAAGAATCTCTATGAAGATCAAGTGGCCCTACATTTCCTCAGATCCCTGGCAGTTACCACACAGATGAGAAGTGGAGTAACATTAATTATAACATTATAATTCTGCAGCTTTACCTATATAAAAAGGGCAAGGATTTTAGACAGGAAGCAGTGATTGAGCATCTCATGTTCCAGCAGGCTCTATGAAGAACTTCTTGGCTCTGTGTCCTTCCTGGGCCTCTCTCTGAGACACCTCACCACTATGCTGTCTCTGCAGCTCACCTACTTGTACCCCAACTGGATAAGCACCCGGAGGGCACGGACCTGCACCTTCTTCTCTCTCCCAGAGCTCAGCACACTTAGCTGATAAATGTTCGATGAAGAAGGAATGAATTAATTTACCAATTTATCGGCCATTACATTTGGGTATGATTTAGTAGAGGTAAATATTTTTATTTATAAACTAATCACGCTGTCCCAACATTTACTTGAATTATCTCAGAAAGCTTATTTCAGTCCATATTTCCAAGGCCAGAGGTACCTTCTACTGGCTGTTAGGATTCCTGGCCCACCTTGTGGAGGTGAAAGCTTAGTCAGAATTCCACCATCGCAGCACTGGGAGTTGTTACTGGGCTGCTTAGAAATGCAAAGTCTCCCCCATTTCTGCTCCTTCCAAAGGATCAGCTCTCCCCAAGACCCGCGCCTCGCCCATGCCACCTGGAGCCTGCTCTGACTCCCCATGCTTGGCCAGGACTTTTCTGCTTTCCTGGGTCCCAGGTGCTCCTGATTTGGGCTCTGTTTCTTGAACTCCATTCAAGCCGGGGATTTACAGCTGGGATTTAGACTTGCTACCCGATTAACTTCAGGCGCCCCCAGGAATTCCTCCCCTCTCTCCTCCTAATTTGACACAGAGGGTCAGGCACGATTGTCAAGTGTCAGGCTTTATCTTGCATTGCATACCCTCTACCTGCAAATTAAATTTCTTACACAATGGCCTTGAAACCAACTGTCTTGCCTTAATGGCTAAGGAGATAGTTAATCTTCTGTTAAGATCAGATAAAAGACATTTTTGCAATTTTGAAAATGTTGGGGTGGGTTTGTATTGAGGATGAATTGCAACTTGTTGAAACATGTAGCAAGCCAACTAGAAAAATTTTGAACCCCTAACTCATCCTACTCCAAAACAAATTCCAAATAGGTCACCTGAGTAAATGTAAAACAAATGAAACCATAAAATACTAGAAAAAATTAAAAAAAAATTTTTTATGATCTCAGAGAAGGCCATAAAAGAAAACACTAGATTTGACTACATAAAATGATAACTTTGTTTGCCAAAAGGTAGCATAAACAAATAAGGCAAATTATTATTATTATTTTTTAAGTAGGCTCCATGCCCAGCGTGGAGCCCAGTGTGGGGCTTGAACTCATGGCCCTGAGATCAAGACCTGAGCTGAGATCAAGAGTTGGACACTTAACCGACTGAGCCACCCAGGTGCCCCAAATTTTAAAGCAAATTAAATGACAAACTGGAAAAGCTTGCCAACATATATGATAGACAAAGGTCTGATTTTTAGATAAATGATTTTTACAAATTGATTAGAAAAATACCAATATCTCCCCCCAAAAAATGATAAAGAACATAAGCAGACAATTCAGAGAAAATACAAATGGGTCTATAATATAGACAAAGATGCTCAGCCTCACTTACAACCAAAGAAATGCACATAAAACTACACTGAAATTAGATTTTTTACCAATAAATTTGGAAACTATGAAAACTTTTTTTTTAAGGTTTTATTTATTTATTTGACACAGAGAGAGAGAGAGAGAGAGAGCACAAGCAGGGAGAGCAGCAGAGGGAGAAGCAGGCTCCCCACTGAGCAAGGAGCCCAATGTGGGGGCTCGATCCCAGGCCCTGGGATCATGACCTGAGCTGAAGGCAGACGCTTAACCGACTGAGCCTTCCCGGGCACCCCTACAAAAACGTTTTTGATAATGCACCGGCGAGAGAGGCTTTGGGGAAACAGGGACTCTCATTCATTGCTACTGAGAGTATAAAGTGGTACAAGTGCTTGGAGGGCGATTTGGCTGTAACTAGGAAAGCGCAAGTGTACGTACCCTTTGCCTCAGTAATACCACTTCTAGAGTTAACTTACGCACGCTGCACAAAAATATACCTATTTCTAATATAAGGATTGCTAGATTGATATACACTACTGCATTGTTTTGCAGCAAAAACTAGAAATTGTGTATGTGACCATCAGTAGGGAACTGGTTAAATAAACGACCATCTGTATATAATGGATTACTACGCACTTGCGGAAAAGAATGAGTTACAATATCCAAAAGTACTGTGAAGAGATCAGTAGAGTATATATAAATGTGATGTCAGGAGAGAGAGAGAGGAAGGCACCCCTAAGGACCTGCATCTGAGGAAAAGGACTGGGCTGGGGTCCAAAGTGAGAGAAAGGTGTACTTCTCACTATTTACTCTTTTACCTGATTTACATTTTTCCCATGTGCATGTATTTACACTTAAAAAAGAAAACAATTAAAAATATGTAATGTGTTGTCATCTTACACAATAAGTTTGCTTTATTTTGGTTATGCAGAGAAATTACTACACCTAATTCTCTAATATCTAATGGATTGCTTTTTAAAGTCAAAACATAATTAGGAATTCTGATTAAATACAGAAAATTTTATACTTTCATTTATTTCTACTTCCTTCCAAAAACCACAATAGGAATAGGAGGAAAAAGGGCATAAACTCACAAGGACAAAGAGAATAAGAGACAGGAGAGCAGCCGATGTGAGATGTCAACATGTTTCTATGGGGTTGGAAAGCAAATTGAGGAGCAGTGAGTAACTTGGCAAAGACAGTGACAAAAACTGCAACGTCTATCTCGTTGGCATGCCACCGAGACTCACCTTTCTGAACACCCGAAAGACTTCAAACTCTGAGAGACCAAGTGCCTCCACGTTTGGAGGAATGAAGCAGACCAAAACACAACGGGAATTGTTTGAAATGTGGAGCAGTTAAGATCCCCAGCCCTTTTTCAAAGCCAGCTTGTTACTTTCTCCTCCCACCCACAGCCCAGCTCAGGAGTGCAAGGCCCAGGACAGAGGGTTCAGTCAGACTCCGAGTTGTGGGGTCCCCATCCCCTTCTCTCCGTACCCCCGCACTCTGAGTTTCCAGAATGGAGAGAAACACGTGGAGAATCTTCCAGGTAGGGGATTCCTCTTTTCTTTCTTTTCTTTCTCTTTCTTTCTTTTTCTTTCTTTCTTCTTTCTTTCTTTTTCTTTTCCTTCCTTCCTTCCTTCCTTCCTTCCTTCCTTCCTTCCTTCCTTCCTTCCTTCCTCTTTCTTTTTTTTTATTAAGTAAACTCTATCCCCAACGTGGGGCTCAAACTCATGACTCTGAGATCAAGAGTCACCAGCCAGGTGCCCTGGATTCCTCTTTTGGATAAACTAAATAGCTCAAGAGGAAAGATCTCCTGAAACCAGTATTTGCAGAATCTTCAACACAAAAGCTGCCTGACCACCTGGTGCCCCGGTTCACTTGCAGGCAGGGGGCTTCCAATCAGATTTTAGTGCCTTCTGCTTTGAATGAATGTCCAGTCGAGAAGCACCAGACACCCGAGGAAAGGCTCCAAAATGAAAGAAAGAAACCATCCTCAATCAAAACAACAAAAACCAAAAGGAACATGAAACAGAGCAATGCAGGAAGCAGAAGACCAAAGAAAAGATATTGCATCTATAAAAAACAGGACAAAATGCTAAAAGAAACAAACACAAACCCTCAGAGAACCAAAAAGAGCTCTTTTCGAAAGTGAAATTAAATAATTCGATTGAAGATTTGTTAAAAAAAAATCTAGAAGACATGAACAATAGAGAAAAAAAGAAAATTAGGTAATCAACTCAGGAAATCTAACATCTAATTATTAGGATTTCTAGAGTTGCACTATTGTATCCCCAGTAAAGTAAGACATGTGGTTCTTATTGTACTTGAATTGCCAACAAATTTCAGAAATTTCAAAAATAGTAATGAATAAGGGAAAACTCCAGATTCTCAGATATTCCAATAGAATAAAAAAAATAGAAGAAAAAAAATCTAATGGAAAGATAAATACCATTTGGGTAAGTGCATAATGAATACTGTTTTTATTTTACATAATTTTTTCCCCTAAAGACTTTTCTTAGATGTTTGGAAATAGAAATCCTGGTTATAGGTTGTGGGGTTGCTATAAATAGCTTATTTTCAGATTACTTTCTAGGAGTGTTCCAAAACATCAAGTTACATCATGCTGAAAATATGCAAATGATGGAAATAATGACATACCTAACTGCAGGTGAAATCACCCTTTTCTCAGATGCATTTGTTGGGGGCTTTACCTTTTGCCCTTTTGATTTTGACCAATTTTTATGGACATAAATGAGAGCTTAGAAACCCAACCAGCCAAAAACATGGAGTCACATCACTGTAGATCAAAGCTTCTGGAGGAGGCAGACCAGTCTTTAATTATTAGCTTACTGTTGCTGAATAGCAATGCATTAAATAAGATTAAAGAAAACAGAACTTACTTAGTAATTCATTCTCTTGACTTGCAACCCACTGGGAAGAGTATATCAAAGAAAACCGTCTGGCCTTTGTTCTCTTTGTCTGAGTTTAAATTACAAAACTCCTGCGCAAGGCTTTCAGACAACCTTTTCATTGGCCGCAAGGACAGGCACTGGTTTGCTTAGAGGAAAAGCTGGGTTTTCTCTGTGTGGCACAGGATCCAATGATAGACAAATCCCATTTAATCCCTTCTCAGGCACGGTGCACCCTCAGGGAGGATCTTTAGGAAATAGGTTTCATTTAAAAATATATTTTACCACTTAAAAATCATTTGTACTGCCTTAGCTTTTGGCCTGAGCTCTTTATTTCTCAAGACACATGTCAAGATCTTCATGGGGGGCCATTGGGAAATTTTGAAGCAAATGAAAAATCATTGTGAACTGGGTGTGCCCTAGGGATGAAGAGCAGTGTTGTTCCTAACAGTACCTCTCACCCTGCTTGATCTTACAGGCTACTTTACCAGCCACTCAGCCCAGGTCTCCCCCATTCCACTTACATCCACCATCCATGCTCAGTCCACCCAGTCTGACGAACTTACTACATCAGCTCTCCCCACATGGAGTTCTACCACACGTGAGGTTCCCTCAGCCATCAAGGTCAACCTCAACCATCAAGGTCACAGACTCAAATACCTAGAGGACCAAGCAGGTGTTCTATGGGGCTTAGTGTAATGCCCAAACCTTGCTTAGTGCCTATCCCAAGCATGATGAAGAAGCCCACATTCAGTTCCAGCCAGAGTAGTTACGCTAGAATGCAGGCTTATTTTCACCTGGACTTTTGTTTAAAAGCAGCTGGAAATCAAGAAATTTTTGGTGAACGCTCTCAATTTTTAAATGGTGGATTAAATATTTTAAAAATACCCTGTGGCCAAGGAAAACTGAACCATCAGGCGAGATTTGGCATTCAGGTTGTCAATTTGCTGAGTCTGCTCTAGGTTTTCTAGGAACATCACCAGAAGAAAAGGGGAGGGTCATCCAAAGGTCCACAGTCAAGGTCACCTGGGAGTGACACATATGATACCACTCAGCTATCTGCATTAGTACTTTACAGTCTTGTGGTATTTAAAACACACACACACACACACAATCTGTTTTGTTCATTTGCTTGTTTGATTCAGTGTTCTTGAAGCTTATTTAACTATCTAATTCATTCTCACAGAATATCTTTTTGTTGTTAGCATTTTTCTTTTTTTTAAAGATTTTATTTATTTATTTGACAGACAGAAAGATAGAGTATAAGCAGCGGGGGAGTGGCAGGGAGAGGGAGAAGTAGGCTCCCGCTGAGCATCCCAGGACCCTGGCTGGGATCATGACCTGAGCCAAAGGCGGATGCTTAACCAACTGAGCCACCCAGACACGCCATGTCATTGGTATTTCTCTTACAACTCTGCCCTCAGAGTTAGACAAAGCTATAAAATACTCAACTATCCATTAAATACCTGTAGGAATTTGGGTCCCAAGAATAAAATTAGTAAAACTATTCAGTATAGAATGAAACAAACAAACAAACAAAAAACGGATTTAGTTGAGTTTATCCACAAATGTGGCAGGCTGGCTGGGAGATGCCTACTTCTGTGACATCTAGAATGACATAGTTACTTAGTGATGAAGTATCTTTTAACCTTGGGAAGATTTATCATCAAAACCAGAAATGTTTAAGAGACTCAAATCTCATAGTATTAATACTTTTGTTTTGATGATGTATGGAGTTAATATTTTATGTACTTGCAATGTGAAGAAAAGTTAACAGAATAAATAACAAAAAGCTTGGTGATTCTAATTTTAAATGAAGGATTGAATAATTGGTTTAGATTTGTGGTTTTGAGTTGAAATTTTATTGTTCATAAATAGCATAGGAATGTATTTAAGAAAATGTAAGGTTTACCCTGTTTATATGTATAAATCATTATATTTATAAAAATTATTAGTATTTTGGAAGTATTTTGTTAATCAAATAAAATACTTTAAAAGGAAATGAACTAAATTATAGATACAGTTTAAAAGCTTTAAGTGGGATCAAACATTAATCTTTAAAAATGATTGTTAGGGACGCCTGAGTGGCTCAGTCATTACGTGTCTGCCTTTGACTCAGGTCATGACCCCAGGGTCCTGGGATCGAGTCCCACATCGGGCTCCCTGCTCAGCGGGAAGCCTGCTTCTCCCTCTCCCACTCCCCCTGCTTATATTCCCTCTCTCACTGTCTCTCTCTCTGTCAAATAAATAAATAAATAAATAAATAAATAAATAAATATCTTTAAAAAAATAAAAATGATTGTTAGATGAGAAACAGGACCACTTTCTTACACCATGTACAAAAATAAGCTCAAAATGGATTAAAGACCTAAATGTGAGACCTGAAACCATAAAACTCCTAGAAGAAAACATAGGGGTAACTTCTTTGACATCGGCCTTAGCAACATTTTTCTAAATATGTCTCCTGAGGCAAGGGAAACAAAAGCAAAAATAAAAAGCTCTTGCACAGTGAAAGAAACCATCAACAAAACAAAAAGTCAACCTACTGAATGGGAGAAGATATTCACAAGTGATATAAATGATAAGGGGTTAATATCCAAAATATATAAAGATCTTATACAATCCAACAGGGAAAAAAACCCACAAATAATCTGTTTAAAAATCGGCAGGGGACCTGAATAGACATTTTTCCAAAGAAGACATACAGATGGCCAACCGGCACATGAAAAGATGCCCAACATCATTAATCATCAGGGAAATGCCAATGAAAACCACAATGAGATATCATTTTACACCTGTCACAATGGCTAAAATCAAAAGGACAAAAATACTGGCGAGGAGTTGAAGAAAAAGGAACCCTCATGCACTATTGGTAGGATGGTAAGGATGGTGCAGCCACTGTGGAAAACAATATATGGAGGTTCCCCTAAAAACAGAAATACCGTATGATCCAGTAATTCCACTACTAGGTATTTACCCAAAGGAAACAAAAACACTAATTCAAAAAGATATATGCATCCCCAATGTTTATTGCAGTGTTATTTCCAGTAGTCAAGATATGGAAGCAACCCAAGTGTCCATCAATAAATGAATGGATAAAAATGTGGTTTATATATACAATTATTAAGCCATAAAAATCACTAAGCCATAAAAAAGAATGAGATCTTGCCATTTGCAAAAATATGGATGGACCTAGAGGGTATAATGTGAAGTGAAATAAGTCTGACAGAGAAAGACAAATGCCTTACGATTTCACTTATATGTGGAATCCAAAAAACAAAACAAATAAACAAAAAGCAGAAACAGACCCACAAATATGGAGAACAAATTGATGGTTGCCAGAGGGGAGAGAGGTGGAGGGATGGGAAAAGGGGTGAAAGGGAGTGGGAGATACAGGCTTCCAGATATAGAATGAATAAGTCACAGCGATAAAAGGTACAGCATAGGGAATATAGTCAATAGTATTGTAAAAATGTATAGTGACAGATGGTAGCTAGACTTGTGGTGAGCATAACATAAGGTATAGACTTGTTGAATCACTATGTTGTACAACTGAAACTAATGTAACACTGTGTGTCAACTCTAAGTCAACTAAATAAAAACAAAGTTCCAGAAAAAATAATTGTTAGATGAAATGATACGTTTGGGATGTGCTTCAAAATAACCAGGAGTGGAGGGAATAATGGAAATTTAAATGAAACAAGATTGGCCATGAACTGATCATTTTTGAAGCTGGGTGATGAGCACATGGAAGTTTATAACATTCTTTGTACCATTTTTGTATCTGTTTAAAATTTTCTATAATGCTATTTTTAAAAGGATTGTTAAAATTTATTAGATCAAAAATATATTTGTAATTTTAAAATGTTAGATATTTTACAACAGTGATAAATGGATGGATGGATGAATGACATGACATGACAGTCCTGTGAGGTGGGGTATTGTCATCTCCTTTGCATAGATCAAAACAAAAACAAAAACAAAACTAAGCCTGACTAAAGTTAAAGTTGTTTTTGCCAACAGACACATGAAAAGATGCTCAACATTACTCATCAGGGAAATGCAAATCAAAACCACAATGAGATATCACCTCACACCTGTCAGAATGGCTAAAATCAGAAACATAAGAAACAATAAGTGGAGGATGTGGAGAAAGCACATTCTTGTGCACTGTTGGTGGGAATGCAAACTGGGGCTGCCACTGTGGAAAACAGTATGTAGGTTCCTCAAAAAAGCTAAAAATAGAACTACCCTATAATCCAGAAATTGCACTAGTGGTATTTATCCAAAAATACAAAAAAACAAAAACAAAAACAAAAAAAACACTAATTCAAAGGGATACATGCACTCCATGTTTATTGTAACATTATTTACAACACCCAAATTATGGAAGCAGCCCAAGTGTCCATTGATAGATGAATGGATAAAGAAGATGTGGAATATAAAATATAATTCACTGAATAATCCATCATTCAGCCATATTATTGAATATGTATATGAATATTATTCAGCCATAAAAAATAAGGAAATCTTGCCATTTGCAATGACATGGAAGGAGTTAGAGAGTATAACGCTAAGCGAAATAAGTCAGAGAAAGACAAATACCGTATGATTTCACCCGTATGTGGAATTTAAGAAACAAAACAAGCAAAGGGGAAAAAAGAGAAAAGAGACAAACCAAGAAACAGACTCTTAACTACAGAGGACAAACTGATGATTACCAGAGAGGAGGTAGGTGGGGAGATGGGGGAAATAGAGGAGGATTCAAGAGTACACTTATCATGATAAAAAAAATAAAAATTATTTTAAAAATGGAAATACGTATTTAAGTCAAAAGAAAAAGGAAGTTGCCT
This sequence comes from Phoca vitulina, assembly GCF_004348235.1. Classification (NCBI taxonomy): domain Eukaryota; kingdom Metazoa; phylum Chordata; class Mammalia; order Carnivora; family Phocidae; genus Phoca; species Phoca vitulina. Next base: position 33,647,418 of record NW_022589720.1, on the reverse strand, counting down.
TTGATTTCTTGACTATTAGCTCCAGGAAGATGAAGATTGTGTAAGTAAGGCTTGTAACATGTAGAACAAGGAATTTCAAACACATAAGGAAGAGAATGCTGTCATGCTCCACAGCAGAAACCCAAGGCCTTCCCTGTAAAGATTTTAATCTCATCTGTAATTCATTTCCAAAACACAAATCTTCCCATCTCCTCTGAGGAACTATGCCAGCCTCTAAACAAATAAGAAATGACATTAAGGTACAGGATGGATAAGGAATAGCCTTAAGGTGCAGGATGGAATCATGGATTGACTCACAAGCAGGTGGCCCTGAGCAGAAAAACAAAATGTTTTGTCTCCTCAGAAATAATGAATTTAGGAAACACAGTGTGGGAATGTTCATGCCTATTTGCAGCTCATTTATTTTTAGGGGTCTAAAAATATTTGCAAGTCAAAGCAGAAACTGCTCTTTTGCTGCCTTAGAACTTTCTTCAACTCTGATATAGTATGTTCACTAGGAAGCAGGGAATATAACGTTTGAGTGTTGGCCTCAGGAGAAGATAGGAAAACATTGTCCTTTTCTATTTGAGCAGAACTCAAGAAAGTTAGCCTGACAGGAGGCTGGAGGGCGAGGGTCAGGGAAAGGGAGAACAGTGTTCCAGAACAAAAGCTCCTACTTTTACCATATAAAAAGTTCAGGTGGATTTGGAACCTTGATTACGAGCCTCCCATACCTCAGTGATCCCTTCACACTGACAGTTCTTAAATATTTACCCAGTAGTAGAGGTAAGTAAGGGTAGTGATGACAGGGAACAGGACAGAAGTTATCAAATATGAAAAAGTGAGCCCGTGTCAGCATACAATGGCAATCTGAACTAACAGAACAGAGAATTAAAAAAAAAAAAAAAAAGATCTTGTGGATTATGGAAATTTCCCATGTAATAGACATGGCATTCTAAACCACTGGCAAAAGATAAATGATTCCATACGGGATGCTTGTGGAGACTGAGCCAACAGGTGGTTCAGGTAGGCTTTCGCTCTCCCAGCACCCCAAATTCTCCCATCAGATTCCCCCATTCTCTGATATTCATGTTTTCTTAAATTAATGTAAACTTCCATGCAAAAAAACACAGAGGCTGACACCTTTTCTGGTAAGATTACTATCCCAAGACACATACATATAGAAATTTGAGAGTCACTACTGGGTGCTTGGACACGCACATATGCATATATGTGTCCATTTGTGTATTCACTGAAAAAGGTCTGGAAGAATATAGATTGAACTAGTGGATGACAACCTGGCAGGGATGGAGACAGGGAGTGGGTGGTGCAGAGCTGGGAGTAGTGAAGAGGATTGTGGTAGAGGCTGTTATTTGTACCCCCTCTATCTGTTCCCTTTCCTTCCCTCCCTCCCTTCCTTCCTTCCCTTTCTTTTTCTTTCTTTCTCTTTCCTTCCTTCCTTCTTTCTTTTTCTTTCTCTCTCTCTCTCCCTTCCTTCCTTCCTTTCTCTTTCTTTTTCTTTCTTTCTTTCTTTTTCTTTCTTTCCTTTTCTCATAGCACTGATTCTTAGCCCCAGCCCACATCAAAATCACCACCAAACTTTTTTAAAATGCAGAAGCCTAGGCCCTGCTGCCAAAGATTCTGATTTCAGTGATCTTGGGAGAAGGCATAATTTTTTTGTCTGTTTTTGGGGGTTTTTTGGTCCGTTTTTAAGTTTCCCAGGTGATTGTGTTGCATAACCAGATTTGAAAGCCATTATTCTACAACAGAAAAGTTTTATCTGGGCACCATGTTATGTCGCTGATGATGTAGTTCCCAGTCTCCCTTCTGGTTCAGTTTAGCCATGTGCTTGAGTTCTGGTCATCAGCTGTGAGCAAACATGACAAATGCAATTCCAGATTGTGCATTTAAAAGGGAAAAAGCATGTCATCCTCCTCTTCTTTTTTCCCTTCTTCTTGTTGGCTAGAATATGGATATGGTGGTGTAGATGGAAATAGCCATCTTAGACCAAGATGGAAGACATGCATTGAGAATGGCGGAGCCACAAGAGAGGAGGAACTTGGGCCCCCCTCGCTGTGCAGCCACCATATCAGCCTGGGACTTCTTACTTGTAGATTTGTTGTGAGAGAATTAAGATTCTACCTTCTTTAAGCCTCCATTGTTTTGACCTCTGTTAAAGAACCTAATATTTTTACAACCTGACATTATACAATATTTATAGTGTTTACAAAATGAACTTGTTTCATTTCTTACTCCCTATGTTTCCATATTGTTTGAATGTCTTATAACATGTGTAATTACTTTAAAAATGAGAAGTGTATATATCCAAAGAGAGAAAGTACTTGGGTCAAGGAGAGAGTAAAAATTGCAGAGACTTCAGATAATGGTTTTCTGATATATCAAAATATTTCAAATTATTTATACCTTCATACAAAGAAAATTCACAAATATTTATTGAGGTCTGGTCATATGAAAGAAACTAAGGTGTGATACGAATAACTATGTCATTGTTTCTTTTTTTTTTTTTTAAAGCTTTTTTTTTTTAAAGATTTTTTATTTATTTATTTGAGACAGAGAGAATGAGAGAGAGAGCACATGAGAGGGGGGAGGGTCAGAGGGAGAAGCAGGCTCCCTGCCGAGGACTCGATCCAGGGACTCCAGGATCATGACCTGAGCCGAAGGCAGTCGCTTAACCAACTGAGCCACCCAGGCGCCCTATGTCATTGTTTCTAAAAGCACCATAATTAAGTTACTTTTGAGGAACAAATTAATTTCAACAGAAAAATATCATCCATACTTTTCAAGTGATATTGTTAATCTAAATTTCATTGGTTGAAGTTTTGTTTGTATTTAACTTGATAGAATTTGTTTTGCTTTATAGCTGTATATAAGCTGTAAGTATAAAGACTTAGGGTTAGAATGAGGTTAGGGTCTAGACCTTCCCACTAAATACCTGTGTGACCTGAAGCAAATCCCTTCCCCTCTCTGGGATTCAGTTTCTTTACTGGCAAGTGAGAGTAATGGACCCTGTGAGGTCTACAGAATCATTCCCTGACCTAAGGTTCTTGATTTTAACAATATCGGATGAATTCCAAAGCATCTGTGAAAATAAACCCTCTTGAAGTTCAAGTGTCACATTGCCCCCTTCTGGACCTTCGTAGCATTCACATGAATGAGATTATTAAAAATCCATAAGCCGACATGGACATGCTGAAATATTGTAGCTCAACTCTTTCCCCTCACAAACAGTTTAGAAAGCCCGATTTGAAGGTTTTCCAATAGAATTATTACAAGACAACCCAGGAAAGGAGAAAGGGCAAAGGGCATCAAAGGAGTAGGTGTTGACGGCGGGGTGGGGCTGGACTCAGGAGAGTTTTACACACAGTAGTATCGCCCTCTCTTCCCCCCAATACGATAAATATTATTGGTTGGCCTTTATCAAATGTCTACTATGTACCAAGAACTAATTTTTTAACCAATTAAAAAAAATCGTTCCAACAACTCTTCCAGCTAGGCCAAGAATATCTGTGTTCTGAGTGGCTCCTGCTTCTTCCCACAATTTTGCCCTTTTTCCTCTAAGTTTTCCCCATCCTGTGAAGATGGTTCCCTTCCCATTTCCTTCTAGAAGCATTCTTTGACTACTTCTTCCTGTGCCGCTACTAAGGAGACCTGCATCTCCTTAACTGGTCCTTGACTTCCAAGATTTTTTCACTTTGTGTGAGTCAAGCTTTCTCACAAACTCTCCTTGGGAGCAGAATCCATGTTCAGGGCATCATGCCTCCATCACCGAGAACAGTGCTGCTCACACTGGGCTTGACAACACACAATATGACTATCTCTACTGCATCCTCCAGTTACTTCCTCTGTAGGGGAAATTGCTTGTATTTTGGGTGGTAATCTCTCATATTTACTCTAAAGTAGAAAAAACAAGCTTCTGATTTTCTTCTCCAAATGTGCTTCTTTCACACCTTGGTAAATGACGACACATCCTTCCAGCTAAAGCCAAACCCCTTGATTCTTCTTTTTACCTTATATCTCATGTTCAATCTGTCAGCAAATCCTATTGGCTCTACCTTCAACATATGTCCACAACACAGTCACTTTATCCCATTTTACCCAAATCACAATCATCCCACTATGACCACTGAGTCCAAGCCACAATCAGGTTTAACTGGATTATAGTAACGGTCTTTATAGCTCGTCTCAGAGCTTCTGCTTCACTTGCCCCGTGCCAACCCCCGACATGGTCTGTCTCAAACAGGGCATCTAGGAAGATCCTTCTAAAAGATGTCAGACCATGTTACTACTCTACTCAAAACCTTTTGATGGCTTCTCTTCTTCCTCAGAATAAAAGCCAAGACCCTTAAAATGTTCTTCCAAGCTCTGCCCAAGGTGGTCTTCCCTCTGGCATCATCTCCTCCATCTCCCTTTCACTCACTGCACTTCAGCCACACCAGCCCCCTCACTCTTGCTGGAGGGCAGCAGGCCTGCCTCCACCTTCTGCAAATTCCTACTGATCCTTTAAGGTCCACTTTAAGTGTCACCTCTTTCAGGAAGCTTCCCTACCCACCTCACCCTAAACCAGCTGGAGTTCTCCTTTGCACTTCCAACATCTGTGGCTAGCACTGTGGGTTTCTTCACCTTTTTGTACAATTACGACTTCTACATCAGACTGTTTATCTCATCAGATTGTAAACCCATAAGGACAGTGATTGTGTTTGACTTATTTGGACTATATTCATGAAAGCCACAGTAATCAAGAAAGTGTGTAAGGATAGACCAATAGATCAAAATAAAGGGTCTAGAAATTGACCTACATATACATGGTAAATTGTTTTTCACCAAGGCACCAAGCCAATTCAATGGAGAGAGGGAACACTTTTTTTTTTTTTTTTTTTAAACAAATGGTGCTGGATCAACTGGATATCTGTGCAAATAAAAGTTGAATCTTGACTTTTATCCTACACCATAACCAAAAATGAATTTGAGATGGATCATTGACCTAAACATAAAACCTAGGACCATAAAGTTTCTGGAAGTATACATAAGAGAATATATCCTGGACCCTGAAGTAGGGCAAGGTTTTGGACTAGATACGAAAACCACAAACCATAAAAGAGAAAAAAATTGGTAAATTTGACTTCATCAGAACTAAAAATTTCTGGGTATCAAAAGATACCATTTAGAAAGCCGATAGATCACAGATTACACTACAAATCTAGGGCTCTAAACAGTATCTGGCGCACAATAAATGCTCGATTAAATATTTGTTGAACAAATGTATAAAAGACCTGCCTCTTTCCCATCACAACACACAGCTATTCTAACGGGTACAGCCAGCCGAGATGTCAACCCCCTTCGACTGTTGAGGGGACAGTGGTAGCTAGGGGGAAAGAAAAGTATCAAGGTTTGTTAGTAGAAATAAAATGTGTCAAGTCAGCAAACTCGAGAGATTGTCTACAGATTATGAGGACTTACAGTGAATCAGACAAGATAAGGAGTGGATAACTATAGAACATTCACATAAGTAAATTAGCTCAAAATACAGGTGTAATTTCACCAAATGGAACAGAAGGCATATATCTCATTCTTCATTGCCTCAGTGATGCTAATTTATAATGAGAACTGTAGATGCTGTAACTAGCAAATGAAGGTGGAACTACCAGTGTTTTACCCAGAGGAGCTGGGAGGAGTTTTATCACAAAAGATGGCATCAGGAAGGGAAAAAATTAGGTAAAAAGGGTTAAACTGGTCCTATATGCTTGAGTGTGCTTCTGGGCATGGCATAGACCCAGGCTAATGAGACATTCCTGTTTGCCTAAGACTATCCAAGCATTTCCCCATGTAATCAATATTAGCTGCTTTTTCACTCTCAAAAGTGTCTTTGTTTGCATGATATATAGTGTGATCATCCTACTTATACGTGTTATTTCTTCCTCTTACTGTATTTTTTCTTCCTCTTCCTCTGGATAGTCCCTGAGGATAAGAATAACCACATAGTTGCATATCCATTGTGTTGTTTTACTTGTTAGGATCACTCCCTGGAAGGAATCTCAGGCCAAATAAGAGTGAGTGCTCATTCTCCTGACGATCAGTGTATGACTGGGTTGAGCAACTGTAAACCTGGTGTTTTGATTGGTTCCCTGCTCCCTACTGTAACCAGGTGAACTGGACAGTGGGAATCTTCAGTGTTGTTATTTTGAATTAACATAGTTCTATTTTATCCTAAGAGCACCAACTTTTTAATCAATATTTTAATTGACAATTTCATTTTAAACCACAATATATTAATCAATACTCTTTTAAAGACATGGAAACCGGGGCATGGAATGATCCAGCTAAATGACTTGTCTGGGATCATTCAGGGTAAAATTATTTAGATGAGACTCCTATTTATGATCAATTTATTTTCAGTTCACCTTCACCACCATCATTCATTCATTTAAAAATTAAGCACCTATAATGTGCCATCAACTTCCTCTCCACAGGATGCGTCATTCAGGACCCAAAGTTCTGAACATTCACTACACATGCATGACTTAACAGAGGCAATCTGCTGCTGAGAAAAGAACATCAGGTACTAATGTTCAATGTTTGAAGTAAGTTCTATGCTTCTACTAGAAAACAATTGACTGAAGGGAACCTGCAGTTCTACAGTAAAACAAATCTTAATAACTCCTGAATTGTACTTTAGGGTACAATAACCCAAGCAATAGTGGGTTATGAACACCTAGGTGGTGGGGTGGGAGGTTCTTGCATACAGTGATGGAAATAATCATTCAACCTTTCTACTGTATCTTTCTAATCTAAAGATTTTTTTTTTAAGCCTCAAAAAGAATCTTTAATGATGCTGCTCTTCTACATGATAAAACCAACTAGGAACAGTCTTTAATTTTAGTGTTCTGAATGGCTTATACATTTATAGTAGCAACATTTGGTGCCTTTGATTCCTGAGCCCATTGATCTGCCACAGCTTTGAAATCTCAGATGGGAATTCATTCATATGAACCTAATTTGAAAAAAAGCAACTTCTTTCCAGCCCTCTGAATTATCCAATGGAAAACTGAATGATAATTCAGAGGGCTGGCATTATCCACTGGATAATTCAGAGGGTTCCCCTCTGTTCTGGTAACCTCTGGAATGGAGTTGGTTTTCAAAAGTAGAAAACAGCTCTTTGCCATAGTAATCATTTAACAAAATGAAACAAACATAGATAAGAAGAGGGTTGTTCCTTCTTAACAGCTCAAGCTTTTTAAATAAGTAAATTCTTATGTACATAAATGGTTGCTACTAAGAAGATTTCTAGGTAGCTAGGTCCTATGGATAATGGGAAGTCTAAAATTGTATTGAAATTTACTAGATGATCTCAATTAACTATTGTGGTCCTTTTTTAATAGTAATTGTTATATCAATAATAGTAGTTAGCTCTTATATGTTATGTGGTAGGCACTGTCTTGGTGCTTTATGTGTACTAACCATTTAATCCAGAAGTCTCGAAGGTAAGTACTAATACCTCAATTTTATAGGAAAGGGAGCTTTAGTCAGCATAAGGAGGTCATCAGGTGACTCCATCCAGCTGGGATTCAAGCCAAGTCAGGGAAGCTCCAATCTTGGACAACTTAGCCACTATAAAGGACTATATAGTTATTTCCAGAATGTTCTTACTACAATGAAGTAAATTTCTTTATGTCTTGGATTTAATATTTGGTGTAAGGAAATTTGAACACTTTGTTATATACATCTCTAGCCTAGTACAAAGCAGATTTTCTTTAGGTATTGTGGGGGAATGAATGAGTTAAATAAGTCTAGAATCTCTCAGTTGTCTCAGTCTATTACCAATAGCTTTCTTCTTCCTCATAGGCCAGCCTCCACCCTACAAACTTGGTTAATGATAAATTTATCCTGTCTTCCCTCTGCTAGGTCCTAAGCCAATGGGCTTATACTTCTCTTCCTTCAGTGATTGGACACCCTGATGAGAACATACAAAGGGAACTGACAGTCCAGTGGGGATGTGGGACACAAGGTGAGAAACCCCAGAAGAAGCACCAGTGCAGAGCCACGGTCACTGAGAAGAGGCAGAAAATGTGTCCATTTGGGGAGCACAGGAATGTCTAAGACTGAAACTCTCTTGCCTCATCCCCCAAGACCTGCACTAGCCATGGGATGCTTCATTTATTCATCCAACCTTTACTGAGTATTTCCCAAATGTCAACACTGTGCTAAGCATCAGATACATGACATTGAATGAGAAAGACATTGTCTTCTTACTTTTTACTGTGATTATTACCTCTCCCACAACACCACCACAATCATGTAATCTTATTCTCTTAATCTCTTCATTATTCATCTCCCCATCTTTTTGGGATGATCTCTCTCTCTGGGAGTCTATTTATTATCTGTATGGAGATCATTATTCATTGATTTACATATTAGATGAGCACCTACTATGTGACAAACACTGTTCTAGGTGCAGGAGATATGATGATGAGCAAAGCAGAGATCATTTCTGCACCTAAGGGGCTCCTAATAACCCCCAAGTCTGTCTATACTTGCTATCCTTCCTTCTCTCAGTTTCTTTCAAGGACATAAAATTATACAAAGTAATAATTATAACAATATGTTATATTTTTAACACATACAGATGTAATAATTATAACAATAGCAAAACAAAGGGGAGCTGGGAATGGAGCTATAAAGGAGTAAAATTTCTAGATCTCACTGGAATTATGTTAGTATAAATTTAAACTAGGTTCTGGTAAGTTAAAAAAATATATATTTTATGCCCTAGAGCAACCACTCAGAAAATAACTAGAAATATAAGTTAAAAATAATTAAAAGGCTATCTACATACAGAAGAATGAAGTTATACTCCTACTCCATACCATAAACAAAAGTTGACTCAAAACACATCAAAGACCCAATTGTAAGAGTTAAAACTATAAAGCTCTTACAAGAAAACATAGGCATAAATCTTCACAACTTTGGATTTGTTAGCTGTGATACCAAAATACAAGCAACAACAACAACAAAAATAGATAAATTGGCCATCATTAATTAAAAATTTTATGCTTCAAAGGACACCATCAAGAAAGTGAGAAGACAACCTACAGAATGGGAAAAAAATTTTGCAAATCATGTGTCTGGTAAGGGACCTGTGTCTAGAATCTATAAATAAAGCTCAATAATAAAAAGATAAATAATCCAATTAAAAATGGGCAAAGGATCCGAATAGACATTTATCCAAAAAAGATATATAAATGGCCAATAAACACATGAAAAGATGCTCAACATCATCAGTCATCAGGGAGCATAAAACCACAAGACACCACTTCACACTCACTAGGATGGCTAGAATCAGAAAGACATAGTAACAAGTGTTAGCTAGGATATGGAGAAACTAGAACCCTGGTACACTGCTGATGGGAATGTAAAATGGCTCAGCACTTTGAAAAACAATCTGTCAGCTTTTAAAACAGCTGAATAGCAGCAGCTCTTTCTGCCTACAGGTCCTGTCCCCATGCTTTAATAAAATCACCTTTTGGCACCAAAAATAAATAAATAAATAAACAGCTGAATATAGTTATCACATAACTCAGCAGTTTCACTCCTAGATCTATACCTACAAGAAATGAAAACATGTGTATGCTTTTATACAATTTATACAATTTATAAATTTGTATAAATTTGTATAATTTATACAATTATGTTCATAGCAACATAATTCATAATAGCTAAAAAGTGGAAACAACCTAAATATCCATCAGCTGATGAGGGGAGAAATAAAGGGTGGTATACACAGACAATAGAATATTATTCATCAATAAAAAGAAATGAAGTACTGATATACACCACGACATGGAAACACCTTGAAAACATACGCTAAGTGAAAGAAACCAGTCACAAAGGACCATATATCGTATGATCTGACTTACCCAAACTGTTCAGAATAGGCAAATCTATAAAAACAGAAAGTAGATTCGTAGATTCGTGGCAGACTGGGTTTGGGGAAGGGGTTGGGAATGCTGCTAAGCAGAGCAAGGTTTCTTTTTAGGGTAATGAAACTATTCCAAGATTGATTGTGGTGATGTATGCACAACTCAGTGAATATATGAAAAGCCACTGAACTGTATACTTTAAATGTATACTTTTAAATATATTTAAAATAATGAAAGGAATTAAAATTAAAATGTTACACTAGAAAATATTCACTTAATGCAAACTACCCAGCCAGCTGCCTCCATATCTTTTCTGTAACTACCTTGACCATGCTTTTGGATTAAAAACTTTCTGCTTCCAGACCATTCATGTTCCCTTTTTGGCCATTCACATCTCTGCTTGCAAGTTCTATTCCTACTTACATTCTTTTTTTTTTTTTTTAAGATTTTATTTATTTATTTGACAGAGAGAGAGAGACAGTGAGAGAGTGAGCAAAAGCAGGGGGAGTGGGAGAGGGAGAGTAGGCTTCCTGCTGAGCAGGGCGCCTGATGCGGGGCTCGATCCCAGGACCCTGGGATCATGACCTGAGCCAAAGGCAGACGCCTAACGACTGAGCCACCCAGGCGTCCCTCCTGCTTGCATTCTTAACAGCTTTCTCTCCTTTTTTGCCTCCTGGTCTTTGCCCAGACTATCCAAAATGGATAGAACAAAGAATTACACAATCCTGGAAGGTCAGAAATGGAAGTCACCTCAGTGCTCCTCTCCTCCCACCTCGTTTTAGGGATGAGGGGACAAAGGCCCAGAGAGGTTACATGACTTGTCCACAGTTCCCCAAAACAGCTTGTCCTTGCTCACCTCCTCCAAAAAAGCATTCATTCGTTCAGCAAATGCTTCCTTATCTTTCTACCCAATCTCAATACCTTTACTGCATTACTAAAAGGTATCAAACGCACTGATCTCAAGACACCATTCACATTTAAACTCCAATCTCGCATTCCAGAGGGAAAAAGCGGTTCTTTCATCTCCGTGGCCACTACATCTGATCTCAGCTGCTGCAGCTTTTCCTCTGTTGTCATGAAGAACAACTCAAAATTCATAGGAGGCTGGCTTAGGGCCAGCCAGCAGCAGACACAGGGACAAACTCCCTGCCCGGTTTCCATAAAGGATAACCCCTCAACTCACCTCACAGAAAACCATTCCTAAGGTCTTCAGAAAAGAGAGATTCAGTCCATATAAAATACAGCCTCTCTACATTTTTAAATGCTCTCAGGAAAGAAAATGGTTACGAAGGGCATGTACATGTCTTTATAGGTTTATACCTATAAGTATACCGAGATCAAAGATTAAGTTGCTTTTTTAAAACAAAAAAGTATTCATCTTGATGGGAAACAGAAAAACCTTGGGTGGGGGGCAGGAAATTCATAAATCATGCAGTCATTCTGGACTTCACGTGAAGAGAAAATTCATCAAAACCAGACTGGCCTTTCATCTGCAGGGAGCCTGGTAAATAATGATGTAAATCCACTGAAGAACGGGAGTGGTGAAGTCAAAGATCTTGCGGGCCTACCTGGCTTGGAAAAGCAAAAGAAACTGCTCTCTGAGAGGAGAGGCCGGGCCTTCCCGCGTCTGGCTGTGCCTTTACTGCTCCAAGGACTGCTGGGCACAGGCGTCCACACACAGGACCTTCGCGATTGAGGAAGAGAAAGGCAAATGTAATTGGAGACGCTTTCTTCCCCAGAGCGGGCACCATTCTGGGGCTGATGGAAGAAGTGATTACCCAGTGCTGAGGAGGCAGTGTAAGTGTTGCCCACCAGGGAGCCTGGAGGCTTTCGAAGCCAGTCCTGAGAATTACAAGCTGTTCCGTAGTGCTTGCTAATTGACCCGGTATTTCTGCCTGAAACCATTTCCCCAAGGAGGCAAGTCAAAGTAGACAATGAGGATCTCTCATCTCCCAGGGCAGCTCGGAAACAAAGCTTGAGCTCCAGAGACTAGATATTATTTCAAAGCATAAAAGTGCAAGAAGGTCAAGGACTGAACATGAAAAGATTCAGAACGACACATCAAGGTTTCCACTGTGATTCTCAGCCCACACTCCCCTCTCCCTGCCCTCTACTACTTTAGTTTGAATTTTATGAATTACTCATTGTTGTAAGGATAAGGGATCATGAGGGAACAGCCACAGGGTCCATGAAATGCACACATTTCTGGGAGCTTCATGAAAAGAGTCACTACTCACTTAAGCAGGGATCTATTCATGTATAAGGAAAGATATCTGCAAAGTGCAGGAAAAGTTCTGGGTGCATGAGTTCCCAACTGTTGAGAGGGAGGAGGGAAATGAAATTGGGGGAAAGGGGAAGAATTCAAAGAGCTCTATCATAGTTTACTCTATATTCTTCTGTATGTGCCTTCGTTGTTGATGCTATTTTGACTATGATTACAACAGAGGTTTTCTTGGCTTACAGGATAAAAATACACATTTATCTCCACCAATATCTGGGGATTGTGGTCGGCTTCTGATGACCACGTATGTAAAAGTGACTCATCCCCAATACGATACACCCGGCCCCCTGACTGAAATGGTCTGGCCCAGCACTCCAAAGCTGATATTTTCTTAGTTTTGAATCCAGAAATAAGAGGACTTAGAAATGAAACCCAGCACCATAGTAAATCAAGCCGTTGAAATGGTGACATAGTTATCAACTAACTACAGAATACATTCCCAAGCAAAAGTAGACACTCAGTTATTGGTCATGAAAACCAGTGTTACTACTGGAGCCCAGCTCCTGCCCTGGGCCTGGACGAACACGGAGGAGGAGTAAACCTCTATCTGAGAATGTATCTCTAAATATTGTTTTGTTTCTTTTGAGGCTGGGGCTTTGGGAGACCTGAAGAAAACAGTGTAGTGAACGTGAGGCCCAGGATGATAAGGGAAATTCTCTTCTCAGTGCTTGACACGTCGGAATATTCAGGAACAATCCCAGAGATACATTTGGTTGTTGCCTGGGGCTTTGTCCCCAGACAGATCTGGGGGCTGGGAGTGGGTTAATTACGCATGACGCTGGGATAAAGACGTGTCTCCATCAGGCGGCATCTTCTCCTTTTTGTCACTGAGCCACAGTCCTACAGTGAGTAAGGGGACCAGGATACCTTTGCATGGAGGAGTGCTAGCCAGGGGACTACAAGAGATGGGTGAGAGGATTGGTTGCCCCTGCTGAGCCCTCCTATCCTGAGCCAAGCTTGTGTCAGAGGCCCCCTGACAGGACTGTGCTGAAATGGTGCTTATGTCAGAGGCTGAATCTTGTTCTGAGGATCTGATGGTCTGTGAGGGATTTGCTTGGGGCCCTCAGAGGAGGACATTATAAAACACTTGTTGGAGCCTGGACTAAGTGCAAAAAATGGAGGGACTCTGCAAGGGGAAGAGATGTTAGAGGCATGCCTGCCTTGGAGGAGGCCTCTGCCAGACATCAGGAATGATGTGTAGTAGCAATCCAAAGGCAGGCCATGGCCAATACCCTGTCAGCCAAGTCGGAAACCTAAGCGCCATCCCAGGTTTCTCTCTTGCCTTCACCTAGTGCTATAAATTCTCCCACTTCAATACCACCCCACTTCTTTTACCCATCACCCTGACTGCTGCCTCCTGAACAGGGCTGGATCCCACAATAGGGAGAGATGCACATGCTTTAGGGCACCAGCGGGGAGGAGGCAATAGAAGTCTTAAAATATTTTGATATTTGATATTTTTTTTTCAAGGCATCTGTGTCTTATTAGACATCTTATGGTTATCTTTGCTTAAATTCGAAATTGCATCTTGGGCTCTTGAGGGCCAAAAGCCTCTAATAGTCTTAATCCCATGCTGGTCCTGGTTGGCTGAAACAGCCTCCTACTTCCTGTCTTTCCCAGCTCAACTTTATGCTCCGGGAAACCACCTGCAGGATCTTTCTCAAATGTAGGTATTACTGCTCCACTTAAACTAACTTCATCAAAATGAATATTGGATAGAATTCAATCACCATTGCACCGTCTAGAAAGCTCTTCAACATCTGGCTCTTGATTTTGTTCCTAGTCTCATTTCTCATCTTCCCTGCTCCCACTTGCCCTCCTCCATATGCCCTGATAGGGTTCAGGGCCTGCTACCCCAAATATGGCACCTTGATATATTGAATATTTTAAGCAGGAGAGTCAGTCTGACTTCCTTCTCCCCTTGCCCTTCTTCCCTGAAACCTGTTATAAAACCTTCAGGTGAGAGGTACCCTCCCTATACCTAGAGGAAAGGAGCATCCTTATCTCTGAAGACAAGGGGCAAAAATTAGAATCCTAACAAATGGGCCTTGCTAAGCTTCCCCCAATTTACTACACTTACCTCGTACAGTAGTCCCCCTTATCCTTGGGGGATATGTCCCAAGACCCCCAGTGGATGTCTGAAACCACAGATAATACTGAACCCTATATTATATGTACTATGTTTTTTTCTATACATGCATAACTATGGTAAAGTTTAATTTATAAATTAGGCACAGTAAGAGATTAAGAGCAATAACTCATAATAAAATAGAACAATTATAACAATGTACTGTAATAAAAGTTATAGGAATGGGGTCTCTCTCTGAAAATACCTTACTGTACTGTACTCACCCTTCTTGTGATGATGTAACATGATAAAAGGCCTACATGAGGAGGTGGGGTGAGGGGACTGACGCAGGATGGCGATGGAGCCCTGGGCTGCTTCTGACACTAAGTCAGAAGAATCCTCTGCTTCTGGGTCCCACATGACCTCAGGTAACTGAAACCATGGAAAGCAAACTCGCAGATAAGGGGGGACCTCTGTACTCCTTAGTTCATCATATTCCTCCATGACTATCCACTCCTCAACAAACCTAGCATAAAATACTCAGGTCCAACTGCTTCTGTGAGTCTTCATTTCCTTATAAAGGCTCCCATGTCACATAAAACTTATATTGAATACACATGCATGTTTTTCTCCTGTTAATCTTTGTCAGTTTAACTTTCAGACCCAGCCAAGGACTCTACGAAGGTCAAGGAGCACTTTTCCTCCCCTCCATGGAGCCCTGTATCTGAGACATAGCGCCATACTTGAGGTCCCACAAGCATCCCATGCTGCTTCGTGCCTGTACGCCTTTGTACATGGCCTTTCTTCTACAAGGACTGCTTTCTTCAACCCATTCACCATTGAACCTCCCAAACCCTATCCCACTGTGAAGTCTTCCTTGCCTCCTTTAAGTAGGAGGTACTCTCAGAGTACTTCATACACCTCTCCGTGGACATCTGTCTCTTGTGTGCACTTCTCTGTCATCTGTGTCATCAGTGAGGGCACCGCGGGCAGGGACGAAGGATGTTCTATTCCCCCCTCTCTCTGAGTGGTGCCTGGCACAATGCAGGTAGTCAGTACTTGTTTATGGAACAGACGAATGAATAAACGAATTATAACAGATTTATTTGGTTGTTAAGCACAACAATTATTTTAAATTCTTGTTTTACAAGAGGCTCATTCCATTCTTTTTCTTATTTCAATCATCTAATGGTTAAAATTCTACTTATTCAAACGTAGCTTCAATTCCCTTCTCTTCCTTTCTTGATACTCCAAGCAGAATTCAGCTCTTCCTCTGGTATTTCCCCCATGAACTCTGTGTTTTCCTTGAACATCTTCAAATTCTGTCTAAATTTGTGCTACTTGTGTGCATATTTGTCCTCCCCACTGGAATGCAGGTTTCTATGGGGCAGGTCCTCAATCTTACTAACTTCATGATTCTGGACACCAAATACCCAGGAGGAGTTCGTACACGCTGCCTGAATTGATCTGAGTTGTACAGATATTTTAAAAGGTAGCATGGATCCCAGAAGATACAGACATAGATATTTCTTTCATATCCTTCTCTGGTGGAAAAACACCACCACCACTACTAACAACTGTTCTATGATAAAGAAAAAATAAAGGCAAAAAATTTTAAAACTCTTTCAAGGGTTTTCTCCTGAAAGAAGGGCAGGTTTGTTACAAGTGCCCCTAACCGAAACACCTCTGGCTGGAAAATTTCTGAAACATTGTGGAGTTTGGTGAGATGCCCTGTTGCTTTTATACAACATTCTAAGGTTCCCAGTGAAGCACACCTCAAATGTGGGTAGACATTCCTAAGAAGGCTATTTGAGTTGGAAGCATCAGAATGTTTATACACTGGCATTTGCTCCAGCCCACAGACAATAAAAACAACCCAGTTATGGCTTCCCTTTGGAAGGTCACTGAGGTTAAAATGATCACAGTAAGAGTGAAAAAGGCTCCATATCCCTTTGTTTTTATTTTTAGGGTGTGATATGTTAGCAGCCTCCAGCAGAATTTGCTTTATTTTAAAGCATGCAAAATAATCCCTGCTCTGTTTTGAAGACCGCTTCTGCACTTCTCAATTCCTCTGACAGTTCGGCAAATACTCACATCCGGCACTTGCCTTTGCCTTTCTCCTGACTCCTTTCCTTCTTTATGTTTACACTTCCCCAGGGGAGCCGAAACCAGCACTAATTAGCAGTGAATTAAATCCAACCTCTAGGACACTCGAGGGTCAGTGTTTACCGGGGCTTCCAAAGCATCCCTGGTCCCCTTCCCCCAAGCTAAAAGACTGAGAGCTACATATCCAGTCCTGAAGGGAAGTTCTGACATCTGAATCAATTATGCAATTTACACCTAAAGTTTTACCTTTCCTATCATAAAGTATCCTTTCATGCCTGGGTAGTTTTATACACCCAGCTTGCTCGGCCTGGAACACATTTGCTCCTTACCTTTTTCAGCCTTTAAGACCCTGCTGAAATACCATCTTCTTGGTATTTTCTTCTACTTACCTAGACAGTTAGTTGCTTCTTCCTCAGTAGTCCCACTGAACTCATATCTTGGTATTCTCATATCTTATCCTATAGTCCATCTTGATATTTCAGATCTTATGTTCTATCAGTTCATATTCTAATTGTGTTTGGTCTCTTTAGACTGATCTCTGCTACTTACTTATCTCATATCTTCAATTTTCCCCAGCATCTAGTCCTAGGATATAGGAGGCACCAAATAAATATTTGTTAAAAGAAAAATAATTAAGACAGAATATATGAAAGGCACTATAACATAAACTTAAAATCTAGAAACTAATAGCACGTTTTGAAGGGCATTTGAAAGAAGCCATATTTTTAGTTGGTGCCAGCATATTATTGTTAGCATTTTATTCACTCTAACAGGGAAAAAATACCAAAAGCTACTTTTAGTAAGCATTTACAATATACCAGACACTGCTCTCTTACAGATTTAATCATTATAACAAACTCTGTAAGACATATTAAAATTCCCATTGCACTGATGGAATAATTAAAGTTTTAGAGAGGTTAAGGAATTTGTCGCAGGGCCAGCATGGCGTCCAAGCCTGCCTGATTCCACTTGCTGCCTCCATTTGGTGGATTCTACTGTGGAACATAATGCTCTAAGGCACCAGCAATCACCATGAAGTCCAAGCTTGGGCATGACATGAATCAGTGTCAGTAGCAAAAGCAGCCAGGAGAATCAGAAAGGAATATTCTTTAAAGAAAAAGAAAAGATTTTATTTATATGTCAGAGAGACAGAGAGACAGAGAGCGAGCAAGTAGGGGGAGAAGCAGGCTCTCTGCTCAGCAGGGAGCCCGATGCGGGACTCGATCCCAGATCCTGGGATCATGACCTGAGCCGAAGGCAGATGCTTAACAACTGAGCCACCCAGGCCTCCCCAGCAAGGAATATTCTTTAAAGTGCTTTGTTTTTAGATAAACCATTGGGTCCGATGAACATCAGTGATAGTTATTACACAAATTAAATTATTCTTTATTCCCAACTTCATAATGGACTTGTTATCACCACTGCAAGTATCCAAACTGACCTGATGAAACACTAGATAACCCTGTGCTTTTGAATGACAATCTATACAGAGAAAGTCCAAAATGAGTCATGATTATTTTCATTACTACTAAATGATTCCAAATGCCTCAAAGGAAGTTATAAATGAGTAAGAAGAGCTAGCACTGTTTGCTGTACATGTACACACCACAGAAGAAACAATCTATACTTCAAGCTACAAGCACTACTCAGGCCTTTTGGGAACAGAATTCCTGCTGAAAGTCTGGCAGACTGCACAAGAGAGTGAAATTATAAGCCAATTTCACTCCCTAACATAGATACCAAAAATGCAAAATAAAATAGTCGTACTAAATCAAAGCTAGCAATATATTTATAAAAGCTTATCTGAGTAAAATTTCTCCCAAGAATATAAGCATAGCTTAACAATAGAAGATGTGTAGATTTAATTCAACACATAAATCAGTTAAAGGAGAAAAACAAAAGGATATCTCAGGAGGTACAGAAAAAACATTTGATAAAATTGTACACTCATTCTTAATAAAAATATTAGCAAACTAGGTGTACAAGGGAACTTGCTCAAGCAAATTAAGGCTATCTACCAAAAACCTATAGCAAATATCTTTTTAAGTGGCTCAATATTAAAAGCATTCTCTACAACATCAGGAAAACAAGGATGCCTGCTAACACTGCTTCTATTCAATATTTATTGGAGCCTCTAGCCAATGAAAGAAGACAATAACTAAATATTGAAAAGGAAGAAATAAAATTGTTCTTATTTGCAAACACAGATTTTATTTTTTTAATTTTTTAGAAAGATTTTATTTATTTGAGAAAGAGAGAGAGAGTAGAAGCAGGGGGAGCGGCACAGGGAGAGGGAGAAGCAGGCTCCCTGCTGAGCAGGGAGCCCAATGTGGGGCTCGATCCCAGGACTCCAGGATCATGACCTGAGCCGAAGGCAGATGCTGAACCGACTCAGCCACCCAGGTGCCCCTGCAGACACAGATTTTAAACATAGAAAATCCCAGAGCCCCTACTCATAAACCGTTAGAACTGCTAAGTAGGTTTAATAGTGCTGCTGGAGACAAGATTAGTGTAAATTCAATAACATTTGTATTCACCAATAATAATCTGGTAATAATAAGGAAATAATAAGACATATTTCATTGACGTGAGTAGCAATAAAATTCATGAGATACCTAAGCATAAATCCAACACAGGAGTTGAGAGAGACATAAATTATGAAAATTATGAAAGCTTACTGGAAAACATAAAAGAAGATCTAATAAATGGAAAGACATACCATGTTTGATAAGGGAATACTCACTATCATAAAGACGTAAACTCTCCCCCAAACGAATCTATAAATTCAATGGATTTCAGTTGAAATCTCAACTGTTTTTGTTTTTCTGTGTGGAAATGCTTAAAATGGTATATTTGGTCTTGTATTACATGCCACCCACATACAAGCAGACCTGTTGCAATATCACAATGTATATTGGTACTGCAAACATCTTCATAGCTTCTGAAAGAGATATGAGCACAACTATTACCTATGAGTGGTTCAGAAGAGCCACAGAAGCCCAGCGCTTTGAGCACTTTTGGACAAAGCAATGAGTTGTCCTGGGAATGGCACAGGGAGGAATATTTTTCAACATTTCCATCAGTTAGCTAAAGTAGGAAGTGCTCAGCAGATGATTCTAAATCTGACAAGTGAAAAGTTGAGAAAATAAAAATCTACCTAAGGAAGATTTCATAAAAAGAAACGAGTTTTTAGGAATGGGGAAGATAAGATACTTGGACAGGAGGTAAAGATGAGGACTTAGAAGGAGAAAAAAAAATTCCAAAATAATTCCAAACCACATTAAAGGTGGTCAGAGATGGGATCGTGGAATGGGTCAGGACCAGCAGTCTTTGGAACCTTGAAGACATCAGTCCGGGATAACCACCGCAACAGGCAACTTAAATACCACAATCCACGGTGTGGTTACTCCTGAGAGTGGCAGCATGACATTGGAGTGCCCCTCTCTTCAGCTCTTTGATAACATTACTTCTCAAGAGAAAACCTGAACACAAAGTGGTTGAGATGACTGAACAGGCAAATTATCTAGATTCTAAATCTTTCCCTTCAAAAATAAAAGTAATAGGGAAATGGGGCTGTAGAATATTGGCGATGTCATTTAGAAAGGAGATACAGGGTTCCGTCACTTTTCAAAAGTAGAGGGATGCTACGAAACCTTTCATGAACTGAAATGGCATAAAGTAAAGGAGCAATTACCAATTAATTTTTATGGGATTTTTTTTTTAGCATTCCCAGACCCCAAAAAATAGCTCCTCTTGGGCTTTTCTGATACTTTCGGACACAGTTTGCTAGCGGATGCACAAAATAAACTGAGATAAAGCACAGATGCTCACAGACCACTGTTGGAAACTCTGGTGGCGTGAAACTGAGATGCGGAGTGTAGTTCCCAGGGAAGGAGCTGGGTGGGGCCTCTGCCACCGCTCCGGGTGCGCTGCCTCTAGAATGGCTCGCTGCAAAACCAATGCTGAATGCATTTTCACTTTTTGCCTCTTTTCATAAAAGCCAAAATCCTCTTTGGATTTCATTGGGTTAGCGAAAACAGGTACCAATGTAGATGTTTTGTAAAAGCGGAATGGTGTACCGTGAACTCTGAAAAGTGGGGGATACCTGTAGCAGCAGAATGGGAGTGGGAGGGCTGGTGTTGGACCATCACCAACAGACTGTGTCAGAATGATCAGACCCATGATGTGCCATTAGAACTTCTCAGGACATAAACCCGGAAATAGGTGAGCTAAGCCTCATTGCTCTTTGAACCGTGTTAGGTCATTGAACACTGCAAAAAAGCTCAGAACCTGGAATAAAACAAGTCTTTTCCTCCCTTGTCTTTCTTCCCTCCAACCCATTGAGTGCCACTGACCTTCCATGATGCTTAGAAAATCCTTCCTTCTGCCAAAAATGAATGGCAAATTGCTTAGATGGACAGTCAGGCACTTCGTGGCCTCATGTCAGTTTTCCTCTGCAGTCTTACTTCTTAACACCTCCTTAAACCAAAGTGACCTGAGACTACAAGCAGATTGGCTGTTTCATGGTTTCCCTCAATAACCCAAACACACTCATGGACTCTTAGGAACACAAAGTAGAGGAGCCACAGGATTATTTAATCTCTCATTTTGTATTCGAGAAACAGATCCACAGAGGAAGGAGACTTACTAGTTAGTGGCCAGGGACAAGACAAGATCCAAATTTCCTTACTTGTTTATTTCCACTATGTTAGCCCACCAACCAGCCCAACAGAATGAATGAATATGTAAAACAAATTGTTGGGATTTTAAAACCAAGCTAAGGAAAAAAAAACAACAAACAGCTAAGTAAATATTTTCATTTCAAATCAACTCAAAAGAAAATTTGGAAGATGCCAATATTTTATCTTGATTAAGGAGGACTTTGTTACTAAATAGCTCAAGGTCATACTCTACTACATGCTCTGCAAGATAATAATCTAGAAACTAATGTTTCTTCACATATGCAAAATTTCTCTGATAAATTTTGTGATGGCAGAAGAGTATATTTGACTTAATATATAAATGGCTTTTTATTTTGTGTCTTAAGTCTTCAAAATACTCTTAGGCCAAATCAATATCTTAGTATTGTATCCCATATTACAAAGTGTTCATCACTTAAACAAAGGCAGCGTTAAAACTTATTTGTTGTTAGTCTTTTTTTTTAAAGATTTTATTTATCTATTTATTTTAGAAATAGGGAAAGCAAGTGTGCAGGAGTGGGGGGAGGAGGAACATGAGGAGGGAGAAGGACAAGCAGACTCCACACTGAGTGTGAAGCCTGACATGGGGCTCCATCTCACAGCCTGAGACCACGACCCAAGCCGAAATCAAGAGATGGGCGCTCAACCAACTGAGCCACCCAAGAACCCGTGTTAGTCTTTTCAATGCAAACCCTGGCGCATAAACTTTTCCATTTTTCAAACTGTGCCCAATCCATTTATTTTTCATGCCATGGTGTCACATCTCCCCCTATACTTCATCTCCACCCCAATCAGCTCACTCCAACTCATTTACCGATTCACTCATCTCTTTTTCCTATAAACCCAACACATCTGCTCCCTGTACCACACAGGCTTATTATTTATCTTATGGTTACATTCTATCTTTTTTATTAATAACCACTATTTAACAAGAGCCTACAATAAATAGCTAGTGCTCAATAAGTAGAGTGAACACAGAATTTGTCATTTAAACCAGGATACTTTTGAGAATAGAAGGGGTTGCTATTAATAATCACACTGGGACAACACGTGTAAACCAGGGTTATCCCTCAAATATGGGGACATATGGGCACCCTATCGTTAAGTGACAGTGTGGCAAACATTACGGGCTGGCTCACTCAACATCTTTATGAACTCTTTTCTCCCTTCCTTGACTTCTTCCGCTATAGAAGCTGGAAAGCCCACTTTCTCTTTCTCTCCCACAGCTAACACTGGCCAGGAGCCACAGCTCTGGATAATGCGACCTTAGTAAGGGATTTCTGATAACTTGTGCTTCCTGATAAAATGGGGCATAACACTTTGAAAGGTTACTATATAGCAATGCTAAGTAAGGAGACTCTTGGCTTACACCAAGTAACTAGCACAGCTGCTTTCCCTTTCTTCCTGTGTGGACATTGTCTCGAGGTGTAGCGGTCACCTAAAGACAGTGAAATGAGAAATACGAGAGCAGGAGGAAGAACGGCGAGCAGAGAGTCTCTTTACTTAGCATTGCTATATAGTAACCTCTAAACGTGTGATGCCCTGCTTCCTATAGATATTAACCAATGCAATTGTTTTAGAGCTTTGGCAAATCTTTTTTACTTTCCTTGGCAGACAGTAATCAACAAACCACACAGAGTGGCTTTCACGTGGATGAGATGTGCTACACAAAGAGAGTGATTCTTAAGGAAGCCTGAGTTTAGGCAAGACAGAAGTACACCTCTTTACCTTCTAAATTACCTACAAAATGTCTCTAGCCAAAGCCCACCATCCAGCCTACACTCTTCTGAATATCGTCTCTGCTTCCTGGGGAGATAGCAATTCTCTGGCCTGTGCAACTTGACAGAACACAAACCCACTAACACAAATTTGCCACAATGCTCCATGCAGTGCTCTTAGGAGGCACGAATCCTCACTGGGGCTGCTCAAGGCTTAATTCCAAAACCCTGAAAGTGTTGCTAAGTGGCTGTTTCTGGCCACTCATGTCCTGCATGAGTAAAGCAGGCAGGTGACTGTCCTGGATTGTGGAAGAGCCAAACTGGGTCAGATCTCCCAGAAGGAGACTGGGGAGATCAACGCAGCCAGCCTTCAGGAGGTGTCCACACACAGAAGCTCTCTCACTGGCTTCCCAGCCTCACCTAATCTCTGAGGTTGCAAGGAAAAACCAAAACATCAGACCTACATTTCTTTTGGCCTTTGCTGTGCAGTATGGAGACCCACACCTCCCAGCTTGATGGCCCCACTGAGTCATGTCTCGCTACTTCCATTCTGGTTCTTGCCCTGTCACCCCCATACTCCTCCATCATCTTCCCACACGAGTATTCCTTTATTCTGCTGTGTCCACACTTTTCAGGTGCCATTTCCAGAATGTTTCTACTGCATAGGAAAAGATAAGATCTGTCTTAGTTGCAGGGGGCTTCTCAAATTCATGATGGAAGGACCTCTCTTTACACCTGTCCAAGCCCAAAGGGTCCAGAAGAAAGGTTGGCTTACTAGACTATTAGTACTTACTGAGAACGCAATTTGTAATGCTCTGTCTTAGGATCAATACAGAAAACAAATATGCCATACAGAAGAATATTGACTATCCAACAACATGGGAGAAAAGCTCAAAACATAAAGATAAGTGGGAAGAGCAACAAATAAAATTATATGTACAATATCTCAATTTTTTTTTGGCTTTGTTTTTAACTACCAAAAAAACAACCCTCTGAAATGTTAATGGTAATCTCTCTGACTAGGATTAAAGATAGGATTAGAGATAGAATTATAGATGATTATTTCTTTCATTTTAATATTTATTTCTGTGGGCGTCTGGGTGGCTCAGATGGTTAAGCGTCTGCCTTCGGCTCAGGTCATGATCACCAGGTCCTGGGATCGAGCCCCACGTCGGGCTCCCTGCTTAGCAGGGAATCTGCTTCTCCCCTTCCTCTGCCTCTCCCCACTGCTCCTGCTCTCTCTCTGTCTCAAATGAATAAATAAAAAATTATTAAAAAAATAATATTTAGGGGCACCTGGGTGGCTCAGTCGTTAAACGTCTGCCTTCAGCTCAGGTCATGATCCCAGGGTCCTGGTATCGAGCCCGCGTCGGGCTCCCTGCTCCGCGGGAAGCCTGCTTCTCCCTCTCCCACTCCCCCTGCTTGTGTTCCCTCTCTCGCTGTGTCTCTCTCTGTCAAATAAATAAATAAAATCTTTAAAAATAAATAAAAATAAAATAAAAAATAATATTTATTTCTCTATTTTTGATAATAATACCAGCAACAATGACATTTATTGTGTGCCAGGCACCATTCTAAGAGCTTTACATGAACCAACTCATTTAATTCTTACAATAATCCTAGAATGTAGGTGCTGTTATTATGCCAAAGAAAGGTGAGGCACAGAGATCAAATTACTTGCCCAAGGTCACATACATAGTAAGTGAGTCACAGAGCCAGGATTCAAACGCAGCAAGCTATTTCCAGAATTAAGATTTAACCACCTGCAAAAATAAACTATTGGGACTACATCAGAATAAAAAGCTTCTGCAGAGTGAAGGAAATAATCAACAAAACTAAAAGGTAACCTACTGAATGGGAAAAGATATTTGTAAATGACATGACCAAGAAAGGGTGCATGCATGATTCCAAAGAGCAGCAACCAAATCATTCAAAAAAGGCCTTGTCCCCTGCAGCTCTGGCTCCTTATCTTCCCATAAGACTTAGCCCGACTATTCCTCCCCATTCCCTTGTATAAAACCCAAATCATGCAAACAATGGATGCTAATCTGTGAGAGCAATTCCTCCCTCTCCCAAGAGCCACCCTTGATCGACTATTTCTGACACTAGCCGAACTTTGGCTGATCTGGCTAAAGTCCTAGGAAATATTTAGCCCTCCTGCCCCAAGCCAGATGCTCTTAAGGGCTTTCCTACGCCTGGCATTTTCAAATAAAAGGTTATGCCAACGGTGCCCTGGCTGATTTCTTCCCACCAACTATGTTGCAAAAATAAAGGGAGGGAAGGTGGAAGGGGTGGGATGAGAGAGCTATATCCACCCCTACAATAAGAGAAAGCACAGAGATTCTGTCTAAAACTGATAAATCAAGATCAGCTACATATGCAAATTATTCGGCAATAGGGAGGGAAGTGATCAAACAGCCAAGAGCAAGAGTGACTGTATCCAAGGAGGGGGACTGTTGTTTTTGTTAGAATCTTTTATAATGCTCTAATTCATAAAATTAGATGAATATATTATTTGATAACAAGCAGTTTTTAAAAGTCAAAACTTGTAATTTAAAGTAAAAAATTACAATTACATAATCAAGTGTGTCTATAAATTATCGCAGCTAAATGAGCCCAACAAATGGAGATGTAGGCTTTCTTGGTGACTTCAGGACTGGGAAGACAGAATGGTGAGCTGCTCCGTGGCAGGCCTGGAGATGGGTGACTGGAGGCAGTGGGCCAGCATGCGCCCAGATCAGGCCTCCCTCAGGTTCTCTGACATAAGTCAGAGGAGTTTGCTAAGTGGGATACCTGGGCTTTCTGGAAAAGCATCAAGCTCTCTGTTCTCCTTGGAAGATGAAGAGTTCTTTTTAGTTTCCTGCTCTCTATCTTGGTTTTGTGTGTCTGTTTCTGTGCAACTCTCTTTGCACCTGACTTTTTCTCTTTGACTCCCTTTCCCTTAATCTGTGCGTTTTCTGCTCACTGAAGACTCCCTTTTCCCTAGTTTTATTTTTCTCTCTAATCTTAAATTCTTCTCACCATTCCTACCTCGTCTCTCTTCTCATCCTGATTTTTCTCTAAGTCTTAGCTGCCCCTCATGTATTTTTGTCTCTCAATTTTTCATGTGGTTAGCTGAAATGACTTGAGTCTTTTGAACGCAACTTGCTCATCTGTAAAACTGGTTAATACTCCTCAGTATACTGTATAATACTGGCTGAGCTATCTTTGAAGTTCTTGGGAGAAAATAATTTTAGAAGCTGTGATCTGCTTAATTCAAATTGTAGACTATTGCCTTCGTAAGTAATTTGAATATTTTTTCTCTTGAAATATATAACTTCAATTCTAGAAAACTTTTTTTTTAAGATTTTATTTATTTGACAGAGAGAGACACAGCGAGAGAGGGAACACAAGCCAGGCGAGTGGGAGAGGAAGAAGCAGACTTCCTGCGGAACAGGGAGCCCTATGCGGGGCTAGATTCCAGGACCCTGGGATCATGGCCTGAGCGGAAGGCAGATGCTTAACGACTGAGCCACCCAGATGTCCCTAGAAAACTTCTTCTAGAATGACAATAGGAAATGAAAACAATAAAATGAGACTAATTTTATAAACAACTGGTCCTCTCCTCTCAACAACTGAAAGAAATCAGCCAATGAATTAAGGCTTTCTAGTCCTTACTGAAATACTACAATGAGATTCAAAAAATGAAGTTGGATTTCACATTATATTTTAATTTTTAAATTTCTCAAAATGAAACTATATATTTGGCTGAAAACATTAACCTACCGGGACGAAATGTTTTTCTTTTTTTAAAACTGTAAGTCTAGAGGTTTTCAAATTTTCCAGTCATGTGCCATCAATGTACAAAATTGATTTTACAGGATTCATTGCTCAGGAATTGTGGATGTATAAATAATTATGGTTCTTTATTTTTTCTTTATTTTTTATTTTTTTTAAATTTATTTGAGAGAGAGAGCACAAGAGGGGGTAGGGTCAGAGGGAGAAGCAGACTCCCTGCTGAGCAAGGAGCCTGATGCGGGGGTCCCCGGGGACTCCGGGATCATGACCTGAGCTGAAGGCAGTCGTTTAACCAACTGAGCCACCCAGGCGCCCAGTAATTACGGTTCTTTAAAGACACCAACATTTGCTAATGAAAGTATCTGAATGATGCCACTGCTGCCCCCAAATGAATCCATCGCAACTGAAACCCTAAAGCTTAAACCAAGAGCATTAGAAGGCTCTATGGCCTACCTGTAGTTATTACCAGGAAATTTAGATTTCATACAAACCTGCCTTTATTTTAAATGCAGTTTGGTTATTAGAAAAAAGCACACACCTCAAACTAAAGATCCAATCCACATTTTTTCGTAACACAGAAGGAGGCCTCTCTGAAGGATTTTCCAGGCTTACCACTGAACAGTGGTCAAGCCAAAAATAAACCCATGGAGGCAAATTCAACAGCACACAGAACAGGAGTCCACGGAGAGCAGGACTTAGCTCTTCCCCCATTTGCCTCCTTCTGGGACCCCCACCCACATTCCCCCATCTCCC
This sequence comes from Phoca vitulina, assembly GCF_004348235.1. Lineage (NCBI taxonomy): Eukaryota > Metazoa > Chordata > Mammalia > Carnivora > Phocidae > Phoca > Phoca vitulina. Next base: position 33,620,101 of record NW_022589720.1, on the reverse strand, counting down.
AATTAGAGAGCTAATTAGGACTCCAGATTTAAATGCTAAATGGGGAGGGAGCCTGGTGCCAGGCCAGGATTCCTTTAACATCAAACACTCTCCTCCTTCAGGCTTCTCCCCTTAGTGCAGTGCGCTTTGGGAAGAGAGCTGGGCCAGCAGGGCCGATTGGCTGCAGGGCAGTGTTTACACTCAGTTGTCTGAGAGGGAAGATTTGTCTCACAAATTGCAAACTCTGAAAAGATAAAATTTAAAAACAACATGCCCGGGCTTTTAGTACTTTAAGGAAAAGGAACAAGTATCTTATAAGCTCAGTTATTATTACCATGGTGACATGAGGGGACGTGAGGAGATCTCAAGAACAGTTCCTGGTTCCAGCCAGGCAGCGTCTCAACGGTGCGGGGCAACTTCTTCGGTTACCGTGGCAACCAAAATTAGAAGTGCTTTTGCAACACTAACAGAAACCAGCTTTTGAAGCGCTTCTGTGAATCACACTGAATACTGATGATGCAAGCTGGAGTGATACATATTTTTCAAACACACACACACACCATATTGCCATAAACAAATATTCCTTTTAGATTCCCCCCTTGAAATCTTGACTTAACTTGGAATAGATTTTTTGGTCTGGTTCTGTTTGTTTCCCTTTTGGATTCCCGCGGTCTCAAGTGCAAACGCGATTTGTTTAATTTCCAAACTTGTCTGAATTGCACGGGGAAGAGCTTAGAATGTGGTTCATTTGCTCCCATTTTGAAACGGGATGAGGAAATGGGGTGGGGGAGGGTGGGTCTAACAGAGAGCCCTCTTGTCTACTAAACTCCGGAGGACGAAAACGGGGGGAGGGGTGGGTTGGGGGTAGGGGTAGGAGAGGCAAGGAGGGAAAGGAAGAGGGAGGGAAGGAAGGGAAGAAATAAGTGCGGACGGCTGAATCTTTGCTGCCCTAAGAGCACCTTTATCTGTTCCCTTGACCTGTCCATCTGCCCAGGTGTTGTGTCAAAGCTGACCAGAAATGACATTTTAAAGACCCCTTTGCCATCCTTTCCTGGTCATCCTGACGCTCCTAATATTCCTGAAGGGACATCGGGAAGAGGAGACGAGGTTCTTCCTTACTTGTGCAGTCTTCAAAAGAAGCACGATTCTTTAGGGAGCGTCGTGGTGTGGGGTGTGCTGGGCCACGGCCGTTCGCGGTCACTGCCCTCGCCGCCAGTCCCCAGCGCTCCGGACGAACTGTCTACACCTGGGCTCGCGCCCTGGGGCTCTGGTCCCCGCGCCAGGTGTGCGCCGGGCGAGGCGCGAAGCGGTCCTCCCGGGCTCCCGTGCGGGCGCGTACACCGACGCGGAGCCCGTACGGCGCCGGGGCGCGGGGATAGACGCGCGCCCAGACCCAGGAGCGCCACGCACCGCACAGGCAGCGGCCCGCACGCGCCGGCACACCCGCGCCTCCCGCTCCAACGCCCTCTGCTCGCGCGCGCCGAGCAGCCCGAGAGGGGCCGTCCCGCCGGAGCGCCTACCCTTCTCCTGACCCCAGCCCCCCCCCCCCGCCCCGCCCCGCCGGCAGTCGTGTGTCCGTTTCCCCCTCGGCTCGCGGGGGGCACGGGCGCCGCTCGCAGCAACCCCCTCCCCAGCTCAGCAACCTGGCGGAGGACAGACAGGCGGGGTGTGGGTGCTGGCTGCGAGCCCCGCGGCCCTCGCTTACCTTCGTGGCGAGCCTGGCTCACGGGCTCGGCGGCGCCGGGCCGGGAGCTCCGAGCGGTTGGCGCTGGAGCGCGCGCCGCGCGGTGGGTGCGTGGGTGGCGGGCGCCGCGGCCGCGCGGGAGGCTCCTGGAGCTGTCAGGGACGGCCGACCTGACCGACAGCGGCCCCGGCAAACCCCGCCTGCTGGCCCCGGCCCGGGTTCTGCGGCGGGAGGGGGGGGGGGACAGAGGCGCCCCGCAGCGTTTCCCGGAGGACCAATCGGGAGCGGGGGGCTGGCCCGGGGGAGGGGGCCGGGGGCCGGTGAGGCGCCGGGACGCGGGCCCGGACCTCATAGGCCGGTTTCTATGGCAGCCAGGAAGGGGGGGCTGGAGGGAGGGGGGTGCGCGGTGCGGGGACACCCATCGCAGATACTGGAGGAGGGGGGTTTGACCCTCTCGCAGAGAGAGTCCCTCCTACAGCATGGATGGGAAGCGGCGACACCGCCCAAAGAAGGTTGACACAGCTCTCGTCAACTCACGCCTCGTACTGAGCCGCTCGAGCCTCCTGATCAAGGGTTTCCGTGTCCTTGGGAGACCGCGACCACCAGTAATCTTCCCAACAGAACGGGGTTTTCAGCAAACCACCGTGACAGCTCCTTCGGGTGAGTCTGGCAGGGTTTAGGCTCTGCAGAAAGAAGTGCTAATACCACCCTCTGCCTGGGTCCCTCGCAGACATTATGTCCGGTTCCATTGGTACCACTTAGGCAGTGAATCCCTAATCTCCTGCCTACTTCCCAACTATAGCCTTCCCGCTAATGGTGGTGCCAAATATTTTTACAGTTTACAAACAGGGAAGCCAAGTCACTGAATTGAGTGCTGAGCAGGGAATGCGATTCAAAGAATAGTAAACGCATAGAGGTTATTTACTGAAGTTAAAGTACTTCATTTTACAGAGGAGGAAAGTGAGGTCAGAGAAGTCAGTTAACTTAACAAGGGTCACACAGCTTGGTTAATGGCAAAGCCAGGCACCCTAAGTCACAGCTCAGTGAGCACTCTTTCCACCTCATGCTCCCATATTCTGTGTTCCTGATTGCCAGAGTAATATTTACAAAAGCAAAAGTGCTAGGGAGACAAATAACTTTAAAATCTATTTATGGTAGAAATTAGGGAAGCCAAAGATTCCTTTTTTTTTTTTTTTTGCCAGGCACTGTTACAAATACTTTCACAAGAGTAACTGATTAAATCCTCAGAATAACCTTATAAGTTAGGAATTCTTGTTACCATTCCTGTTTTGACAGATGAGGAAAGTGAGGCCCAGAAATGTTACTTGACTGCTGAAGATCACATAGCTGTCCAGTGCTGGTGCTGGGATTCAAACCCAGGCAGTCGACTCCAGAGTCAGTGCTCTTCTTCCTTACTCTGCTGCCTCTTTATATGATTAAGGGGTCCAGGAGCAGGAACAGCAAGAAATAAAACCTTGGATAGCTCCAGGGACTGGCCATTGAGATTGGCAAGCAACCAAAACAACCTGGAATGATTGCTTCCTTGGTTGATGAGAGTGGTTTTCTCCTTGTGTAGGATAAAAGTTCTCTGTGAGAAAGGTTTGTCTTTAAAGGGAGGCCCTTTCCTAAAAAGACAAATGGGTTTTCTTTTTCTTTCTTTCTTTCTTTTTTTTTTTTAAAGATTTGTTTATTTATTTGACAGAGAGAGAGAGAGCGAGAGCAGGAACACAAGCAGGGGGAGTGAGAGAGGGAGAAGCAGGCTTCCCGCCAAGCAGAGAGCCCAATGTGGGACTCGATCCCAGGACCCTGGGATCATGACCTGAGCCGAAGGCAGACGCTTAATGACTGAGCCAACCAGGCGCCCGGTTTTCTTTTTCTTTTAAGAGTGATTTTTAAAATAGTACATGCCATCAGCTTTTTTTTTTAAGATTTTATTTTTAAGTAATCTCTACATCCAAAGTGGGGCTCGAACCCACAACCCTGAGATCAAGCGTGGCATGCTCCACCGAGGTGGAGCATTACTGAGCCAGCCAGGTGACCCTTGTTTTCTTTCTAAAGCAATAAAATACAGGGTAAGACTTTACATGTTTAAAAATATAAAATGCTCCTTGACTCCTATAACATGGCAACCCACAGGATAGGAGTTCATAAGGAAATTGCCTAGAAGTCGGGATCCTCAAGCTCACAACCTAACATAGACTCTCTTGTAGACCCTTTCATCACACCCCCATAGAGCACCATAGATGCTAGATTCTAGTGGCTTGGAAGGTGACTGAAGATTTTAGGCTATCCACAGAAAAGGAAAACGTCAGCATCAGAGACCACTTTCAAAGTCCATCGGCCAGACTCCATTCCAGGAGCCCCCCTTACCCCTATTTCTCTTGCAACCATTCTGCTAGGGCCGGTTCCCTTTCAAATCAAAACCTGTCTGGGCTCCTGGGTGGCTCGGTCGTTAAGTGTCTGCCTTTGGCTCAGGTCATGATCCCAGGGTCCTGGGATCGAGTCCCACATCGGGCTCCCTGCTCGGCAGAAAGCCTGCTTCTCCCTCTCCCACTCCCCCTGCTCGTGTTCCTGCTCTCGCTATCTCTCTCTCTGTCAAATAAATAAATAAAATCTTTAAAAAAAAAAAAATCAGAACCTTTCCTTCATGCTTTCCCTTCCCTTGGAAGTCCTGGGATCCCCAGCCATATAGGACTGACTTCTATTTCAATTCCCTCCAGGTGAAAAAAGTGTCATTTTTCTTCTGGAAAGGGCCATTCAATAGGTTGATTACAATGTAGCAGTATACAGAAGTTAAAAATTGTTGTTTTGAATAGTATGGGTAAGTATTTTTCAACATATTAAGTGAAAGCAAAAGTTACAAAGCAGAATGATACAAATTTGTGATATATTTGAGTAGAAGGAAATGCACTAGATATTAGTAATGTTTTTTGTTACTTAATAGTTTCCAGCATTTTTTTCTTTTTTCTACAATGGGCATATGTGTCAGAAAAATACTATTTTCAAAAGAACTGATGAAACAGTCAGACCTAGTCAATGTAGGTAGTCTCAGTTTTCTAACCCCTTCTCCATTGTGTTGGCAGAAAATAAGTCAAATACATTCTTAGGAACAGTCCTTCATGATTCTAACACAGGAAGTACTTGTTCTATGTTTCGAGAAACACTGGCAATGGCTGAAAGTTTAGACTTTTGAGACATAAAGTTACACCTTGCCTCCTAGCTCTGCCACTGATTAGCTGTATGAATTCTTTGGTTTCAATCATCTTCTAACCTCAGGTTGGTTCTTCATCTGTACTCTGGGAATTGTGAGAATTAATGAGATAAAGTTTCTGGCAAACAGTTAATTTAGGCTGCCTTAACCTGGAGTCCATGGGCTTGGGGTGGTTAATAGGAGAAGCCCTCACTGAAAATGTGTTGAAGGATACTTTCATCACAATCTTTAAGTAGCTGGGGCCACAAACAGGGCAGTACTTCCTCTAGTAAGTGCTTAATAATAATAGCTATTATTACTATTTCACGTTCTGAGGGATTGTTCCACGTTTGGTACTATTCTAGGGCATATAGGGACATTCTACTCATTTTCTGGACATTGTTACTGGTACATTGCGTCCCTACCGAATGTGAACCTGGACTAGGGTTTTCTGGCCCCTACTTTCCTTCCTCCTTTCTTCCCGTAGGGATATTTGGCGAATCTTAGGAGAGGAGGTGGAGCAAAAATTTTCTAAGACTGCATAGTGCTGTAGGGTTGGATCTACAACTCAAAAGGCGTATCTTTTTCCAGAAAAAATTGTCTTCTTTATCCTGCTTAGGATCTGCGTGCTACCTAAATCTGATCGTGTCTTTCAACAATTCAGAAAAATTCTCAATCTCTTTTACTATGACCCCTATCTCATGTTTTACCTTTCTTTCAGAAATTCCAATTGGATATTATGTATGTATTATGTATGTCTCATTCTAGCTCATGTCTTTTTCCATGTTTTCCAGATTTTTGCCTTCAGTTTAACTTCTTTTATATTCTGGTAATTTCTTCAGATCGATCTTGTATTTCACTAATTCTCTCTTGAGCTGTAATTAATGAGCTGTTTAACTGGAACACTGACTTTATAAACCTTGACAGTGCAAATATAACGAAATCAAGAGGTGGAAGTATGAGAATGCCAATTTCATCCTTTCACAGCTGGTGGTCAACTGACAGTTTAAAACTGGATCACAATTAGTATTTATTTACATCTTTTGTCCTTCACTTTATAAGAATCTTTTTTTAATTTAATTTTATTATGTTGTGTTAGTCACCATACATCATTAGTTTTTTTTTTACAGATGTTCTTATTTTTTATTTTTTATTGTGTTATGTTAATCACCATACATTACATCATTAGTTTTTGATGTAGTGTTCCATGATTCATTGTTTGCGTATAACACCCAGTGCTCCATGCAGTATGTGCCCTCTTTAATACTCATCACCAGGCTAACCCAGCCCCCCACCCCCTCCCCTCTAGAACCCTCAATTTGTTTCTGAGAGTCCATAGTCTCTCACGGTTTGTCTACCCCTCCGATTTCCCCCCCTTCATTCTTCCTTTCCTGCTATCTTCTTCTTCTTCTTCTTTTTTTTAACAAATAATGTATTATTTGTTTCAGAGGTACAGGTCTGTGATTCAACAGTCTTACGCAATTCACAGCACTCACTTCTCTTCAGATCGTATAAATCTTTCGCCTTTTACATCATTAGTTTTTGATGTAGTGTTCCATGATTCATTGGAACTCCAGTACTCCATTCAATACGTATAACACCCAGTACTCCATTCAATACGTGCCCTCCTTAATACCCATCACCAGGCTAACCTATCCCCCCACACCCTCCCCTCTAGAACCCTCAGTTTGTTTCTCAGAATCCATAGTCTCTCATGGTTCCTCTCCCCCTCCAATTCCCCCCACCTTCATTTTTCCCTTCCTACTATCTTTTTCTTTTTTTTTTTTTAAACATATAGTGTATTGGGCGCCTGGGTGGCTCAGTTGGTTAGGCGACTGCCTTCGGCTCAGGTCATGATCCTGGAGTCCCTGGATCGAGTCCCTCATCGGGCTCCCTGCTCGGCAGGGAGTCTGCTTCTCCCTCTGACCCTCCCCCCTCTCATGTGTTTGCTCTCTCTTATTCTCTCTCTCTCAAATAAATAAATAAAAAATCTTTAAAAAATATATATATATAGTGTATTATTTGTTTCAGAGATGCAGGTCTGTGATTCATCAGTCTTACACAATTCACAGCGCTCACCATAGCAAATACCCTCTCCAATGTCCATCACCCAGCCCAACCCATCCCTCTCACCCCCCACCACTCCAGCAACCCTCAGTTTGTTTCCTGAGATTAAGAATTCATCATATCAGTGAGATCTTATGATACTTGTCTTTCTCTGATTGACTTATTTCGCTTAGCATAATACCCTATAGTTCTATCTACGTTGTTGCAAATGGCAAGATTTCGTGTTTTTTGATGGCTGCATAATATTCCAGTGTGTGTGTGTGTGTGTGTGTGTGTGTGTGTGTGTGTGTGTGTGTATACCACATCTTCTTTATCCATTCATCTGTTGAGGGACATCTTGGCTCTTTCCATAGTTTGGCTATTGTGGACATTGCTGCTATAAACATTGGGGTGCTCATACCCCTTCGGATCATGACATTTGTATCTTTGGGGTAAATACCCAGTAGTGCAATTGCTGGGTCATAGGGTAGCTCTATTTTCAACTTTTTGAGGAACCTCCATACTGTTTTCCAGAGTGGCTGTACCAGCTTGCATTCCCACCAACAGTGTAGGAGGGTTCCCCTTTCTCCGCATCCTTGCCAACATCTGTCGTTTCCTGACTTGTTAATTTTAGCCATTCTGACTGGTGTGAGGTGAGATCTCATTGAGGTTTTGATTTGTATTTCCCTGATGCCGAGTGATGTTGAACACTTTTTCATGTGTCTGTTGGCCATTTGGATGTCTTCTTTAGAAAATTGTCTGTTCATGTCTTCTGCCCATTTCTTGATTGGATTATTTGTTCTTTGGGTGTTGGGTTTGTTAAGTTCTTTATAGATTTTGGATACTAGCCCTTTGTCTGTTAGGTCATTTGCAAATATCTTCTCCCATTCTGTCAGTTGTCTTTTGGTTTTGTTGACTGTTTCTTTTGCTGTGCAAAAGCTTTTTATCTTGATGAAGTCCCAATAGTTCATTTTTGCCCTTTCTTCCCTTGCCTTTGGCAATGTGTCTAGGAAGAAGTTGCTGCGGCTGAGGTCAAAGAGGTTGCTGTCTGTGTTCTCCTTTAGGATATTGATAGATTCCTGTCTCACATTTAGGTCTTTCATCCATTTTGAGTCTATTTTTGTGTGTGGTATAAGGAAATGGTCCAGTTTCATTCTTCTGCATGTGGCTGGCCAATTTTCCCAACACCATTTGTTGAAGAGACTGTCTTTTTTCCATTGGACATTCTTTCCTGCTTTGTCAAAGATTAGTTGACCATAGAGTTGAGGGTCCGTTTCTGGGCTCTCTATTCTGTTCCATTGATCTATGTGTCTGTTTTTGTGCCAGTACCATACTGTCTTGATGATGACAGCTTTGTAATAGAGCTTGAAGTCCGGAATTGTGATGCCCCCAGCTTTGCTTTTCTTTTTCAATATTCCTCTGGCTATTCAGGGTCTTTTCTGGTCCCATACAAATTTTAGGATTATTTGTTCCATTTCTTTGAAAAAAGTTGATGGTATTTTGATAGGGATTGCATTAAATGTGTAGATTGCTCTAGGTAGCATTGACATCTTCACAATATTTGTTCTTCCAATCCATGAGCATGGAACATTTTTCCGTTTCTTTGGGTCTTCCTCAATTTCTTTCATTAGTATTCTATAGTTTTCTGAGTACAGATTCTTTGCCTCTTTGGTTAGATTTATTCCTAGGTATCTTATGGTTTTGGGTGCAATTGTAAATGGGATTGACTCCTTAATTTCTCTTTCTTCTGTCTTGTTGTTGGTGTATAGAAATGCAACTGATTTCTGTGCATTGATTTTATATCCTGCCACTTACTGAATTCCTGTATGAGTTCTAGCAGTTTTGGGGTGGAGTCTTTTGGGTTTTCCACATAAAGTATCATATCATCTGCAAAGAGTGAGAGTTTGACTTCTTCTTTGCCTATTCAGATGCCTTTTATTTCTTTTTGTTGTCTGATTGCTGAGGCTAAGACTTCTAGGACTATGTTGAATAGCAGTGGTGATAGTGGACATCCCTGCCGTGTTCCTGACCTTAGGGGAAAAGCTCTCAGTTTTTCCCCATTGAGAATGATATTCGCTGTGGGTTTTTCATAGATGGCTTTTATGATATTGAGGTTTGTACCCTCTATCCCTACACTCTGAAAAGTTTTAATCAAGAAAGGATGCTGTATTTTGTCAAATGCTTTTTCTGTCTCTATTGAGAGGATCATATGGTTCTTGTTCTTTCTTTTATTAATGTATTGTATCACATTGATTGATTTGTGGATGTTGAACCAACTTGCAGCCCAGGGATAAATCCCACTTGGTCGTGGTAAATAATCCTTTTAATATACTGTTGGATCCTATTGGCTAGTATTTTGGTGAGAATTTTTGCATCCATGTTCATCAGGGATATTGGTCTGTAAATCTCCTTTTTGATGGGGTCTTTGTCTGGTTTGGGATCAAGGTAATTCTGGGAGTTTGGAAGTTTTCCTTCCATTTCTATTTTTTGGAACAGTTTCAGAAGAATAGGTATTAATTCTTTAAATGTTTGATAGAATTCCCCTGGGAAGCCATCTGGCCCTGGGCTCTTGTTTGTTGGGAGATTTTTGATTACTGCTTCAATTTCCTTAGTGGTTATGGGTCTGTTCAGGTTTTCTATTTCTTCCTGGTTCAGTTTTGGTAGTTTATACATCTCTAGGAATGCATCCATTTCTTCCAGATTATCTAATTTGCTGGCATATAGTTGCTCATAATATGTTCTTAAAATTGTTTGTATTTCTTTGATGTTGGTTGTGATCTCTCCTCTTTCATTCACAATTTTATTTGGGTCGTTTCTCTTTTCTTTTTAATAAACCTGGCCAGGGGTTTATCAATCTTATTAATTCTTTCAAAGAACCAGCTCCTAGTTTCGTTGATCAGTTCTACTGTTCTTTTGGTTTCTATTTCATTGATTTCTGCTCTGATCTTTATTATTTCTCTTCACCTACTGGGCTTAGGCTTTATTTGCTCCTTTATCAGCTCCTTTAGGTGTAGGGTTGGGTTGTGTATTTGAGACCTTTTTTGTTTCTTGAGAAAGCTTGTATTGCTATATACTTTCCTCTTAGGACCGCCTTTGCTGCATCCCAAAGATTTTGAACAGTTGTGTTTTCATTTTCATTGGTTTCCATGAATTTTTAAAATTCTTCTTTAATTTCCTGGTTGACCCATTCATTCTTTAGTAGGATGCTCTTTAGTCTCCATGTATTTGAGTTCTTTCCAACTTTCCTTTTGAGGAAAGTCTTGAGGATTGAGTTCTAGTTTCAAAGCGTTGTGGTCCGAAAATATGCAGGGAATGATCCTAATCTTTTGGTACCAGTTGAGACATGATTTGTGACCTAGGATGTGATCTATTCTGGAGAATGTCCGTGGGCACTAGAGAAGAATGTGTATTCTGTTGCTTTGGGATGGAATGTTCTGAATATATCTGCGAAGTCCATTTGGTCCAGTGTGTCATTTAAAGCCTCTATTTCTTTGTTGATCTTTTGCTTAGATGATCTGTCCATTTCAGTGAGGGTGGTGTTAAAGGCCCCTACTATTATTGTATTATTGTTGGTGTGTTTCTCTGATTTTGTTATTAATTGGCTTATATAATTGGCTGCTCCCACGTTAGGGGCATAGATATTTACAATTGTTAGATCTTCTTGTTGGATAGACCCTTTAAGTAGGATATAGTGTCCTTCCTCATCTCTTATGATAGTCTTTGGTTTAAAATCTAATTTGTCTGATATAAGGATTGCCACCCCAGCTTTCTTTTGATGTCCATTAGCATGGTAAATGGTTTTCCACCCCCTCACTTTAAATCTGGGGGTGTCTTTGGGTCTAAAATGAGTCTCTTGCAGGCAGCATATTGGTGGGTCTTGTTTTTTTATCTAATCTGATACCCTGTGTCTTTTGTTTGGGACATTTAGCCCATTTACATTCAGGGTAACTACTGAAAGATATGAATTTAGTGCCATTGTATTGCCTGTAAGGTGACTGTTATTGTATATTGTCTCTGTTCCTTTCTGGTCTATGTTACTTTTAGGCTCTTTCTTTGCTTAGAGGACCCCTTTCAATATTTCTTGGAGGGCTGGTTTGGTGTTTGCAAATTCTTTTAGTTTTTGTTTGTCCTGGAAGCTTTTTATCTCTCCTTCTATTTTCAGTGACAGCCTAGCTGGATATAGTATTCTTGGCTGCATGTTTTTCTCATTTAGTGCTTTGAATATATCATGCCACTCCTTTCTGGCCTGCCAGGTCTCTGTGGATAGGTCTGTGCCAGTCTAATGTTTCTAACATTGTAGGTTACAGACCTCTTGTCCCGAGCTGCTTTCAGGATTTTCTCTTTGTCTCTGAGACTGTAAGTTTTACTATTAGATGTCGGGATGTTGACCTATTTTTATTGATTTTGAGGGGGGTTCTCTGTGCCTCCTGGATTTTGATGCCTGTTTCCTTCCCCAAATTAGGGAAGTTCTCTGATATAATTTGCTCCACTATACCTTCTGCCCCTCTCTCTCTTTCTTCTTCTTCTTCTGGAATCCCAATTATTCTAATATTGTTTCATCTTATGGTATCACTTATCTCTCGAATTCTGCTCTCGTGATCCAGTAGTTGTTTATCTCTCTTTTTCTCAGCTTCTTTATTCTCAATCATTTGGTCTTCTATATCACTAATTCTCTCTTCTGCCTCATTTATCCTAGCAGTTAGAGCCTCCATTTTTTATTGCACCTCATTAATAGCCTTTTTGATTTCAACTTGGTTAGATTTTAGTTCTTTTATTTCTCCAGGAAGGGATTCTCTAGTATCTTCCATGCTTTTTCAAGCCCAGCTAGAATCTTTATAATCGTCATTCTGAACTCTAGTTCTGACATCTTACTAATGTCCATATTGATTACGTCCCTGGCAGTCGGTACTTCCTCTTGTTCTTTTTTTTGAGGTGAGTTTTTCTGTCTTGTCATTTTGTCTTCCAGAAAGTTGTCACTTTTCTGTTCAGAGAGTTGCTGCTATTCTTTTCTTCAATCTCCTGTTGAGTTTGTAGGTGTTCAGAATAGTTTGATACCTATCTAGCTGAATTCCTGGGACCAGACGAAATTTAGGTCTCCCACTCCTCTGCCATCTTGCTTCTCCTCCTTTAAGAATCGTTTAAGAACTAATATTACTTGGGGCACCTGGGTGGCTCAGTCGGTTAAGCATCTGCCTTCGGCTCAGGTCATGATCCCAGGGTCCTGGGATCGAGCCCCGCATCGGGCTCCCTGCTTGGCGGGAAGCCTGCTTCTCCCTCTCCCACCCACCCTGCTTGTGTTCCCTCTCTTGCTGTCTCTGTCAATTAAATAAATAAAATCTTAAAAAAAAAAGAACTAATATTTCTTGCAGTAAAGAAAGATTTATCTGAGCTTTACTATTTTATTCTGCTTATTTGTTAAATTCAAGCAAAATTAAGCTGAAAGAATTAAAACTAGCATGGCAATGTTGTTTTAAAAAGTATCCCCCACATCTCTCTCCCTCCTTCTCCTTTTCTTCCTTCTTTTCCGTCTTCTTTTTCTTCTTCTTCTCCCCTTCTTCCTCCTCTTCCTTCTCTCTCTTTTGTGTGTGTGTGTCTGTGTGTAGACCTAGATATTCATGTATTCATATAATGTTAACAATAGTTATTTCTGGTTAATGGGTCTTAGAGTGATTTTTTACTTTCTTACTTCCTAAAATATGTGAATCTTTTACTTGAGTAGGTATAATTTAACATCAAAAACAAAATGAAAGAGGTTTCAAATTTCAGTGGCTGAGGGGCCACTACCTCTCCCTCTGCCAGTCAGCTTAAATTCTATCGATTTTCTCGATACTTTATTTAATTCACTTCAGATCTTCCTGTCTCATCATTTAGTCTAATGTTCAATATTGAACTTTCTTCCTAAAGGTAAAATACAACAAACAGATAAGAGAAAGAAAAAAACAAATTGTGATCTTGAGAAATTTTCATTATAAAATTTGAGCCCCTGAGACTCTCACTATAGTAGCAACTATACTCCAAACTTTTCTTAACTATGTAGCCAGCCACGTATAGCAATTAGTGTAACATGTTCTTATAATTGGCCTTTGTGTATTATTTATTTATTTATTTTTTAAAGACTTTTATTTATTTATTTGACAGAGATAGAGAGCACAAGTAGGCAGAGAGGCAGGCAGAGGGAGAGGGAGAAGCAGGCTCCCTACCGAGCAGGGAGCCCAATGCGGGACTCAATCCCAGGACCCTGGGATCATGACCTGAGCCGAAGGCAGATGCTTAACGACTGAGCCACCCAGGCGCCCTGGCCTTTGTGTATTATTTACAACTGGGCAATGAAGAACAGCTTAAGAGCCTTGGGCCCACTGATACTTAAGCAAAAATTATCTCTTATGAAAATTTATAAAAATAAAGTTGACACATTACGTTTGTTTGAATCTTAGTTTTTAATGGGCACCATTTTAATTGGACGAGGGTTCTGAACCCATAGTATTCCTTCCATAGTATTTCACAGTTGTATCTAATAGATAACTATTATTTCACAGGCAAGTTTCTGTCCTAATATAGACAGTCTACCAGACCGCAACACCATAGCTAATGATCAGCTAGTCTCTTAAGTGAATTCATATATTGGCATTTACTTCTCAGCAGATATTAGCTAACATTTTGTGTCTAAAGTATATTTGGGTTACTCAGAAGAAGCATAACTATTCCTAGTCAACTATTCTGATTTTTTTTTAAGATTTTATTTTTTTAAGATTTTATTTATTTGAGAGAGAGAGAGAGCACAAGCAGCAGGGGGAGAGGCAGAGGGAGAGGGAGAAGCAGGCTCCCTGCTGAGCAGGGAGCCTGATGTGGGGCTTGATCCCAGGACCCCGGGATCACGACCTGAGCCACCCAGGCGCCCCTGATTTTTTGGTGTTTAATTTCTTATTATTCTCTAACATTTGTCTTTGTGGCATTTTCATTTTAGAAGCAGAAAAGCAATTATTTACTGAGAATAAGCAGAATGTTCTAGCTTGAAATTAAAAAACCTAAGACAGCTGCCTTAGCCCAGTCCATTACTTGAATGATAAACATGAACAATAGGTAACAGGATGTTTTTAGAGTAGCACCTGGCTACACTATAAAAAAGAGACCACCAGAAAGGTCCACTCCATTGGCTACTCATCAGTGCTTCTTTGAAGTGCCCTATCCCCCTCGTTCCCCAATTGACCCTGGTTCCAGGACTAAGGGTGTTAGTATTAGCTGGGAACTTATTAAACATGAACTTTTGGGGGCCCTAGTCCAGGCCAGTTGAATCAGCAACTCAGAGTGGGGGAGGGGGAGTCTAGCAATGTGTGTTTTAACAAGATCCTGATGCACACTAAGTTGGAGAACCATTGCCTAGATGGTGTGTCTTAGGGCCAGGAGATGGCAAGGAGACATCAAAAGACAATTTGCTGCATGTATCTTGCCAGCTTTTCTGATCTCCTGTTCCCTGCACCCCAAACCCCATCAAGGGCTGATGTGGATTCCGAAAAGAAAACAGATGTTTAGCTTTTGCTCTGTGCAATCCAATGTTGTCAACCACAAAGAGATCTCATACAAAGGTTAACTGTATTTCAGTGATCAAGGCTGTAGTCTGTGGAGTCCAGTTCCCTGGTTTCAAATACTGGCTCCATTCTTTACCAGTGGTTTCTCATCTCCTCCATCCCTTACTTTCCCCCATTTATATTTACCTCAGGAGGTCATTGAGATGATTAAAATGTTAAATGTTCAGCATATGATAAGTGATTCATAAATGATGCTATTTATGTCACGAGATTTTTCTATCCTAGGCTGTGTTTTGGTACAATGCCCAACAAGGTGGGCATTGCTTCAGGTGAATAATTACGTGATATTAGGTTTTAGGAAAGGTGAGAAGAAAAAAATATTGAATTCACAGCCTGCCTTCCTATTTATCATGTCGACAGGATTAATGAAGTAATGTTTATACAACACAGGAATTTTAAGATATCCCCACAAGGTCAGGATACATTTATAATGGCAGCCTCTGTGTTTAGCATTTTATAGCAGTACAGTTCTAGGCCTCCAACTACAAAGGATCCTATTAATTGGTGGTGGTGGTGAGGGTTTAAGTTTTAATTCCTGCTGCTTCTCATTTAAATCTTTTATGACAAACCGTGTAAGAGCCATAACACAACTCAGTGCGTTACATCTTAAAAACTCTGAGCTTAGGTTCCCCCCTCTCCTAATGTAACTAACAGTGGTAACCTAATGAATGCGAAGCTAGTAAGTTTTCTCCAACAGAATCAGGCTAAGCTTTCAAGGTCAGGCATTTCCTTATAATTTTGCATGGCATAGTTATAAAACAGTTTCCATGTGAACATGTTAATGACCATCTGGTCATGGGTTTAAAATAATCCATGTTAAATTGAAGATGTACATTAAAACGGGCTTGATTTTCTGGTATAGACTTTATCTACATTTAGGCCTCAGTCAGTACTTTTGGCTTGTTCCAGTTACAAAGTGATTAATTTCAAGTTGAATGTAGCAGAAACAAGCATTTCTGTTTCCACAAAAATATTCCCACTTTCAGTAGTGTATGAGGATGGCAGCCTTTTTATTTTTTAAATATTTTATTTATTTGACAGAGAGCGAGCTCGTGGGGGAGTGGCAGAGGGAGAGGGAGAAGCAGGCTTTCCTCCGAGCGGAGAGCCCGTTGCGGGGCTCAATGCCAGAACCCTGGGATCATGACCTGAACCAAAGGCAGACACTTAACAGACTGACCCAAGGGACCCTGAGGGCAGCCTTTTTAAACTAGTAAGACTGTAAGAGCCTTCTGTTTTCATACATATTCAAAAGACTTCTGGGTTTTAAGTGTATTCCTCTTAGGGCTCAGTTTAGTTCTCCTTTGAATCTGATTGTAGGTGTGGTATAATAAAAAAAATATGTATTCAGTCTTGCCCCTGGTTCTTGGCACAGAGCTCTTAAAATCCTTGGAATTTCCTGAGTGATGTCTTTTGTCATAGGCTTTTTGTCCGTACCCGAGTTTATGCTCATGAGGTGATCTTGGCACTGGTCACCAGAGGAACCAACCACATGATTAGAGGGCTAGAACGATCAGCCACACCCCAAGATATCCAGGGAAGGAACGGCTGGAGAGTGAGTTCAATAATTAATGGCCAATGATGTCATCAATCACATCTAGATAATGAAACTAGTAAACAAGGTTAAGTAAGGGGTTAAGAGAGCTTCCAGGTTGGTGAACACATCCATGTGCAGGAGGGTGGAGCATCAAGAGGTCATGGAAGCTCTGCCCACTCTCTTTGCCCTGGACATCTCTTCCATTTGGCTGTTCCTGGGTGTTTTTTTTTTTTTTTTAAGAGATGATTTTAATGTAATCCCTACACCCAACGTGGGGCTGGAATTTACAACCCAGAGATCAAGAGTTGCATGCTTTACTGACTGAGCCAGCCAGGCGCTCCTGGGTTGTATCCTTTATAATAAAACTATACTAGTGCTCCCCTCACCTCTGAGTTGTTCTAGTGTATTGAACGTTACAAGGGTGGGAACCCCTCATTTGTAGTTGGCAGGGCAGAAGTGCAGGTATCCTGGATACCTCATTTTTGGCTATTGTCTTGTGGTACTGATCACTTAACTTACAGAGACTATGCTAACACTGGCTGGTGTCCGAAGTGACTTGTTGGACACCCAGGTGGTGGTGGAGAATAGAAGTACCGCTGTTTGTTAGAACAGTGGAGTAGGGAAGACAGAAGAGGCTCTCCTGTTGTTCTGCAGTGCACTTGGGATTTCTGTGATGACCAGTGTCTGGCACTCTAAGGCCCAGCTGTCACTGTAGACCTAAAAACCCCATTGGAGTAAAATGGGAGGAATAAAATATTCAGTTCAGTACTTAAATATACATCGTGGTTTTTCATAGTTGTTTTTATTATATGTAGAATGTTCTGCAAAGTGCTAATCAACGTAAGGTTTATCACCAGTGGGAAGCTTTCCTCTCCTGCAATCAAATTTACTGGCATTCAGGGTACACGGATAGTGCCCTTGTACCTTTTGGGGAAAGTAAAATAAACTATACCTGCCCCTCAAACCTGTTTTGAAAGGCCTTGCCAAATCTGAAAACTCAAGTGTTAATTTTAACACCTCCTTGTGCCTTTGTCCCTGATCTCTACCTTGTGTCAGAGTTCTTGAAAGGTTATGTTTAAAAATAAACCTCGCTTCATACCTTGGCTTAAGGCGCACATCATGAGCTATTTTCAGCATTCAAAATTCACTAGATACTAACTAGTAATTTACATACTTGAAACCACTATCTGTCAGGGATTTTTTTTTTCTTTTTAAACTACAACTAACTCAGGAACATGGACATCTTATGGCAAACTGAAAATTCCATGTAATATAATTTAACTCTATCATCAGTATTCTCTGACTCCAAAGGGGGGAAAGTATATCTGTATATCTATATATGTAAGTTTTGTAGTAAGTACCCAAGGCCAAGCAGAACATACAATTGCATACAATTTTTTGATCTTAAAAACTCAACTTCTTATTCCTGTTATCTCTAAATCCATGACCTCTCCAGTTGTGGGGAGCCATTCTCGTTCGAGCAGTTCATAAACAGTTAATATTAGGATTACCAAATGAGGATAAGCTGAATTGATCTTTTAAATTTAACATACTAGTAGTAAGTGGAGAAAGTATATAAAAATAGGCTCTATTTTAAAAATTCCATTGGCTTTTGTGCCCTACCATGGAAGAACTGCAAATGCCAACCTCTCCCTCCTTCCATTCTTTGGAACTGATTTTTGGGGATTAGAGGTGCATACTGAGAATTGTAGATCTTAATTCATGTATCAGTCATGTTAATACAAATAAGATCTGACCACAAACCAACTTCTACACTAGTAATCAAAAAGAAAAAAAAAAAAAAAAGAGTCATGAACACATAATTTTAAACTTTACTTTAAAAATGTAAGTATCTCCCAATATTTAACAGGTAAAGAAAATAGCATATTGGTTTATTTTATGTGGTTGTTATATTTTATTTTCCAAGTAATACTGATTAAAAATATTTACACACCTACTTTTAAGTCCACAGTTTAGCACTCTTATTTGTATGGCTTTAAAAGTTATAGCACAAGATCTTTACATTAAGGATCGGGGGGAAAAGATTCATTCAAAACAAAGCCTGATATATTATATACATGTTTTTCTCTGTACTTTATTTTAAATACATTAATTTTTAAATGATGCTCACCTTTTTTTCATCTGGTGGTAAAATACTAGTGCAACTTTTCATTAAAAAAAAAAAAGTTTACCACAGATATAAATGAATTTTCCCAATTGGAAATGGCCCTTCAGTTGCCATTAAATGAAATTTCTCAACCTAACTTACCAAGAAAAAGAATTGGTAGTTGCCATTATAAGCAAAAACATAAAATACTATAGCATCACCTACATTGCTCCTTACAACACAAACTTTGAAAGAACCAGAGACACTTTAAAGAAGTTTAGTTGGTTTTGAAAAGGCACATGGGTGTGGGTTTTTTTTTTTTTTTTTACATTCTAGAAATTTTGCCACCACCACTCTGTTTCTGTTGCAGAGATGACATCTGTGACTATCAGTATAGACAAGAAGGTTGTTCAAACTAAAGAAAGCCAGAAGCCAAAATTTAACTGCACATTTAACAATGTACTTTTCTTCATGCAGCCTTGTGTTTCCTATATATTCAATTTTCTAACATGCATTAGAATACATTAAGTTTGTATTCTAATGATTTTATGTTTGATTTTACAACATGGAAAAAATCTGAGAAAGGACATGACCTGGGAAAGAGAGAAGGGAGAACCCTTATCACAATGAAAATAGATACATTCGTACCCAACTATATAATAAGAATATAATCCATTTAAGTTTCCAGAAATAATACTTCTCAAAGCTTCCCATTCACTTATGGGAAAGATCCCTCCTCTGTGGCATTAAATGGGGGGAAATCAGTTTGTTTCAACAGAAACAGTTCACAACAGTAAAGACTTTAACTTTGGTCCACTTGTCTGTTAGCCTAAGGACAGTCACACTGCCCATCATCAGTTCAAAAATCCAACACATAAATTTAAAAATATATTCATCTGTTATTTCAATCTAAAACAGGCATAGGTGTTCTGTTCTCATTCCCTGCTTGGGAATCCACTGTTGATTTGGTCTCTAAACCATCAGCATCTTGGTGATCTTCCCTGGCAGCCTCAGCAGCATCTGCTTGGGGGGGCTCTCTCTCCTCCTGGTTCATGATTTCAGGGGTCACTTGTTCCAAGTCGGCTTCTAGAAGTTCAGTCTGTACTTCCACTGGCATCTGATTTACCCGTTCGACATGCAGCTCCTCCACGTGTACTTCAGTACCTTCTTCAGTCTGAATTCGACCCACTTCTAGATAACTCACCTGGACCTGCTCTGGAAGCTCACTCATGTGTGAATCATGCACTTGGCTGTCCTGGAGCAGATCTGGATGGACCTGTTCCACAGTCACTTGTGCTGAATCCACCTGAACCTGAAGCAATGGTAACACATGCACCTTCCCAACTTGTTCTATAATAGTCATTGACGTCACAGGTTCAGTCTGCACACGTGTTTCTACCGAAAGAACTTCTTCGGTTACTAGACGCTCTGAAATATTGTGAGTATCACTGAGATGCCTCCTTAATTCATTTCCTTGCATAAACCACAAGTCACATAAAGTACAATGGTTGGGTTTATCTCCAGTGTGTATTACCAAATGATCTTTGAACTGGTCCCAGCTGTTAAACACACTGTTACAGACCTGAAATAACCAAACATATGGTTTTAACAATACTAATATTTAAACTGAAGAAAATATGAATACATTTATTCTCTTTAAGGAAAAATTTGAAGTTTTCTGAAAAATGTATGATATTTATAATATGGTCTAAGATTTCATAATTCTTTTATTTGATCTTTTAGCTGATGTAGCTAACAAATACATCCTGGGAAACATTTTAACACTGGCTTCATTGTTTAAATGTCACATAAATTCAAAAAATATAAAGTACCAATATTATAATTTCTCCCATAGTATCATTACCATTTAGAACAATTACATTATTTGGGTTATATACACACTAATCATGGAAGAAGAGCTGATCACAGCTAGTCAGCCAGCCCCCCACTGCCTCACTCCCGAATTCTAGTAATTGCTCAGTGGTTAAGAATAACCACAGTTTCATATTATCTATTATTTAGGACATAATTTTATTGAAATTGGTGTCATCTAGGGTTGAGTAAAAAAACACCCTATTCTAATCTTCCTTCTAAAATCAAGACCGTGATGTTCTTTACTCTCATTTTCAAACTATCAGCTCTATACTTTTACTCTATACTCTGCTACCCTTCACTTTTAATGATTTCCAACACAGACCACTCCTTTGCTAAAGACAGAATACACCCACACATACCTGACATTCATAAAGCTTCTTTCTTCCCTTTTTTGCCCCTATTCCAGTTTGGCACGCAGTCAGGTGACATTTGAGGGTGCTATTTCTAGCAAATCGTTCATGACAATTTGGACATTCAAAAGGTTTTTCACCTATTACAATAGAAAAAAATTATATTGACAAATCAAGAAAAACAGAAAAAGCAAGTAAGGTTTTTTTCTTTTTGGTTAATTCTAATAGCACCTTCTTGAAAGGAAGATCTGAATTTATAATTCAGACGTTTCCACCACATCCAAAAGACTCTCCTAAAGGTGGAAATAATAAGTTTTCAGTAATTATTATAATTGTATTTGTGCTTTGAGGAAGAAATAAAATTTGGATCTGCGTTCTGTTTCATGTTTTCGCTATTCTTAAAAAGTTGTTTATTTTCCCTTAGGTAAAAATCAAGATCAATCTCTATTTTGGGGAAATGCATCCAGAAGCATTTTTTGAGCACTTACTACGTGCCAGACCATGTGCTAGGTGATGATGATAAATAAACTGTCCTTTTTAAAAAACTCCACAGGCCAGAGTATTTTACAAAGGTGAAATACATAGAAATGAGCACCTGCAATGTACCGTAGAAGGCCTGTTTCAGAATAAAGGGCAATGGAAAATGTACTCCAGCAGCACGGGAGGAGGAGAGTATTCTGCCTGGAATGGAGTAAGAGAAGGAAAGAGGGAAGTTTATTCTGGGCAGAGGCACAGAAGTATAAAACAACATGGTGGGTGAGGAGTAAGGAGGGAAGGTATCAGTAATGACTCCCAGATCTCTGGCTTAGAATATCAACCGGAATAAATAACACAGAAATCCAAGTAGGTTTGGAGCGGAAAGTGTGTTAGGAAAGATTATAAATTTAGTTATGTACCTGTTGATTCGAAGGTACTCAAAGTGGAAAAGTCTGGTAAACAGCTATATGGACTAATCTGAAGCCAAACAGAGGGTGGACTGATACACAGATTAGGAGTTACTTTAGGTGGTAATAAAAACCTCTGATGTGGTTAAAACTCTAAATATGTTATGTGATAACAGAATCAAGGACAGAACTCAATGAAACAGCAAGTTAAAACACCAGGTAAACGAGGCAGCAAAGACAACAGAATCAAAACAGCCAGAAGCAGAAGAGAGGGAAATCAAGAAACTTCAGGAAGATGAGGGCAGTAAACAGTGCCAAACTGAACAGAGATGTCAGGTAGGACAACAACAGGAGACTGTACTAATTCTAGTGAGAACAGTGTGAGTGATACGGTGGTGGGGTTAGAAGCCAGACTATGAGGGATGAGAGGCAAGTCAATGAAAACAGTACAGAAATTCTTCCAAAAAGGCATGGAAGTAAAGAGGATGGAGGGTTTTGACAGATGATACATATACCATCTGCTGGGGTGGGGTGTGGGCAGGGTCTTGAGTATTGGACTGAAGTAGTCTAGAATAGCAATTTTGGCAAAGAGATATAAATCAGACACCAAAAGGCCTAATTTAAGGTCTGATATGATTTTTTCCTCAAAAATCCTCAGTAGGGAGTACAGAGAGGCAAATGACTACAATAATTCCAGGATTTTTTAAAGGGTTTTTTTAGAGCAAGTGGGCTCAAAAGCCAAGGGAATATGCTTAGCATGCAAAAAAAAGTGATTCAAGCTGTATACAAGGAGGACAAGATAAGATAGAGAAGTCAGAAATGGGGCAATAAGCTAGGTGGAGAGGGATGGGAGTACTAGCAGGCTAACTGACGTAGAGTCAGAGTAAAGGAAGGAGAGAGAGGATTCAAGGGAGAGCATGATGCTTGCAGAGAACAGGCCCCAGTGATGAGGTCCTAGTTGTGACCCCCATACTAGTTAATTAACTTTGAGTTGTGTTTTTTCTTTTTTTAAGATTTTATTTATTTGTCAGAGAGAGAGTACATGCACAAGCAGAGGGAGCGGCAGGCACAGGGAGAAGCAGGCTCCCCACTGAGCAAGGAGCACGATGTGGGACTCGATCCCAGGACCCTGGGATCATGAACTGAGCCAAAGGCAGACGTTCAACCGACTGAGCCACCCAGGTGTCCCTGTGTTTTTTCCCTGACAAAAAAAATAATTTATTTTTTGTATAATGTTCATGAGATGAAAAAATTAGACCTTATGATCTAGAATTACTGTTGGTACAGAAACTCCTTTTCAACTCAAATATTGGGAGATACTGCTAAATAAAAAAGTTTTGTGGTTTTAGTAGTGCATATTTTTTTCACTATAAATTGGTATAACTTCTTTAAATGGTAATTTCATGATATATACCAAGATTTAAAATGTACATATTGTTTGACTTGGCAATTCTGCTCTTGAACACATACACAAAGATATATGCACAAGTATGCTTATTACAGCATAGTCTGTAATAGCAAAAGACTAGCAACAACCTAAATGTGTATCAATATAGGTAAATTATGGGGGCACCTGGGTGGCTCAGATGGTTAAGCGTCTGCCTTCGGCTCAGGTCATGATCCCAGGGTCCTGGGATCAAGCCCCACATCAGGCTCCTGGCTCGGCGGGGAGCCTGCTTCTCCCTCTGCCTCTGCCTCTCCCCCTGCTCATGCACGCTCTTTCTCTCTCTCTCTCTCTGTCTCAAAAGAATAAATAAAATCTTAAAAAAAAAAAAAAATATATATATATATAGGTAAATTATGGCATACCCATACACCGAAACACCATGCAGCCACAGTGGGGGGGAGGGGGAGGGAAGTATAGATTCCTGAATTTTCACATATTTAAAGAGTTTAAGAGAAATGGCATGACATTGTACTGCATGCCTCCATTGTTTTTTTCCCCCAAAAAACTGTGTGTCCATCTGTGGTGACTCAAAAATGCAAAGAACAGATAGGGAAGGATAAATAAAGAAAATGATGGCAGTAGTTGCTTCTGGAGAGATCTACTGAATCTCTCTACTGATCATTGTATGTCATTTCAGCTTTTATGTCATTTGAGCTTTTGCTATTTAAAAAATTAGCTTAGTTAAGTCCAATAAAATCTAGAAATAGCAACAGGTTAATTCTACTTTAGATGTGTAGACAGCACAGTCTTCATTTTACTGTTTTCTCTTATTTGTCACAACCCTATACAGTAGGTTATCATTACCCATTTTTACACAGATGAGGAAAGAGGCCTGAAGATAAAGTGACCAGTCAAGTTCATCATACTGGCAAATGACAGAACTGGAGCTGGAATCTAATTCTGATTTCCAGACCCACATTCTTTCTAATTCCATACCTCCTCTCTGGGAAACAGGTAACATTTGAAGACATGGTTATGGTTAAAGATCACCTTTAGGTTCTCTCTCATACTAGGTGTCCCATAGGTAAATCTGTCAATATGTCTGATATCTCCTCCCACCCCTAAAGTGCTTACCCTTCTATAAGTTAATAAACTTCCAATCCTGTAGGCACCCAAGCCAGAATGCTGAGACTTACTCCCATATTTCACTGGTCACCAAATCCTGATGATTCTACCTACTTTATTCACATCTCTAACCCTCTTCCACTATCACTGCCTTTACTCAACTCTTCATTCTTGCTTAGACTGTTCCAACAGCTTCCTAATTAGACTTCAGAGGTTTCACCCCACTCCAATCTATCCTGCCAGTCATCCCTCTAAAACATAAATCTGATCCTGGTTTAAACATCTTTAAATGACTCAGTCTTTCAAGATAAAATCCAAATTCATGTACAACATTTATGAAAATAACTACGTGATCTTGGCTTCATCTTCCAGCACTTTCTCTCCCTTGCCCTTGTCCATGATGCCTAAGTGCGTGCCACTTGGTAGCCTTCCTAACTCTTCCAGCTACATCTCCTGTCATTCCTCTACTTGGACCCAATCCTCCAGCCATAGTAACCAGCAGTGCTCCAAACATGTCTGTCTCTCTTTCCTCTATGCCTGTGCATGCTTCATTTCTTGTACCTGGAATGCCCATGTCCTGGCTAACTCCTTTTCCTTTGGGAGTCATTATAGGGTGAATGCTCCAGGAAACCATCCCTGTCTCTTCCATCATAAATAAACAGCCCAGGCAGGCATTCCCATAAGACTGTGTGCTGACATCTACCAGCCCTTAGCCCATCACATGTGACTGTGCCTGCTTGTCTCCCCCAACACAAGGGTAAGCTCCATGAAGGCAGGGACTCTTAACATTTATCTCCATGACCCAGCAGGTTGGCATTACTATTTTCCAAATGGAAACAAAATAATTCAGAGGACAACAACCAAAATTTTGCAAATCAAGCCATAGACTATAGTGCATGTTTTAAGAACACTGAAGAAACCAAACCGCTAAACTAATAAAAGTATGCAAAATTTTGAGAATAGGAAACAGGAATGGGATTGTTTCCTTATGTTTACCCTGAGTTTGTTATAACCAAGAAATGATCCATTCTTTATTAACATAAGCACAATTTAAAACTACTTACTTATGCTCCTCTTGAATTCACCAAGTCACTTATCACATCTGCAACTATCTTGTTACTAATTACTAGTATGGTTAATTGAGGTTAAATGCCAACAAAAGTTCAGCTTGCTTTATGTGTTAAACTGTTTTTCCAATGGACATCTAGTTCTATAATTTGTAGCAACTGCTTAATTATCTCACGTAATTATAAAGACATACAACAATACACTTTAGCTCTATATTCTGCTGTTTAATCCAAAATACAAAAGATAGGATGTGGAAAGCACATTTTAAAACTTCTAAAATAGTCTGTGTTGCCTGTTTTTCAACAGGTAAGTCACCAGGTAATGTATAAAAAAAAAAAAAAAAAGGAAGACAATTGCTTCTACTTTTACATTACTAGAAGATAGAAGTGACTGATTATCTGTCAGGATACTGGAAACCCTTATCAAAGCACACTAGTTACCAAGTAATATTTATTTACTAATTTAATGTGCTGCTGATATAGCAAGTGTTTTGCGAAACTAATCTACATTAAAACAGATGAATATTTAAGGACCAAAAACTATTACTATACGCAGTTTCTAAATATACAATAGGTATATTCCTATATGTTTGAAAATCAGAAAGCATTTTCCCAAAAGATTTCATAAACGCCTATTAGTTACCCAAACTAGTACCCTAAAGCTTTTTAAATCCATACAGAGACTTAAGTATGAGATTCTCTTTCATGTAACCACTAAATATTGATACCAAGCATTTATTCAGTCCCTGAGTATTGATACCAAACATTTAAAAGTGAGGGATACCCCATTTATCTGAATCTACCCATTTCCTCAATTTCAAGCAGTATGCAGCAAGCAGCTCAGGACAGCAAAGGATCTATGAAAAAATTTCTTAGAAATTCTCCAAACTCCAGCAAAGACAAAGACTCCAAATAGTATGGAATATCTATGTTGTATTCACTGTATTAAACAGTTTAAACAGCTTTAGCCACCACACAGAAGAACCTGGGAACAAGTGTCCAGAGTCTGACACTTAGCACACCGTATCCACTGCTCTCCCCACACACAAGATTCAAGTCACAGCTGGTAACTCGTGTGTGTGACACAGGAGACTTAGCAAAGAATGCTTGGGAAGTGGAAAAACAGAGAATCTGACAGGGCAAAAACAGGCATAGGGGATGGATGCAGGCCTCTAAGGACCAGAGGCCCAAAGTGAGACTCCCTGGGACGTTTCCTGAATGCCTGAGAGGGGCTCCCAGGAGGAGGGCAGTAAAAGGCTTTAGCTTTCTCATCTCCTGGCTGTCCATCAGTCCTGACACTGTGTGCTCTTGAAGAGGTGTGGGAAGATGAACATATATGCCTACCTAGCTACCAGATTAAAACAGGTGACCAAATGTATGCAAAGGTATAAACACGCCAGTGATTGTTCATAAATGTACACATCTATGTAATGTATAAACGAGAGACAGGAAATATAAAAATAGTAACAGTGAAGTTTCTCTATAATTAGGATTTCATAATTTATGATCCTTAGTAAATAATCACAAACTGTGTTTTGTGTATGTCTTTTAAAAACACAAAAATTGGCAAGGTGTAAGAGTAACAACTACTTTCAAAACTGATATGATTTTGCTTTTAAAGCATCAATATTTCAATAAACTAGTATCATGAGAACAATGTGAGCTCAGCCTGCATATTAGAAAATACAGGGGGATGGCTTCTGTGGTAACTCATTTAAAGAAAGGATTAGACACTCAGATTTGCAGTGAATGTGGAAAAATATACTTTTAACATAAAAGATTTGCTAATTACCTGTATGTTTTCGAAGATGCTCTTTAAAATGTCCAAAGTGGTCAAACTGTTTCTCACAGTATTGACATATGTGAATTTTTTTCCCAGTTCTTTGCTTCTTACTGACTCCACCTTCTTCGAGGTGGTAACAGTTGAGGTGCTGTTTCCATGCGCTCTCCCGAAGATACCTTTTATTGCATATTTCACACTTGAAACTCTCAGTGGAGTGTGATTTCATGTGTTCCTTAAAATGGTAAAACAATTTAAATGAACGGTTACATTTCTCACAATGGAACAAGTCCTTCACATGTGACAGCTGAAGTTCCACAATTTCAATACCTTCTACCTGTTTGCTTGTGGGGTCAGATGCACAACCATCTTCTTCTTTTATCTGCCCTTTTCTATCACCTTGACGGTACTTGCTGGTAATATCTGCCAACAGTGCCAGGGCGGATTCATCAGAGGAACCTGTGCTTTGAATGTACTTTATGGACTGCTTGGCAGAAGCCACTTCCTCCAACGTTTCGATGCCTTCATCTTCCACTTCAATTGTGCCTTCGGCAATCTCCACCTCAATTTCAACAGGTTCTGATTCTGCAGAGGGCAATGACTCAGTGATAACATTTGAAGTTTCTGCAATCTTTCTTTTTTTTGCCTCACTTTTTCCTGTGGTATTTTCCTCTAGTGGAGCTGAGTTTTCTTTGTTCCTGAAATACATAACGTATGGATTTAAAAATCTATAAAGCCAATGGAAATCCTTTTGGGAAGAAATTGATAAGTTCATAGTAAAATTTATATGGGAAAGCAAAAACCAAGATCAGAAGACTTACTGTAAAGCTGTATTGGTGACAGACATGAAGATTAATGGAACAGAGTAAAGTCCAGAAACAGACCCACTTTTTTAATTGATTTTTGAAAAAAAGGTTCCAAGATAATTTAATGGAGGAAAGAACTTTTAAGAGTGGTGCTGGAACAACTGGTCTTTATATGGAGAAAATAAACCTCAACCACCACTCTTCAATCATACACTCAAAAATTATTTCAAAATGGACCACAAACTTTAACATAAGAACTAAAACTATTTAACTTCAAGAAAAAGGTAGGAGAAAATCTTTGTAAAATTGGGTTACTAAAAGATTTCTTAAATAGCATGCAAAAAGAAGAAAACTCAATAGCAAAAATTGATAGATTTCATCAAAATAAAAAACTTTTGCCCTTTGAAATAGTTAACAAAAAGGCAAGCCACAAACAAAATAAAAGAGAACAAAAAGGCACGCCACAGACCAGGACAAAACATGTGCACAAATATATCTGCCAAAGGTCCATATAGACAGTATAAAACGTTTTCTCACAATCCAATACCCTCAATAAGAGAAGACAACTATTGGGAGACAATTATCCCAATAGTTGGGAGTCTCATGTTTCTGCACGTCTCCTGTCCTGACAGCTTTTCTTCTGGACTCTCTTCAAGGCTATCTGCAGTACAGCCAGCAATCTGGAAAGACAGAGTATGGCTCCCTCTGGAGCGATGGTTGGGCAGGTTTGCTTCCAGCCCATTACCTAAGATGTGGGCTTCCTAATAAGCTGGAGATGCTTCAGCTGTGATGTAAACCAACTAGATGCACAGCATTCACCTGGGCCACTCTATGTCACCCCTTTGGAGGAGAAGGGAAAACTGGCACAAATATAAAACCCATGCTGCTTGCTGTGCAAAAAGTAAACTCTTTCTGACTTAACAGTCTCATATCTTCTATCAGCATCCATGAAACTATGTAGGATAACTTGCTGGCTTGCAAATAGGGTAAAATCTCAGTTCCATCACACTTCTTGCCAGGTTTTGGCAACAAGGAAAGGATGCCAAAAAAAGACAGGGTTTTCTGGAACACAAAGAATGAGGCCCCAAGGAGCAAATAATGGGATGTGAGGAAGTCCACTGGAGCTGGCAGCAAAAATGCTGACCTGGGCAATGCATGGTCTTCCATTTAATTGCCTACTGTATGAGTTAAATTGTGTCCCTCAAAGATATGTTGAAGGCCTGACCCCTGATACCTGTGAATGTAACCTTATTTGGAAATCAGTCTTCAAAGATGTAACCAAGTTAAGATGAGGTCATTAGAGTGGACCCTACTCTAATATAACTGTCTTTATAAGGAGAGGTACATTTGGACACGTGCACACACGAGACAGAAGACAGCAACACGAATGAAGAGGGAGGCAAAAATTGGAGTCATGCTGCCACAAGCCAAGGAACCCCTGGGGCTGGCAGAAGCTAGAAGAGGCAAGGGAAGGATCCTCCCCTAGAGCCTTCTGAGGGAGCAAGGCCCAGCCAACACTGTGATTTAGGATTTCCAGCTTCCAGAACTGTGAGACAATAAATTTCTGTTGGACCTAGTTTGTGGTACTTTGTTATGGCAGCCTCAGAAAACTGAAACACCTATAATGAGGAAAAACTGGGAAGTTGTAGGATGAGTACTGGGCAGTAAGTTCAAGGACAGCTGCTAAAGGTTTCCTTGTGTTGCAAACTCTCCCAGGGTTGGGGGAGGACTTCCCTGCCAACCTCGTGGTCAGCCTTAAGTTTAACCCATCAAAACAACGAAGATTCATGGTGGGGACAGGGGTAGAGACAGATGGTCTTGCCCCATTACAGACAAGTTACCTAAACCAAGGGTGACAGGAGGATAATGTGCAACTGCTACTAACAGAAAGGAGTCATTAGAACTTTGGCTAGTCCATGTGAAAGATGAGGGTGGCTCAGTCTGTTAAGCATCTGCCTTCGGCTCAGATCATGATCCCAGGGTTCTGGGATCAAGCCCCGCATCAGGCTCCCTGCTCAGCGGGGAGCCTGTTTCTCCCTCTCCCTGCCGCTCTGCCTGCTTGTGCTGTCAAATAAAATCTTTAAAAAAAAAGAAAAGAAAGATGAGGGGGCGGGCGCCTGGGTGGCTCAGTTGGTTAAGCGACTGCCTTCGGCTCAGGTCATGATCCTGGAGTCCCGGGATCGAGTCCCGCATCGGGCTCCCTGCTCAGCGGGGAGTCTGCTTCTCCCTCTGGCCCTCCCCCTCTCATGTGCTCTCTCTCTCTCTCTCTCTCTCAAATAAATAAATAAAAACTTTAAAAAAAAAAAAAAAAAAAAAGAAAGATGAGGGGGCAACATGATGCTCATCAAGAAGAATGGTAACACCTGGGCCATCACAGGGCTCAGCCTCTCCTGCAGTGTTGCCTTGTCCACCTTAGATCCATGTGGAGAGGACTGTAAAAGGTCTCAGGGTTTTTTTTCTGCAGTATGTCCTGGCTGCCATAAGGATGCTATGGTGCTCTTGGGGCTGACTAGTAAATCTTCCCACCAATTGGGTTTATAATGCTGATGAAGATGAGTCACTGGAGAATGAGAAAAGAATCCAAAACAATATAAACTCTTATCGTCAGGCCTCCTGAAAATCCCCCTAACTTTTATGTTAAATCAGGTAAAAACATAAGAGTTGTTATCATGACAACAGGGCAGCAAATGTCCAGGATTAATGTACACCCTTTTTTACAAAGCCACCAATGTGCAAGTCATCTGAGTCAGCCAAAAGGCATATAAATCTTATGGCCCTGGGGTCCCTGGGAGGCCTAGCGGGTTAAGCATCCAACTTTTGGATTTCCACTCAGGTTATCATCTCAGGGTCCTGAGATTGAGCCCCATGTTGGGCTCTGCGCTCAGCAGGGACTCTGCTCAAGATTCTCTCCCTCTCCCTCTGCCCCTCCCCTTGCTTGTGTGCTTGCCCTCCTTCTCTTAAATAATAAATAAATAATAAATAAATAAATAAATAAATAAATAAATCTTTAAAAAAATCTTACAGCCCCAATTGAAAAGCAATGTGGACAAGGCAGCTGAATCAAGGGGTCCCCAAAACGGAAATAAATGGTGTCAGTAATGATGACCTTGCTGGCTGATAGAGGGCTTTTGATGGGCCGAAAACACCTGAGATATGTTTAGTCAAGCCACAGGCAGCTTTCATCTGCTTGAAACCAAAAGTAAATATGCCTTGCTCAGCGGCATGGAGTCACTTTCTCCCTCCATATCTTTTCCTCTTCTACCTTCCTTCCCCCCATACCTGCTTGGAGGAAGATAACTAGGGGTGGAGCCAAGGCCTCCCAGTCCCCAGGGGTATAGTGAAGACACCATATACCCATCCAAGGATGCGGAGGGAAACTCAGGAATGGGAGCAACTCAAACTTTCATGGCTCTGTTAGATTCAGGTGTCCAACTCACCATCCTACCATGGGCAGAGGAGGCACATTCAACTAATGGGGTTTGGGCAAGGTTCACAGCAGGAAAGGGAGGCTGTCTTAACCCTGTGGGTGGAGCTGATTCTACATACTATTGTTGCTTTGACATCTGAATGTACAGCAGGAACTGGTATGGCATTTACGCTGCCCTCTTCTGTAAATATCAGATATGGACTGTCCCAAATGGAAAGAGCCACAGGTAGAGAAGAGCTACTGGAAGAAACCCCCTGACAGAT
Organism: Phoca vitulina; assembly: GCF_004348235.1. Taxonomy (NCBI): domain Eukaryota; kingdom Metazoa; phylum Chordata; class Mammalia; order Carnivora; family Phocidae; genus Phoca; species Phoca vitulina. Next base: position 33,589,011 of record NW_022589720.1, on the reverse strand, counting down.
GCCACCAGTAGCTGGTCAGGGTTTAGCACGAGTGTCTCTATCTTGTGATGTCTAAAGTTTACACTATATTGATGTCCTGCTGAATGGCAAGCTAGAAGTCTGTCTCAAAGGCCCTGACCTCTATGTTAGCACATCTCCATGAGCAGGTGTTGATGAACCCTCAACAAAATTCAGAGGCCTGCTCATCAAGTGAAGTTTCTTGGGACTAAGTACGGTGGATTCACAACACTCAGTCCCTCCAGCAGTAAAAGAAAAACTATGTTGCTTTACCTCCTCCCTCTCCCTAATGAAGATGAGGTCGGCATCTTATTGAACCTTTTTGGGTACTGGAAACAGCATGTACCTACTTGGGCATTCTATTTTCTTCTTTATATCAGCTAATCTGAAAATCCAGATCTTTTAAGTGCGGCTCCAACCAAAAAGTTGCACTGGAAGTTGCCCATCAAGTTGTGGCACATTCTCTATTTTGGGGGCCCTACAACTCTTAATGGCCCCTTTGAACTAGAAGTCTTTGAGACTGATGCTTTTGCAGATTAAAGCTTGTGGCAAAAGGAGTCAGGCTCCACCCACAAGGTACACCTTGGGTTTTGTACCTGTCAATTCCCTTGACACATCTACAAGGTACACTCCCTTTGAGAAGAAAGGATTAGCTTGCTGTTGGGCTCTTGTTAAAACTGATGCCTGATCCATTGAGGTTTTGAGGCTCTGTAGCCTGATATTGCCATTTGGGAGTGCATCAACTAAGACTTCACAACTAGCAAGGTAAAACATGCCCACCAAGTCTCACTTCTCAAATAGAAATAAAACACTCAAGGAGCACATACATGGGTGGCTCAGTCAGTTGAAAGTCTGACTCTTGGTTTCAGCACAGGTCATGATCTCACGGTCGTGGGATGGAGCCCCGAGTCGGGCTCCGTACTCAGCAGGGAGTCTCCTTAAGATTCTCTCTCCTCCTCCCTCTGCCCCTTCCCCCCACTCCCTCGCTTGCTCTAAAATAAATCTTAAAAAAAAAAAAAAAAAGACACTCAAGAAAGCAGTTGACCTCTTGGCTTTACCATGAAAAAAATGGTAGCTCCCCCAACTCTGTTGCCCAAAGAAAGCCACTAGATCAATGAGGTCTTTGATTCACCGACGGTTTGGCTAAACTCAAGACTGATGTTGTTCCCTGGGCTGCTGCAAATGCTCAGCTTTAGCACCAACTACACAAAACCGGAAGTGGATGTGGTCCCTGTGCTCAGAGGGCAGAACTCAGAAGTTTTCTTCATAGCCCTGGATGACATTCTACACAATGAACCATATTATATTTTATTGACTCCTGGGCTGCTGCCAATGACCCAGCTGTTTGGAAGAGCTGGAAATCTTGGCAGATGAAAGACATCTATCCTCAGGACCACAACTGTGGAAACAAATAGCAGTTGCTGATCAAACTATTTGGATCACTGATTCAGATGCCCATGGTTAGGGCCTGTTCTCTAATGATACTAACCAGAATGAAGCTGCTGATCAAGCCTGCATTGCCTAGACTTCCATCACTGACCCCTAGATCCAGTGTTATTCTGAACATGCTGACATATCCACCATCACAGACAGCATAAAGTAAAGGACCTTATGCTTCTGATATACAAATTGCCACTGGATGCCAGACATGTGACACCTGCCAAAAGCTGGCCTATTTGTCTCGTGGTGAAGGAGGCTACACTGCGCATTGTCTCTGACTGTTCCTAAAGACTGACTACACTGGACCTTTGATGCCATCCCAGGGCTATCCATACTGTCTCACCACTGCTGACACTTTTTAAGGATGCAGTGCCGCTGTTTCAGACTGATCTGCTGGTTCTGGCCACACCACTGTGCCCTTGAGACTAATCTGTGTCATATGTTTAGCTGTCTGAATCATCTGCAGTCTGATCTTTCTGTGCCTAAAGCTACTCGATAATTGGCTGACAGCCAAGGTATTGACGAACCCTGCAAGCTCCCTACCATGCACAGATATAGATAATGTAGAGCACTGCAAAAGCCTCCTTCAATACTGACTTAGGAAGATTTCTGACTCTACTTCTCTTATCTCCTCTTTGTCCAAAAATCTGAGTAAGGCAGTTTGGTCATTGAATTCAGCTGTCCCCAGAAAAGAACCATCTCTTCTCTGCTTCCTGGATAATGATCAAGACAAAATGGGTGGGAAGTTATAGAAACCAAATTGGAAAGTTTGAATTCTGCCCTAACCATTCTCAGACACAATCCTTTTCCTTCCCTTGCAATGGCAACCCTGGCACAGCCTGGCTGGTGTCTCTTCCAGGTGACAGCCCAGTCTCAAGTGGGCTTAGCAGATTCAAACTTAATTCCAGTTCAGTCATCTGGACTTTCTTATTGAACTGACATCATCTTAGATCCTAAAAATAATGACCACTTGGTTGAATATACTGCTTGCCAGGTACACTTAAGAGTGGCCCTTGTGGGGCGCCTGGGTGGCTCATTCGGTTTAGTGTCTGGCTCTTGGTTTTGGCTCAGGTCATAATCTCAGGGTCCTGAGATCCAGCGCAGAGTCTGCTTATCCCTCTCCCTCCCCCTCAGCACCTCTCCCAGCTCATGCTTGCTTGGCTTTCTCTAAATAAATAAATAAAAATCTTAAAAAAAAAAAAAAAAAAAGTGGCCCTTGTGAGTCAAAGTGGGAGATACAATGGGTCTCTAAGTTTCATGAAAATGCCTTTGATTCTATGGAGGTGAAGGGAGAGCAACAACCCTGACACCTGAAAAGAAAAAAAATCTTAAGACTCCAGGAGGTATGGGGGAGGAAGGGATTAATGGTCTTTGTCCTTTAGAACTGCCCCTATAGCCTTCCTCTGCAGGAAAATGCTCTGATGCAGCTCTCCCAAACTGTTACAAGCAACTTTAAATCAACTGCTGGATCTGTCCTCCCCTGCCCAATGACTCTGACCATGATTTGATGATCATTTCCCTTAACTATACCAAGAAGTCTTTTGGAAACAGCAGGGGATGGCCAAGCTCCTACATGTTCCATATCTGCCCCACTACTGTTCCCAAAGCTGAGGCTCAGTTCATGAGGTGGATATTTACCACTCAACTGGCATTCAGGTGCGCATGACAAACAGAATGGTTTGAGCTGACTGCCCTCAGACAATCCCTCCAAAAAACAAGGACCAGCTTCAATCAAGGAAAGGGGGAAGCCACATTTGAGGCTTGTGCCCCTGAACGATGAAGGTCCTACTCTAGGGTACACACAATTGTAAACAACACTTTCTTTCCGACCCACCTATATGCCCCAGGGACCATACTTCTCGTATGAGAGCCAGGTACTAACTTCCCTCCCTAAAAGTATGATGACTTGCACTTCATGGGTGGGTAGAAGAGATCATCTAGTTTTTAAGGAAACACCACAAATAGATCAGTTTAGTTCTCAGATGACTGGAGTGATGCTCTCTCCAAAACAAGGCAACTTTTGGGTACTTGGGGGAGTTTCCTAGAAAAATAACTGACTTGTTATTTATGTGTGCTCCATGGGTAGTTTTCCCTACAATGGGAATCATCCAAATTAAAAAGGTGATACAAAATTTGTGCCTCACTTAAGCCTATGTGATCAGTGATACCACTTGGGTCCTGGAAGTCATTCATGTCAGCCTCAAATCACTGGTTAGGGTTATTATGGATGATAGACTTGCCCTAGACTTCCTCCCAGTGGGCCAATGCAGAGACTGTGCAAGTGCTAAAAGATCTTGCTATACTTGGATTAATGCTTAAAGCTAAGTGGAAAAGTCAACACAGAGACTAAAGATAAAAACTACCTGGCTTTCTAGGAATTTATTCAGTTGGTTGAGTCCAGGACCTTAGGGGAGTGAGTGGATGGTTAAACTCAGCACTGCAGGGTGGCCACATCCTCCTGCTTCAAGTTCTGTTTATAGTTGCCTTAATTAAATCCAGTGTGAAAAAAAACTGAATGGATTAGGACCCAGTCCCTATTGATCAGATTAATGAGAGTGGTCATAGAGTAGTATACTCGTGGAAAAATTTACCAGAAGCTAAAATAATGTAGAAACAAGGATACTGTTGGAAGATAACTCTCCACGGATCCCTCATGTTTCTATAGGTCTTATAAACAAAGATACCTTTGTTCTGGATCTTTTCAAGGTTGTCTGCATAGCAAATAGCCTTAGAAGAGAATGCTTGTCTTCTCAAGTGGAGGATAGGTTCATTTATTACCCAGTATAATAAAGATAATGGCCCCTCCGGCCAGGTTTGCTTGCAGCTCATTATAAAAAAACTTCAGTTTCCTCAAATGTGATGCAAACCACTGTGAGTACAGCACACACCTAGGCCACTGTTGTCACCCCTGAGGGATTTGGGTGGGGGCTGAGGAGGGAAAGAAAAATTGATATGAACATGGAGCTCATGCTGCTCCTTATGCTGTGAAAGAAATGAAGTCCCTTCTCTCTGACTCAGGAGTCTCCTCCTGTCTTCTGCCAGCATCCAAAAAAACTGGCAGGCCAACTTACAGCTTGCAAATAGGATAAAATCTCAGACCCTTCACAGTTCTTGACAATAACCCAATTTAAAAATGGGCAAAAAATCTAGACACCTTGCCAAAGAAGATAAACACATGGCAAAAAAGCACATGAAATAATGCTCACCATTAGCTGTAAGGGAAATGCAAATTAAAACCACTATATACCTACTAGCACAGCTAAAATAAAAAGGCCTGATCATACCAAGAATTAGCAAGGCTGTGGAGCAATGGGAACTCTCATACACTGCAAGTTGGAACGTAAAATGGCACAATTTGGAAAACAGTTTAGCAGTTTCTTAAAAAAAATTAAACACACCTACTATACAACCCAGCTATTCCACTCCTAGGTATTTACTGAGAAATGAAAGAACAGCCACTTTATTCGTAATAGGTGGAAACACCATCAACAGGTGGTACAGCCATACAATGGAATACTACTTGGTAATAAAAGGGAACGAAATAGTAATACCCACAACAACACTGACAAATCTCTAAAACAAAATGCTAAATGCAAAACGTCAAACACAAAGACTACACTGTAGGAGTGCATTTATATGACATCCTAAATAAAATACAACTATAGTGATAAAGATCAAATCAATGGATAACTGAGGCTGGGGATCAGGGTTGACTAGAGTCATGAGAAAACTCAGGATGATGGAAATGTTCCCTTATCTTGATTATGGTGGTGATTACACCACTGTATACAACTGCCAAAATTCAAACTCAGTATTAATCTGGTGAATTGTTTTACATGTAAATTACACCTCAACAGGTTGGAGAGGAAAGATCTATAAGGCAACTGTTGCTTCCGATCAAATATCAAGAACCCTCTCCTACAGTTTCGAATAAACAATAATGGAACTCCAGCAAAGCAAAATAAAGTCCTCATACTTTCCTCAGTGTCATTCAAAAAGTTGACACTATATTCCAAAAATACTTGCATACTGCGAATGTGAGAAGAGCACCTAATTCACCTTTTGTATCTGCAAAATATTATATAATAATCTCAATACAGAATTGCCTTAACCAATTTAACCACAACTAAATTAATTTTTATTCCTAAATTGCATTATAAACAGCCAATACATAATGTTGCTGTCTTCCTGTTTGTAAAGAACTCTTCAGAGTATAGTGCATGCCTAACTGGTTCAAGAAACAATTCAACACATTACTCTAAAAAGCACTCACTTATGGTTGTAATTACTGTGTTATAATAAATCTTCTAAAAAGTTCTAAATAAATAGGCTTGGGAAAACAGCTGTGCCCAGTTGTTCTTACCTTCATCTCCCAATGACTATACACATGAACTCAATTCCTAACCCTCCCAAATCCAACCTAGGGTATTGTCAGAAGAAGTTCCACTGTTCTGCTGCCAAGGACTCTCCCCATAGTGATATACTACTCACTACTACGATCAGCAAGGGGACCACACAGATAGAACATTTTTCCAGAAGGTTCTCATCCAGGATTTAACCACAAATCTGATGTTGCCCCATCCATACTGTATTCTCTTTACCTCCATTTTGAAAAGGTATGACATCATCAGATAATAATATAACCTCAACACACCTCGATTTTGTTGCCCATGTCTCAGCTCTCTCTACAGGAGAGTACTGACCTGGTTTTCATCAGCATGCACCCATCCATCCATTCACAAATGTGTACCACACACTTACTATGTGCCAGGCACTAGGCATTAGAGAATACGTACACATCAAGCTCTTGGTTTAATCCCGAATTCTGTCATCAAACTAATTAAAATGGAGAAATGGTACTTTTGGATGATTATAGTTCAATTATTTCTTAGAATTATTCTAAATTATATCTTCTGACTGAACCACACCATGAGTTGGACTAAATTATGTTGCTCCATTTGCAACTGATTTTACCAAACTGCACTTTAGTGTTACAGCAATGACCTATACTAAGGCCATGATAGGAAACAGAGCCAGGTTGGGGCACCTGGGTGGCTCAGTCGTTAAGCGTCTGCCTTCGGCTCAGGTCATGATCCCAGGGTCCTGGGATCAAGCCCCGCATTGGGCTCCCTGCTCAGCAGGAAGCCTGCTTCTCCCTCTCCCACTCCCCCTGCTGTGTTCCCTCTCTTGCTGTGTCTCTCTCTGTCAAATAAATAAAATCTTTAAAGAAAAAAAAAGAAAGAAACAGAGCCAGGAGATAATTATAAGACCAGTTCACATTTAGAGTACTATATGCCAGACACCATGCTAAATACTTTAGATGCATTAATTCATTCAACCCTCACAAGCAATCCTATGTAGAAAGTACCATTATCCCCATTTGACGGATGAAGAAGCCAAGCTGCTGACAGGTCGAGTAACTTCATAAAGGCCACACAGTGGTAGAGCTAGGATATTATCCAGGCAAACAGACTCCAGAGCTCTTGTTCTCAGTCATTATATTACAGTACCACTATTCTTTACGCAAGATGTTGGAAGTCTTTATTTGTTATATCATTTAATGTTTTCTTAATACTTTCTATGAGAAATTTTGTGTCTTAATACCAAGAACGGCTCCTAAGCAACGGGTTTGTTCTCATAACCATGAATAATGTAACTTAGGATTTTTCTTTCCTTTTTCTTTGCACTAGGTGCTTCAAAGTTCAGAGCTAGATTTAGCTCATCTAGCAAGTATACAGACTTAAATGGCATGCATACTGGCTACCATATTTCTAACTTCACTGATCATCGCCCCCATCTGGTCTATTAATCTTCATCCATTTCCTCACTTACTTTTAAACAGTACTAGGTTAATCTTGGTAAGCCAAACCCTTTTTAGAGTATGGCTTGGTGCAATTAACAACTCAAATCCAACAAAACAGTTTACGGGGACACAAACAACTCCTTTAAATGCTGCCTAGTCCTCCTTATTTTACCAGGTACAAAACATACTACTTTAGTTATCCTTAGCAGTTTTTAACATAAGGACAAGAAATCAAGTGTGGGTGGGGTGCCTGGGTGGCTCAGTTGTTAAGCGTCTGCCTTCGGCTCAGGTCATAATCCCAGGGTCCTGGGATCGAGCCCCACATTGGGCACCCTCCTCGGCGGGAAGCCTGCTTCTCCCTCTCCCACTCCCCCTGCTTGTGTTCCCTCTCTCGCTGTGTCTCTGTCAAATACATAAATAAAATCTTAAAAAAAAAAAAAAAAGAAGAAAAGAAATCAAGTGTGGGAGAAAGAGCAATCAGTATCCAGAATTTTATAGATCCTTAAATATTCTTAATTTTAAAATGTCAGTTCTTTATGGCATAACACATATAATAAAATCTTGACTAACAAGGTGTACGTGACTGAATATAACTATCTGTGTGTCGCTGGGCAAGTAATTACCTGACTTCAAGGGCTTTGATAGCTTCTAGCATTTGTAGAAACTCTGCTGCTTTCCATACATCATTGGCTTCTTCTTCTCCTTGTATCATTAATTTTGCTGTATATGTGAACTCAATTAAATGACGGAAGGCCATTTTACTAACACCTGTAAAAAAAGATGTGCATTAGCAAATATGCATGTTGATTCAAATCTTCTAACATTAGTAAAGAAAAAAAAGCTCAGTGTTTGAAACCTGATTAGTATCTGAATTTTGGAAAATTATTTCCTGGTGGAATTCTCATTAACGGTACAGTGAGACTGTACCAAGTTCCAGCAGTAACTACCAAACTATTTTAAGATCTTTCCCAAAAATTTCTAAGGCCCTTATGACAGTAAAACCTACCACTCAAACATACGAATGGGTTGTTACAGGTCAGACAGGCTACTTTCCTGCCAGGGATCTCTGCATCAACTCAGCTCCAAATCTTCAAGGGCTTTCCACAGCTCAGCAAATAAAGTTCCATACCACTCTGCCTTTATTTCAAGGTACTTCACGTGATTTTTCTATTTACCACTATTTTTCCCTTCCAAATTTTGAACTCTATTAATCCCATACTATATACTGATCTTCAAACCCTTCACTTCTAAAGCTTCCTTGCCTTTATTAATATTTACCCTCCTTCCTGAATGCTTAATCACTTTATCTCTGTACAAATCCCAGCACCCTTGAAGGCCCAATTCTAATGCCACATACTTAATGAGACTTTCTTTAATGCTCCTCCCCACCCCCCCGGCTGAACTCTGTACTTGTTCTGACAATTACAACTCATGGGCATCTCTTGACTCTAAGCTACTTGAGGGAAATGATTGTTTCTGTACACTCACCTCACAGTATCTAACACAATGCTCCCTAAGATGCAGACACACAAAATAGGAATGAATAAGAGCTAAAGTCACTTTCAAAATTAAGCTTCCACAATTCCAACTTTTCTTTACAAGTTTTATGTTTAAATTTTGGCCCAAAAGATACTCTATTTCTTTGTGCTCTTCAATGCTATATATTATTTCAATCTGCTAATGCAAGGCTACAAAAATCTACTGAAACAAAGAAAAACTACTTTATTTATTTTTAAAAGATTTTTAAGTACTCTCTATACCCAACTTGGGGTTTGAACCTACAACCCCGATTATCAAAAGTCACATGCTGCACCGACTGAGGCAGACAGGCACCCCAGAAGAAAACTATTTTTAACATAGAATTTTTACACTAAGAAATGCCCATGTCCAAACTGCACACAATATACACAACTGCAAATACAAAAATGCTTTTATGTTCTTCCTAGGCACTTTATACACCTGCATAAGCAAACTAAAAATAACTGGATTCTCTGAAGGTTACTTTGAGTCCCCTAAATCTTTATTCTCCTGGTTATCTTTTGACCATGTTATTCTTTATTATATGAGAGTAACTAAAAAAATTTTTTAAGGAGTTTTTAACCAAATATTTAAAAGTGCAACAAAAGTCCTTTCTAAAAACATGTAAATTTTTCTTGAATAAGATTTTGATTTTTAATCAAACACACACATGTAATACTGCAAATATCAAGCATGACTCCAAACACCTCACAAGTATTAACATAACAATCCTATGGAGAACTTTATTGTAATCTCCATTTTACAGATAGGAAAACTGAGGCACAGAAAAATTAATAACCGTGACTTTGGCAAGTTACTTAAGTGATGAAAACTAGAATCAACCCTAGATGGCCCAACTCATAAGTCCAAAATAAAGATTTTTACGTAAGATGATGGCAGGAAACATTCCAGCTTGGAAGAGTTTGAATACCTATGACTTCATTCACTGCAGGCCCACAATCTCTTATTCATAATCCCAAAGTCCCCCAATCTCTTAAGACCAGGAGTTTTCCCATAAATTTGGCAGCAAAATTTGGTTTGAGCTGACATGGGACTATTTATCCCATTTAGAGTAAATATTAATATGCTACTCTTCCAAAATATTGTTTGGTTACAGGATGTCACCCTAAGACCCCTTTGGGAGTAATGTAATACACAGACTGCATTATCTTAGAAAATTTGTAATTTCAAGAAACATCTGGCCTCCAAGGATTTGAATAAGGAACTGTAGACTTAGTTCCCAATTTTGGTTAATTAGAATCATTGTAAACTTAATAAAAGCATGGGTCTCTGATCTCCAGAATCAAAACTGGGATAGGGAACCTTTTTTTTATAAGCATCTTGGGTGCTTCTTAAGTCGCCAGTCCAGCACTAGTCCTAGGAATAAATCACTGACCTAATTAACTAACATGAACCAAACTGATACCACCTAACCAGGTAAGCGATGTGGTGACAGATGATACACAGTTGCAAAAACATTATTCTCCATGAGGACTAGTCTGGTAACTTTCAAATCTCAGCCCACTTTCTAATTAATCCCTTGCTCCTTTCATAACAGAAATGTGCAGGAGAACACAATTTTTCTGAGTATCTAAAGAAACCGTTAATATGAACACCTTAACCTGCATCTTCTTTTTTTCACTTAGGAAGAAGCAAAAGAGGGCAGCATTCTAGATATACAGAGTGAGGTCATTATTCATATTTTACAGATGGGGTTTCCAATTCTGGCTAAGACAAAGAAAGCACACTCTACCACTCCATACTCCATCTTGTCCACCGCTTACAATCATAAATCCTGGGAAGAATACATAAAGCAAATATATAAGGATTCTGAAAGATAAACAGAAGCAAGCATGCTGGGGAGAGAAATCAAAACTCAAAGAACAGCAGTGAGTTTCCTGCGTTTTTATTTTTCCTCAAATATATCCCAGCTTAGACTTGAAGACAGCCCAAATCCCATTTCTGGGTAGGAGGAACAGACAAAAAAGCCTAAGAAACTCTTTCTGGCTAGAGAACCAGGAAAGGGAATGTAGAGTATGAGTGGGGCGGGAAATCCTTGGTTATTACTCCTCTCAGCCCTGCCTCAAAGCAAGTTCCAGTTCTGATGCTGCACACCTGTGCTGGTGGCCACCAAGCAGGCACTAAATTCTGAGAGAAAGTTTTTCTTTCTGACAGAGAACTAGGAAATAGACGATGATCTGAAGAGCATGGAGAGAAATCTTATTTTTTTCCTCTCATCGCTTTGTCTAGGAAACAGATCCCACTGTGGGAAGCATAGGACAGCACAGGGACGCTAAAACCCCAGTTTTCTAGCCAGACGATCAGGGAAAGTTGCTCCTAGGAGCTAAAGTGCAGAAGTCAGAAGAGGGAACTAGAAGAAGGTCCTCTGTGAATGAAGTCTTGCTCTAGCCACCAACTTACACATGTGAAGAACTGAGCTGAGGTAGCACAGCAAAGGGTTTGAGTACCGCACTATGAGGCGGTCTACCACCCAGCTCGGCACACCTGGGACCTGAACACCACAACAAAAGTTTTGAAAACTAAATTGGAATTGCATCCACAATCCACATAAGGCAGTCTGAACCTAAAGCAGGTTGACTGCCTGCTAGAAACAAAACAAAGCAAAATCAACAAAACAAAGGACTTTAACACAGACTGTCATTATATTCAAAATGCTCATGACATAATACAAAATTACTTGACGTATCTTACAGATTTAAAAGAAAAAAAAAAGGAAGCCAACATGTTCAAGCTTATACAACTGACAACAGTAAAGAAAACTCAGGTTTTCGAATTACATGCCCAGGGCTTTCTCAATAGCCAGGTGACCTAGACAGGTTGTACAGTGATCCCAAAGTTAATGGCTTAAGAAAACACTGAACCACATTGATTTTTTAAACCTGGATCTGGCAAATAACAAAAACAGAAATGTTCTTACATTCTGTTTTCTCATTTGTCTATATTAAATACTAAAGGTTTGTATGTGCTATACTATAATGGAGACAGTAGGTCAGAGGTATTAAAAGGCACAAGAAACAATCTCAAGGTGGTTAGTCTTTAGAAGACCCTACTTCTCCAGGTATACTCCTTGCTCCAAAAGCAAAGCATATTCTAGCCTGTGCCACTTATTGACTGTTTAAGATTCTGCTTAAAAAGCAGAAGTCAACTCCTCTTTGAAATCTTCCCTCTCTAAGGTGGACTAAACTACTCATTCTCTCCTCTCAGCTATACCATTCCACAATAAAAGTCTCTGTAACACTTTTTGCACTCCTTTCTATATCTGTTGCTAATCTGTGATTAAATTTGCAAATTCTTTAAGGGCTGTCTTATTCACCAATTCTTCATTTCCTGGGTCTAGTATAGTACACAACATGTAACAGGTATTCAAAATTTGACAAATAGCCCCAATTTATTAAGCTTTGACAATGCACCAAACACTATGCTCAGCACTCTGCATATGTTATTTCCATTAATCATTACAAGCTTATAAAGTAATGAGGACTCTTCAGATGAGGAGGCAAATATGCAACTGAAGTAAAGTTACCTGCCTGGTGTCACACAGTACCTCAGGTAAATGAATGGATGAAATCTTGCCCTGTAATAGAAACCAATACCGTATAGACAGCTAGATTCTCACTTTAGTAAGCTTTGTGGATTTCCATTATACCTGTGGCTCTGTTCATCACAGATAATGAAAAGATTATCTACGGATATATCAGCCAGAATGCTAGATAAACTAGAATGTACCCCCCCCCCCAAAAAGGAACATGCTTAACTTTTTCATTTTCTTTACTCCCCAGGGCACCAAATTTCCCCAAGCGAATAGCGTTTCTAGGAAACTCATTCATAACAAAGAATACATACACCATGAAAAAGATACAAAACCAAAACTCAAGAACACTGAAAGAACTAAAATTCTGTATTTACTTAGGCAAGCTTATTTATTTCCTATAGTTTTGGATGACAGGGAGGTGTAGGTAATGTAGCAGTATAAGACAAAAGCACAGTAATTAATAGTACAAAGTGAATCCCTTGCTAGCTGGACAACACTGAGCATGTAACCATTTACAGCCTGTTCCCTGATGTGTAAATTGGAAATAATACCACTTACTTCAAACGATTGCTGTAAATCCCAGAAAAGGCACACAAACTGCATAGCACTATAGCTGGCACTTGGGAAGCTATTATTATAAAAGTCAAGCAAGTACAAAAATCGCTTTCTACTTTAAGGCAGCATCTATTGAATGATTCCTTCCATCCCAGACTCTATCCGCTAGAACTTCTGAATGCTACTTCAGTTCATCTTTCCTAGCCTTTTCCGTATTGTGGCAGCCCACTTCATTTTGTGCATGTCATATGTACCTCTGCTAGTAAAGAACCTTCTACTGTAACCTGCAGCTTCCACTGTAACCCATCAGTCTGAAACTTTAGCCCACTGAACAAAGATGGGAATTCACTTTTAATACATGTTTTCAAAAGACAGTGACCACTGGTTTTAGAAGTGGAAGAGACTCCTTTAAGAGACCAACAGCTACCATCTAATGTAAGAGTTTTTCCTGACAGATCATTTTACTAAGCACTTTACTGAAAGTAAGAATTCTCAAGTGTCAAAAGAACAATTTATCCAGTCACCTAATAGGAACCACTGATGCCTATTTCCCATGGTATCTTGCTAAATTAACTAACACTTCTTCATCAATTAAAATGTTCGCTAAGTATTGTATTTAAAACAAGCATTTACCTTCTATCTCCACCAAAGGTTCCTGAGTAAACTCCTGAAAGAATTTGTAGAAGAACTTACTGCAAGCAGCCAAAACAGCCTTGTGGGCCTTAAAATGGTGTCCTAGATTAAAAAGAAAAAAAAAGAAAAAAAAAAAAAAGAGTATCACATATATTCAAAAATCAAAAGTAAAACCAAAAAACAAAGTAGGAAATTATATAAAGTAGACCTTTCTCCATAATATAATCATAAGACTATATAGATTACTGAACTAAAGTTAGAATGTTCTTAGCGGCTATCTTGACAAATTTCAATCTTAATTAGACACAAAGCCAGATCTTTACCTCAAAGACCTTATTAAGTCAGTTTTATAAAAGCCAGTTTACAAAACTAGAAGAGGTACAGAGCTTCTTACCACTTAAAGAGTCAAAGGTATATCCTATTCATTTAAAACTGCTAAATATAAACACAACCCAAAATGTTACATACATCATTTGGAAAGAGAGAAGAAAACGCCATAGAATAAGCATAAAGTTGGATGTATTTGCTATGGAAAACATGTTAACATGCCTAATATTTGGAAGCAGCAGACCTACAATGCAGCAAATCTATAATAAAGAATAGCCTGCCTTGAGATGCCTATTTTCACTAAATAGAAAAGTTACCCAAGCTGCGTTTGCCTCCATTATAATGACAACTCCTAATACTGGTAAAGACCCCATTTGATTTGGCTTCCCAAAGCGGGTACCAGTGCTGCAAAGGAATCTCACATTCTCCCTCCAAGACCATCTGGGAAACTAGAAAGAATCAACACTTCCCAAATGATTGCTGTGAAAGGCTCCTCAAAGCAGCTTATGAATAGAAGGCTATTATCCAAACATTTAGAGATATCCTCCCTATCTCCAAAACCATCATCTTGCACTCCAGTGTGCAATGGGAAAACTTAAAAAGGCTGCAAAAAAGTTAAGATGCGATGATTATGTTGAAAGCGTGACTAGCCAACTAGCCTTCTGCAACATGGTCTACGTGAGTGGACACTGACAAGTCCCCCACCCAGGTCCCAGCGCACACTCAAAAGGCACAGGCCATAGAGAGTGGGTATAAAAGGCGGGTGGGGGAAGGGGAGATAAGAACGGAAGCCACAAATTCGCTGCTCTACCCACCACCCTACCCACCGTCGACAATCAGGGTGATGTCAGTAAACCGATCCTGCTCCCGCTGTTCATTCAATCGGTCCAGGATCATTTTATGATGTTCCGGGAACTCCTGAAGGCATTCCATCGTCTCTTCGGCCTCCATGGCCGTCGGGTTGCTCTACAAAAGAGGAGCATGATAATGTACACCCATGAGCTCGGGCTGAGGCACAAAACCCCTAAAGCTTAAAACAACAAAAAACAAAACCCCAGCTACGTGAAAAGAAGGGGGGAGGGTGAGGCAAGAGGAGAGGAAGGCGAGGGAAGAAAGAAAGGCGAGCCGGGTGGCCGCCGCGCGTTGGGGGCCGGAGCCGCGGCCGCGGGACTCCGAGCCTGACCTAATTGGAGTCGGGAGACGCGAGCTGAAGCGGGGTGGGCAGAGCGCCGGTGGCTCCGGGCGCCGGGGCGCGCAAGTCCGGCAGAGGAAGGGACCCGACAGCCGTGGCGGCCCTCTAACGGCCCGCCAAGCCCTTCTGCCAGGCCCTGGCTCCCGCCGCCCCGGGACCCGGTCCGGCCCGCGGCCCACAACGACTCCCGGGTCGCCTCTCCCTCCCCCGCCCTCCCTCTTCTCCCCCGCCCCGACCGGGCCGGCACTCACTCAGGGAAGGAGGAGCGGCCCGAGCCTGCGCGTCACTTACGTCGACGTGCCGCGTCACCGCGCTGGGCTCCGGCTGACGCCGACCAAGCGTCGACCACTGAGAAAACGGGCCACAACCCCACCCGCCCCCACTAGTGGCGGGCGGAGTCTACCGAGGGGTTTGACATGGGCGATGGTGAGGCCGCGGCCGCTACCGCGAGGAGGAGAAAGTCCGGCAAAGGGGGAGCTGGGCCAGCTCTGAGCCAGGCCGTACCCGGGGCGGGGATCCTAAATCACCGCCTCTCCACCCACCCCCTACCGCGGGGCTCCAGGTGTGAGTGCTTCCGACCCGGACTTCGGAATAAGCGCGCAACGCGATCCGGGTGCGCTTTTATTCGGCGACTCCTCCAGCCCCGCCCCCTTTCCTCCCAAGCTTTAGGTCGGCCAGCCTTACCTAGCTCGTGATGCTCCCTGTCTCCTCTCTGGCCCTCAGAGCCTCTCCTTCCTCGCTCTCCCCTCTCGGGGCGAAACTCAACCCACACTGTTTCCTACCCCTAAACAGCGCCTCGCCCTCCATTTCCTCGCGAGTGCCCGGACACTGCCTCCACTGGGTCTGGCCGGCGCACGTGCACTCGCTCCGAGACCCGGGCGGCCGCGCCGCGGGCGGCGGCCACGGGCGCGAGCACGTTCCGGCCGCCTGGGACCTTCCTCCCGGGTGCCCGCCCTCTCCACGCTCGGCAGGCAGCACGTGTTTGCTGGGCTCAGAACCTGGATCTACTCCGATTATTTACACATGATGCTATTACTACAGCTCTCCACTCCCAAGCCCCGCGCTTAAAGAGGCCGGTGACTTACAATCAGCCTCACTTGGATGGGTCATTCACTCATTCATCTGGGAAAAAAAATGCTTTCGGAGGATAACCGGTTGAGATTTCCTTTTTTCTCAGAAGAAAACAGAGTGGGGAATTAGGGGAAGACTCAAATAGCTGGCTATATGCAGGAGTGAGTGTAATCATTATTTCAACAGACACTTATTTAGAGCCAACGCTGTGCTAGGCACTGTTTAAGGGACTGAGAAATCAAGTGGTGAACAAGGGGTATGTGGTTTCTGCCTTCCTAATCTTAGTCTAATAGAGTAGATAGATATTTTGTATAGTTAATTGCCTGGGTGCAGAGTTCTGAGTGTTACGAGATGTAAAAAACAAGGTAATCTGGGGTGGGGGTGGGAGAGTCAAGGAAAGCTAGTGACCTGTAAGAAGCAATATGAAGTCTGAGTGTTCTTAACCAAGTGTACAGCACATTCAGAGGCAACAAGATTATAGCATTTTGAGAACTAAAAGAATGCTGGTGAGACAGCCCCACAGGGGCCTTGTAAAGATGATAGATTTTCTTTTAATCGCAAAGGGAAACCTTGAAGGTTGAGCAGGATAGTGACATTTTGAGATTTACTTTTTTAAAGAGAGAATTCTAGCCCCAGTATGGACGATAGACTAAATGGGAGAAGATGCAAGGAGTAGAGACCAGTGGGAGGCTATTAGTAATGTAGATGAAATCATGGTGGCAAATGGGATTAGAGAATTGGATGGAATCCAGAAATAGGATCAACATTGGCTGGAAAGCATGTCATGGGTACTAAATACATGTTGGATGTATTCATGGTGAGAGAAAAGAACACTCAAGAATGGCTCCTAGATTTCTGGCTTGAATGGATTGTTGGAACAATTTTACCAAAATGGAGAATATAAGTGGAGGAAATGGGGAGGGAAGAGATCATTTTAAGGAGACAACTAAATGCAGATGATGTCAACAAGTCTTTTATATATGGACCTGTATAGCATTTAGGGGAGAGAGCTAGTATTAGGGATTTGGAAAGTTTTAGCATAAAGTGGGTATCGAAGCCTTGGAAACAGATATTTTTTTCATCCATCCTAATGCAAAATTAATTAATTGATTAATTAATTTAGATTTTAATCCCAATATAGTTAACATAGTGTTCTATTAGTTTCAGGTGTACAATATAGTGATTCAGTAATTCTATACATCAGCCAGTGCTCATGATGAAAAGTACACTCCTTAATCCCCATCATCTATTTCACCCATCCCCCCACCCACCTTCCCTCTGGTAACCATCAGTTTGTTTTCTATAGTTAGAGTTAAGAATCTTTTTCTTGGTTTGTCTCTTTTTCCCTTTGCTTATTAAATTCCACATATGAGTGAAATTATATGGTATTTGTCTTTCTCTGACAGACTTATTTCACTTAGCGTTATACTCTCAAGCTCTATCCATGTCCTTGCAAATGACAAGATTTCATTTTTTTAAATGGCTGAATAATAGGCCATTGTATATACATATACCACTTCTTTATCCATTTATCTATTGATGGACACTTGGGTTACTTCCATAATTTGGCTATTGTAAATAATGCTGCTATAAACATAGGGGTGCATGTATCCCTTTGAATTAGTGTTTTTGTATTCTTTGGGTAAATACCCAATGGTGTGATTCCTGAATTGTAGCATAGTTCTATTTTTAACTTTTTGAGGAACCTCTGTAGTGTTTTTCAGAGTGCCTGCACCAGTTTGCATTTCTACCAACAGTGCAAGAGGGTTCCTTTTTCTCCACACTCTCGCCAACACCTGTTCCTTGTGTTTTTGATTTTAGCCATTCTGACAGATGTTAGGTGATATCTCTATGTGGTTTTAATTTGCACTTCCCTGATAATGGCTGATATTGAACATCTTTTCATGTGTCTGTTGGCCATCTATGTAGAAATGTCTGGAGAACTGTCCATGTCTTCTGCCCATTTTTCAATTGGATTATTTGGATTTTTTGGTGTTGAGTTGTATGAAGTTCTTTCTATGGATACTAACTCTATTGAGTATGTTATTTACAAATATCTTCTCTATTCAGTAAATTTCCTTTTAGTTTTGTTGTTTCCTTCACTGTGCAGAAGCTTTTATTTTGATGTAGTCCCAATAGCTTATTTTTGCTTTTTCTTCCCTTGCCGCAGGAGACATATCTAGATAAATGTTGCTATAGCCACTGTGTGTCTCTAAAGCTGAGGTCTCTGGTACTGCCTATGCTCTCTTCTAGGATTTTTATGGTTTCAGGTCTCACAGTTAGGTCTTTCATCCATTTTGAGTCTATTTTTGTGTATGGTGTGAAAAAGTAGTCCAGTTTTATTCTTTTACATGTTTCTGACCAGTTTTCCCAACACCAATTGTGGAAAAGACTGTCTTTTTCCCATTGGATATTCTTCCCTGCTTTGTCGAGATTAATTGACCATATAATTGGGTTTTCTATTCTGTTCTATTGAACTATATGTTTATTTTTGTGCCAGTACCATACTGTTTTGATTATTACAGCTTTGTAATATAACTTGAAGTCCGGAATCGTGATGCCTCCAACTTTCCTTTTCAAAATTCCTTGGCTATCGGGTCTTTTGTGGTTCCACATAAATTTGAGGATTGTTTGTTCTAGTTCTGTGAGAAATGCTGTTGGTATTTTGACAGGGATTGCATTAAATCTGTAGATTGCTTTGGGTAGTATAGGCATTTAAACAATATTTGTTCTCCCAATTAATACTTGAGCATGGTATGTCTTTCCATTTATTTGTGTTGTTTTCAATTTCTTTCATCAGTGTTTTATAGTTTTCAGGATACAGGTTGTTTACCTCTTTAATAGGTTTATTCCAAGGTATCTTATTATTTTGGTATAATTGTAAATGGGATTGTTTTCTTTATCTCTCTGCTGCTTCATTATTAGTGTATAGAAATGCAACAGATTTCTGCCCATTGATTTTGTATCCTGCAACTTTACTGAATTCATTTATCAGTTCTAGTATTTTTTTGGTGGAGTCTTTTGGTTTTTCTATATAGAGTATCATGTCATCAGCAAATAGTGATGGTTTTACTTCTTCCTTACTGATTTGGATTCCTTTTATCTCTTTTTGTTGTCTGATTGCTCTGGCTAGGACTTCCAGTACTATGTTGAATAAAAGTGGTGAAAGTGGACATCCTTATCTTGTCCCTGACCTTAGGGGAAAAGCTCTCATTTTTTCCCCCTTTGAGTATGATATTTGCTGTGGGTTTTTCATAGATGGCCTTTATTATGTTGAGGTATGTTCTCCCTCTAAACCTACTTTGTTGAAGGCATTTATCATGAATGGGTATTGTTTTTTGCTGAATGCTTCTTCTGTATCAAAATGATCATATGTTTTTTATCCTTTTTCTATTGATGTGATGTATTATGTTGATTAGTTTGCAAATCTTAAACCACGCTTGCAACCTGGAAATAAATCCCACTTGATCATGGTAAATGATGTTTTTAAATGTATTGTTGGATTCAGTTTGCTAGTATTTTGGTGAGGATTTTTACATCTATGTTCATCAGAGAAATTAGCCTGTAGTTTTCTTGGTGTATCTTTATCTGGTTTTGGTTATCAGGATGACACTGGCCTCATAAAATGAATTTGGAAGTTTTCATTCTGTTTTTTGGAACAGTTTGAGAATAGGTATTAACTCTTTTTTAAATGTTTGGTGGAATTCGCCTGTGAAGCCATCTGGTCCTGGACTTTTGTTTGTTGGGAGTGTTTTGATTACTAATCCAATCTTCCTTGCTAGTTATCAGTATGTTCAAATTTTCTATTTCTTCCTGCCTCAGTTTTGGTAGTTTATAAGTTTCTAGGAATTGATCCATTTCTTCTAGGTTGTCCAGTTTGTTGGCATATAGGTTTTCATAATATTCTTTTACACTTGTTTGTATTTCTGTGGTGTTGGTTGTTATTTCTCCTCTTTTATTTGTGATTTTGTTTATTTGAGCCCTCCCCCCCCCCCCCAATGAGTCTGGCTAGAAGTTTATCAGTTTTGCTGATCTTTTCAAAGAACGAGCTCCTGGTTTCTTTGATCTGGTCTATTGTTTTTTTTAGTTTCTATATCATTTATTTCTGCTCTAATCTTTATTATTTCCTTCCTTCTGCTGGTTTTGGGTTTTGTTTGTTGTTCTTTTCCTAGCTCCTTTAGGTGTAAGGTTAGGTTGTTTATTTGAGATTTTTCTTGCTTCTTGAAGTAGGCCTGTATGCTATATACTTCCCTCTTAGAACCGCTTTCGCTGCATCCCAGAGGTTTGGGACCATTGTGTTTTCATTTTCATTTGTTTCCATGTACTTTTTTATTTCTGGTTGACCCATTCATTGTTCAGTAGCATGTTATTTAACCTCCATGTATTTGTGGTCTTTCCAGATTTTTTCTTGTGGTTGATCCTTAGTTTCATAGTGTTGTGGTCAGAAAAAAATGCATGGTATGACTTTGATCTTTTTCAATCTGTTGAGACTTGTTTTGTGGCCTAATATGTGATCTATTCTGGAGAATGTTCCATGTGCACTTGAACAGAATGTGTATTTTGCTGTTTTAGAATCAAATGCTCCGAATATCTTTTAAATCCATCTGGTCCAGTGCATCATTCAAAGCCACTGTTTCCTTGTTGGTTTTCTGTTTGGATGATCTGTCCATTGATGAAATTGGGGTGTTAAAATCCCCTACTATTATTGTATTACTATCAATTAGTTCCTTTATGTTTCTTATTAACTGTTTTATGTTGGGTGCTCCCATTTTGGGTGAATAAATATTTACAATTGTTATATTTTCTTGTTGGATTGTCACCTTTATTATTATACAGTGTCCTTCTTTGTCTCTTTTTACAGTCTTTGTTTTAAAATCTATTTTGTCTCATAGAAGTATTGCTACTCTGGCTATCTTTTGCATGATAAATGTTTCTCCATCCCCTCAATCTACAGGTGTCTTTAGGTTTGAAATGAGTCTCTTGTAGGCAGCATACAGATGGGTCTCGTTTTTTTATCCACTTTGTCATCCTGTGTGTTTTGATTGGAACATTTAGTCCATTTACATTCAAAGTAATTACTGATATATATTTATTGCTATTCTGTTACTTGTTTTTGTAGTTTTTCTCTGATCCTTTCTTCTCTTTCTTTCATGGTTTGCTGGTTTTCTTGAGTGATAAACGTTGATTCCTTTCTCTTTATTCTTTGCATATCTATTAGGAGTTTTTCGATTTGTGGTTACCATTAGGTTTGTGTATAACATCTGCATATGGCAGTCTATATTAAGTTGATGGTCACTTAAGTTTGACACATTCTTTACTCCTCTCCCCCCAACATTTTAGGTATTTGTCATATTCTCACCCTTTTGTGAATCCTTGACTGATGTTTTACAGAAATACGTATTTTTACTGCTTTTGTGTTTCCTTCTTTTCATACTCTCACTCATCTTTCCTTTCCACTCACAGAGTCCCCTTTCGTATTTCTTGTAGGGCTGGTTTAGTGGTCATCTGACTCCTTTAGTTTTTGTTTGTCTGAGAAACTCTTTCTCTCTCCTATTCTGAATGATAGCCTTGCTGGATGGAGTATTATTGGCTGTAGATTTTTCCCTTTCAGCACTTAGAATATATCATGCCACTTCCTTTCATGGGCACATCCTCCTCGGGTGGTCAAGAGACACAGTTTGCAGGGGTCTTCTGGGGAGGGGCTCCACAGCACCAGGACTGAGGCGGGTCTGGCTTGGGGGGTAGGGGGAAGGCGGAGGGTGCAGTGTAAGCAAGTTCGGTAGTGAGTGCCAGCACCGTGCTGGTTCCTGCAGGTGGCTCTGTTTATGATGAGGGGTGGGGGAGGGAAATTCCTTTATTCCTAGAGAAGTCCCTGCTCAGTCAGTAGAACATGCAACTCTTGATCTCAGGGTAATGAGTTCAAGCCCCAAGCTGCGCATAGAGCCTACTTAAAAAAAAATAATAAAAAATAAACTAACTCTGAGATTAGTAATTAACTCTTCCTCCCATAAACCTCAGGTCTCTTTCAAACTGCTGCTTCTCCACAGGCTGTTTGCTGTGCTGTTTCTTTAAGGGCAGGGTCTCAGCTTCCTATTGCCCTCTGGGTTCTCTCAGAGCCAAGCCCTACTGATTTTTAAAGCTCCAGGGTTTGAGTCCCACTTGTTGTAAGCACTCATGAAATTTGGCCCCTCTAATTTTCAAAGCCAAATGCTATGGGGATTTCTCTTCCCTTTGTAGGTTTCCCAATATGCTAGTCTGTTTCTTACCTGCCTCAATGCCTGAGGTTCCCTCCCTCCAGTGGTCAGACCCACAGGGTTTAGGTTACCACAAAGTCCTGGCCCTTCCTAACTTCTTCGATGTGGCTTCTTCTCTACATTTAGTTGTGGAGTTTGTTCAGCCAATCTTTGGGTCCTTTTCTGTGTTGTTTGCTCTGGTGCAAGTGTTATCTAGTTGTATCCATGGGACAAGATGAATTTAAGGTCCTCCTACTCTGCCATCCTCTTTAGAAGTCCCCAGATGAGATTGTTTAAGGAGAATCTGCAAGGATGATAGACAACAGCTTATAGTTTGAATTGGACTACTGGTGTTTTAACATTATCATCATTATTCCCACACTGTTTTTTAAGATGAAGAAATTGCACATAGAAATAGGCTTTTTGGAAATTCCAGTATATAGGACTACTTTCCGATACAACAACAATTGGGTTAGGCCAAAGGGAGACTGCCCTCTCTGTATGAAATTTGAGCTATCTAGTTCATAGTTTTCATCACTTTCTAATGTCTTAGATCTGAATCACATCATTCATTTTTACTTGCCTTGTTTCTAAACCATTTGAGTTTGGACTCTTGGTGCACAGCATCAGGATGGAAGAGAGCGTAGAACTTTATCCCTGAGAAGTATCAGTGTTTATGGGTTGAGTACAAGGGAAGAACCTGAAAGGACAGCATGGCTGCTGGAGAAAGGAGGAAAACCAGATGAGTATGACATCAAGGAGGTCAACGTTTTAAAAGAGAGGTTATGATCAGCAGTGCCATATGCTGCCAAGTGGACAAGCTAAATAAAGATTAGGAATGGTTGGTCCATTAGATTTGGCATCATGGATGTCTTTGGTAGAAGACCTTAGCAAGAACAGTTTTTAGTTAAGTTCTGTGGAAGGTAGTGGTGGTGGTGAGAAGTCTATATCCAAGTAGGTTAAGGAATAATTAGGAAAATAAAATGAAATAATAATGATAGAACTTGCATTAAAAAATGAGGGAGGAGAGAAAGGAGTACCTATAGAGGGTGATATGTCAAGCCAGTTTTAAGTTTTGTATTTTGGGATGGGAGATACTTAAGCAATTTAAATGCTGTTGGGGAAGGATCCAGTAGAGAAAGATGATAAAAATACAGAAGGAAAAGGGGGGCTAATTGTATAAGAGAGGAAGAGACTAGAAAAAAATGAAGTTGAGAAGATATGTGAATGAATCAGCCTTAGATGGAAGGACATCTCTTCTATTATCAGTGGAAGGATTAATAGATTAGATGCTCTTAGGAGTATAGATTTGCTATCAAAAGTTGATATTCCTACATAACTGAAAACCTGTATTTTCTCCATGAAATAGGTGGCCAGTTTATCCACTAAAAGCCAAAATTAGGAGGTGTGTGTGTGTGTGTGTGTGTGTGTGTGTGTTGGGGAGGAGAAGTTTGAGATTGGAAGCTGTATTAGTTATTAAGCTGTGTAACAAATTGCCCCCAAATGTTGTGGCTTAAAACAATATTATTATTTCACGGTTTCTGTGAGTCAAGAGTGTGGATGTTACTTAGCTGGGTTTTCAGGGTGTCTCACAAGGTTCTAATCAAGAAGTCAGCTGGGGCTGCTATGATCTCAGGGGTTGGCTGGGGGAAGATCTGCTTCCAAGGTCACTTGGGGCAGATGGTTGTTGACAGAATTAGTTCCTCCTGGGCTATTAGACTGAAGACTTCAGTTTTCTTTGCAAGGCCTCCCTCCATGTGGGGCTCACCATAGGTTACTGACAGATTCCATCAGAGAGAGCAAGAGAAAGTGAGCAAGACAGAAGCCAAAGTCATTTTGTAACCTAATCTCAGAAGTGACATTCCACAACTGTTGCTGTCTCTTGTTTGTTAGAAGCAAGTCACCAGGTGTAGCCCACAGCCAGAAGAAGGTACATGCTGGGAGGAATGATCATTGGGAGCAATCTTAGAAGCTGCCTATCACAGAACAAAATGGAAAAGATTTGAAATGGATCTTGGACATAGTAACATCACAGTAGCATCGACAGGATTAATAGAAGTTGGTGACCAGGGGCACCTGGGTGGCTCAGTCCACTGAGTGTCTGACTCTTGATTTGGGCTCAGGTCTGATCTCTGGGTCATAAGATCCAGCCCTGTGTTGGGCTCCATGCTCAGTGGAGCTCTCTCTCCTTCTCCCTCTGCTCCTCCCCTGGCTCATGCACTCATGTGCTCTCCCTCCCTCCCTCTCTCTATCTCTCTTTCTCTCTCCCTCATAAAGAAATCTTAAAAAAAAAAAAAAAAAGTTGGTGACCAGAACTCAGCACTGCAATTTAAGATCTGTTTCTGATCTAACCATTATTGTTGTTGTTGCCATTGGTTTTTCTTGAAAGATTTGTACATAGGGCTTAAGAAAGAACCCCATTGGGGCACCTGGGTGGCTCAGTTGATTAAGCGTCTGCCTTTGGCTCAGGTCCTGATCCCAGGGTCCTGGGATTGAGCCCCGCATCGGCTCGCTGTTCAGCATGGAGACTGCTTCTCCCTCTTCTTCTGCTGCTCCCCCTGCTTGTGCTCTCTCACTCTCTGTCAAATAAATAAATCTTAAAAAAAAATAAAGAACGCTATTTGTGCATAGGGTTCACATACTACTGAAATGGTCTATTAATATGTCTCTCTCTCCCTGAGATTGGAATTTTCTTGAGGATTGATAATATGTCTTACCTGTGGTCTCTCAGAAATCAACAGGGCATGGCCACTTTCGTTTTTGGAGGTTCCTGGTATGTTAAAAAAAATCAAGAAATCCCAAAACAAGTTTCTAAAAATTTAAAATTTCTAAAATTTAAAATATTTAATAAATTTCTGCTTTTTCACAAATTAAAATATAATGCAATAGTTATGCTTTTCAAAAGATAAATGACAGGACTTTTTGTAAAGAATATATTAAGGGACACCTGGGTGGCTCAGTTGGTTAAGTGTTTCTCTCTTGATTTTGGCTCAGGTCATGATCTCAGGGTTGTGAGATTGAGCCCCGCATTAGGCTCTGCATTGGGCATGGAGCCTGCTTAAGATTCTCTCTCTCCCTCTCCTTCTGCCCCTCTTCCCACCTCTCTCCCGCTCAAAGAAAAAAAAAAGGGGGACGCCTGGGTGGCTCAGTTAGTTAAACGTCTGCCTTCGGCTCAGGTCATGATCCCAGGGTCCTGGGATTGAGTCCGGCATCAGGCTCCCTGCTCAACGGGGGGAGCCTGCTTCTTCCTCTGCCTCTTCCCCCTGCTTGTGCTCTCTCTCTGACAAATAAATAAAATCTTTAAAAAAAAAACAAAAAAATTAAAAATGAAAAGAAAAAAAGAAGATATTAATTTATAGTGCAAGAAGGGACAAAAATGTAAAGTTGTAGAATTACCATCTTCCCTTCCTGTCACTGCAGCTCTATGGGTGAGACCTCTCAGGTATATGAAGCTTTGCTTCAGAGGGGCCTCCCGCCTCCTCTGGCACCAATTCTCGAGCCTAGGACAGTGGTTGGTTCAGAGCAGTCAAAAAATGTATGTTGACATTTGTTTTTAAACTAAACTCTTTTGAGAATGATTCACTTGGCTTCTGAAAGTCAAGGTACCAGAATATGAGTTTTCTATTATGACTCTTAAAGTTCCATTCTACACATAATTTTGAGACTTTGCAGTGCTTTCACTAAACTGCCAGTGCATGACTCTCCCTCAGGCTTTCCTAGCATGATTAAAAATTCTCATATGGAAAAATCTAAGCTGAATTCAAGGAATGTGCATATAACGAGGAAGGGAGTGGGGAACAAATAAACGGGAAATCCATGCCTCAGCTTTTGACTCTGTGAACCCATTTTATTAGGGATAAACCCAAGGGATGACCCAATCAGAGAATTATAGAGCCATCTTAGGTGCATGCTAAAGCAGGTGAAAACTCTGGAACATCCTAGATCCATCTTAGCCATCCCAGGCTCCCCTAGACTGGGAAGACCCAGACCAAGTCTTTGGGATAGTGGGAATTCCCCGGAACTCAGCTTCTATCCTCTTCTTATTCCACACACTTGAGGTAGGTGATCTCACTCTTGGTCTTTCTTAATACACAATCCACACCTGTATCTCCAGCTTAGGCATTGATATTCAGCTCCAGGCTGGTGTCTCTGTTGGGATGCTCCTAGGGTACCTCAAAACCACATCTGTACATTGGTTTTATTCCCCTCACTGAAATTATAATCTTGGTTATTGATACCTACATCTACCCATTAGTAGAACAACTCATAAACCTGAAACACTTTTTCCTCCACTTTTCTCTCTCTCACACACAAAAATCTAACTGATATATTACCAAGTCCTGTTGATTTTTTTTTTTTAAGATTTTCTTTTTAATCTCTACATCCAACATGGGGCTCGAACCTACAACCCCAAGAGCAAGAGTCATATGCTGTACTGACTGAGCCAGCCAAGTGCCCCCCAAGTCCTGTTGATTTTAAAGTCTAATAACTTTCAGACAACTGACTAACAGTATTTCTGGAAAGATGTTTGGCCATTTTTTTTTTTAAATTTTTTTTATTATTATGTTAATCCCCATACATTACATCATTAGTTTTAGATATAGTGTTCCATGATTCATTGTTTGTGCATAACACCCAGTGCTCCATGCAGAACGTGAGATGTTTGGCCATTTTTATAAAGAAAGTTTGACAGTTCATATCCTTTCACAAGTTGTATAGTATTATGTAAGTCAGGGGTACAATAAAATCTCCAATTTTTAAATTGTATAGATGTGTGAGTATAGGGATAACAAAAGTGAGCAAAAAGAAAATGCAACAAAATATCAACTCTGGCTGTCTTTTGATGGTGGAGTGAGAGAATATTTTTCTTTTCTTCCTTACAATGTTCAGTATTTTCTAAATGTTTTACACTAAGCATGTGTTATCATTAAATGTGAGCTCCATGGAGACATACATTTTTTTGTTTACTTATGTATTTGAAGTTCCCAGAACAGTGTCTTAAGTATAGTAGGTGCTTAATAAATATTTGTTGAATGAATCTTTATCATGTAAAAAATCATATGAAAAGGATTAAATTATTAAAATTCCATTTCTTCCTCTTCCTGGGTTTATCTTATTTTAATATATTATTCATCCTTTCCTTTAGATCACCTGTGGCTGAAATGGTCATCAGTGGCCATGCCTTCAGAAGTTGTTTCTGGCTCTTGATTTTTTTTTCCCCCGACATTACAAAGATTTGCTCTCTCCTCTTTCCTTTTACCTTCTCCAGCAGACACTGTTAGGCAGACTGGTCCAAAATGAATTTTCAGAGAAGTGACATCAGCATCATGATGGAATAAGATTTTCCCGCATTTTTGTCTGCCCCCTCAACGACGTTAATTTAACAGCCATCCACAGACAAAAGTGCCTTGTGGGAGCTGTGGGATGCAGCACCATACACTAAGGGACCCAGGAGAAGTCTTGCTCACCTTTATGTCAGGTAATAGGCATATATATTCCTGGGTCCTGACTGTGGACCCTGCAATGGTCCATGAGCCAGCTCCACCCCTCTCAGCTATGGTCCTGGAGCCCCTGGAAAACACTGTCTTAGATAATCCCCAACAGACAAAAAGAGCCTTTGTGGAAGTCCAGGTTTCTGAAGAAGTTCTAGCACGACGTTGGAGGAAAACAAACAAATTTGGATGCACTAGAGAGAGTAAGAAAACAGCTTGACTTTACCTTCACCATCCCTCCCCTAGGAGAGCACAGCTTGGGGCCCAGATCTTGGCATGTGATTTCTCTGGAGTGGGAATGGGGAGCGAGAGTGACGTAGTTAGCACTCCCCAGCTGTGCAGGATGCCAACAAGGAGGCTCTCTCCCTACTGGGGAGCAAGAACAAGCTTTGGCAGATGGCTACTGAGCATACACAGAAAGCCAGCTCGAATCTGCAAGCCAGAAACCATAAACTTGAGCTTTAGTGCCACCTTTTGGGAAAACAAAGGAGAAGCCGTCAGGGCTAGGCCAGGTTCACTGCAGGATCCAGAGAAAGCATACAAACTTAAGACTTCTGCCACAAGAGGGAGCAAGAAGCATGAAGCAGGTGTACCCTTAGAAGGTTGAGAGAGCTTCAGAATCTCTAGCAGAGCTAACAAGGCATTTCTCTCCCAAGAGCAGCTAGTAAAGACTGGAGAAAGGTGACTCATTTCAGATGAGAAGATAGCAATGCAAAACTGTAAAGAACATGAAAAATCAAGAAAACATGATACCACCAAAGGAGCACAATAATCTTTCAGTAACTAACCCCATAGACAGAGAGATCTGTGATTTACCTGATTAAGAATTCAAAACAGCTATTTTAAGGAAGCTCAGTGATCTACAAGAAAACACAGAAAGATAATTCAAGGAAATCAGAAAAACAATGTGTGACCAAATGAGAAGTGTAATAAAGAGATAGAAAACATAAAACAGGACCAAACAAATTCTTGAGATAAAGAATGCAGTGAATAAAATGAAAAAGGCAACAGAGAGCACCAACAGCAGAATGAATCAAGCAGGAAAAAAGAAAGGAGAAATTCAGAGGAGGACAAAAGCAGAAGAATAAAAGTGTGAAGAAAGCTTTCTCTTGATAGAAGAGAAGCAATCGGCAAATTATTGGAGAACCAGAGGGGCCAGAAAGTTTATTTAAAGAAATAATGGCTGAGAACTCCCAAATCTGGTGGAGAGATCTCTCAATCCAAGTTCAGGAAGCTCATAGGATCCCAAACAAATTCAACCTAAAAAGATGTTCTCCAAGATGCATTAGAATAAAGGTGTCAAAAATCAAAGAGAGAGAATCTTAAAAGCAGTTAGAGAAAAAGAAACCTTACTTACAAGAGAACCCACATAGACTATCAGTAGATTTCTCAGCAGAACCATTATAGGTTAGGAGAGAGCGGGATGATATGTTCAAAGTTCTGAAAGAAAAAGCTGCCAATCAAGAATACTCCATCTGGTAAAGTTATCCTTCAGAAATGAGAGATAAAGGTATTCCCAGATAAACAAAAGCTGAGAGAGAGCATCGCCACTTGACCTGCCTTACCAGAAATGCTGAAAGGAGTTCTTCAAGCTCAAATGAAAGGGCACTAATGAGTAGCATGAAAACATATGAAAATACACACACGCATACATGGTCAAATTCAGAATACTCTAAAACTAATATGATGGTGTGCTAACCTCTTAACTCTAGTATAAAGGTTGAACATATTAAAAATAACGATAGCTACAATACAGGCATGCCTCAGAGATGTTGCAGGTTCAGGTCCAGACCAAGGCAATAAAGCAAATATTACAAGAAAGTGAGTCAAATGAATTTTTTGGTTTCCCAGTGCATATAAAGATTATGTTTATACTTTACTGTAGTCTATTAAGTGTGCAATAGTATTGTATCTAAAAAAAATGTACATAGGGCGCCTGGGTGGCTCAGTTGGTTAAGCGACTGCTGTCGGCTCAGGTCATGATCCTGGAGTCCCAGGATCGAGTCCCGCATCGGGCTCCCTGCTCAGCAGGGAGTCTGCTTCTCCCTCTGACCCTCCCCCCTCTCATGCTCTATCTCATTCTCTCTCTCACATTAAAAAAAAAAAATCTTAAAAAAAAAACTAATGATGTGATGTACGGTGATTAACATAACATAATAAAAGAAAATTAAAATAAAAAAATAAAAAAATAAAAAAAATGTACATAACTTAAAAATATTGCTAAAAATGCTGACCATCATCTGAGCTTTTAGCAAGATCATAGATCACCATAAAAATATAATAATAATGAGAAAGCTTGAGATACTGTGAAGATCACCAAAATATGACACAGAGATGTGAAGTGGGCAAAGGCTGTTGGAAAAATGGCACCAATAGACTTGCTCAAGGTAGGGTTGCCACAAATCTTCAATGTGTTGAAAACACAGTATCTGTGAAGCACAATAAAGTGGAGTGCAACAAAATGAGGTATGGCTGTAATCTGTTAATGAATATACTGCATAAAAGGAGGTCAATTGTGACATCAAAAACATAAAATGGGGAGTAAATGGGTAGAGTTTCTGTAAGTGAATAAAACTTGTAACCAGCATAAAATGTGGTCATAGGTAAAAGATATTTACAAAAGCCTCATGGTAACCAGAAAGCAAAAATCTATAGTAGATTCGCAAAAGATAAAGAGAAGGGAGTCAAAGCATACCACTACAGAAAATCATCAATTCACAGAGGAAGGCAGTAAGAGAGAAAGATGGGAACAAAGGAAGTATAAAAAAGCCAGAAAACAGTAAGATTGCATTAGTAAGTCCTTACCTATCAATAATTACTCATGTAAATGAATTAAATTCTCCAATCAAAAGGTATAGAGAGGTTGGATAGATTAAAAAAACAAGGCCCAACTATATGCTGCCTACCAGAGACTCACATCAGCTTTAAAGACACGCATAAGCTCAAAGTGAAGGATGGAAAAAGATATTCTGTGCAAGTGGAAATCAAAAGAGAGAAGGACTAGCTATACTTACATCAGACAAAATAGATTTTAAGCTAAATGGTAACGAGACAAAGAGGGGCAGTATATAATCATAAAGGGATCAATTCATCATGAAGATATAACAATTATATATATCATATCAAACATCAAACACCTAAATATATTAATCAAATACTAACAGATCTGAAGATAGAAACAGACAACAATTCAGTGATAGCAGGGGACTTTAATACTCCACTTTCAACAATGGACAGATCATCCAGACAGAAAATGACTACGGAAACATGAGACTTGAACTATATTTTAGACCAAATGAACCTTATAGATATATATAGAACATTCTATCCAACACATTCTTCTCAAGCACATGTGGCATGTTTTTCAGGATAGATCATATGATACATCACAAAACAAGTCTTAGCAAATTTAAGAAGATTGAAATCATACTAAATATCTTTCCCAACCACAATGGTATGAAACTAGAAATCAGTAACAGGATGAAAGCTGGAAAATTAACAAATATGTGGAAATTAAACATTACACAACTGAACAACCAATGGATCAAAGAAGAAATTAAAAGGGAAATTTAAAAAAAATTAAAATTCAAAGGGAAATTTAAAAAAATTCTTGAAACAAAAATGAAACACAGCATATCAAAACTTGTAGGGTGCAGCAAAAACAGTTTATAGTGAAAAATGCCTATGTTAAGGCGTTCACACCTTAAGGAACTAGAAGAAGAACAAACTAGGCTCACGCTAGCAAAGGAAGGAAATAACAAAGAGCAGAAGGAATGAAATAGAGACCAGGAAAATAACAAACAGGATCAATGAAATTGAGAGCTGATTTTATTTTATTTTAATTTTATTTTATTATTATTTTTTTTGATGTAGTGTTCCATGATTCATTGTTTGAGTATAACACCCAGTGCTCCATGCAATACGTGCCCTCTTTAATACCTGTCACTGGGCTAAGCCATCCCCCCACCCCCCTCCCTTTAAAACCCTCAGTTTGTTTCTCAGAGTCCACAGTCTCTAGTGGTTTGTCTCCCCCTCCGATTTCCCCCCTTCATTTTTCCCTTCCTACTATCTTTTTTTTTTTTTTTAACATATAATGTATTATTTGTTTCAGAGGTACAGGTCTGTGATTCATCAGTCTTGCACAATTCACAAACCATAAGAGACTCTTAATCTCAGGAAACAAACAGGGTTGCTGGAGTGGTGGGGGTTGGGGGGGGGGCTGGGTGATGGACACTGGGGAGGGTGTATGCTGAGTGCTGTGAATTGTGTAAGACTGAGAGCTGATTTTATTTTTAAAGATATGAAACTACCAAAGACCCCAAATAACCAAAGCAATCCTGAGAAAGAAAAAAAAAAAGAGGTATCACACTTCCTGGTTCCAAACTATGCTACAAAGATAAAGTAACCAAAACATTATGGGACTGGCACAAAAATGGACCAGTGGAACAGAACTGAGAGCCCAGAAATAAACTCAAGCATATACACAGCCAACTAATATTTGACAAAGCTGTCAAGAATTCTTAATGGGGAAAGGATAGTCTCTTTCATAAATGGTGTTGGGAAAACTGGATGACCACATTCAGAAGAATGAAATTGGATCTCCTTCTTAAGCCACTCACAAAAATTAACTCAAAGTGGATGAAAGACTAAACAAAAGACCTGAAACCTTAAAACTCCTGGAAAAGATAGGAAAAGATATAGGGGAAAAGCTCCTTAACATTGGTCTTGCCAGTGATTTTTTTGGATATGACACCAAAAGGACAAGTAACAAAAGCAAAAACTAACAAGTAGGACTATATAAAATATAGTTTCCTTCTGCATAGCAAAGGAAACAACAAAATGAAAGGTAACCTACAGAATATAAGAGAATATTCACAAATTATACGTCTTATACACACACCATATCTTCTTTATCCACTCATCTGTTGATGGACACTTCGGTTGTTTCCATTTCCTTTGTATATATACCCAGAAGTGAGATTGATAATATCCAAATACATAAAGAACTCATACAACACAGTAAAAAAAAAAAATCCCTTTAAAAAATGGTCAGAGGAACTGAATAGATATTTTTCTAAAGAAGACATACAAATGGCCAATAGGTGCATGAAAAGATACTCCACTGCTAATCATCAGGGAAATGCAAACCAAAACCACAATGAGATATCACCTCACACCTGTTAGAATTGCTATCATCAAACAACAAGAGGTTAAGTGTTGGTGAGGATTTGGATGTGCACTCTTGGTGGGAATATAAATTGGTACAGCCACTACAGAAAACGGGATGGAGATTCCTCAAAAAATTAAAACTAGAACTCATATTTTATTAATCTCACTTCTGAGTATATAACCAAAGGAAATGAAATCAGGACCTCAAAGAGATATCTGCACCCCATGTTCAATGCAGCATTATTCACAATAGCCAACATATGGAAATAACCGAAGTGTCCATCAACAGATGAGTGGATAAAGAAGATAGGGTGTGTCTATTATGTATGACTACTATTCAGTCATGAAAGAGAAGGAAATCCTGACATTTGTAACAACACGGATGGAACTTGAGGGAATTATATTAGATGAAATAAGTCAGGTGGAGAAAGATAAATAGTGTATGCTCATACATGTAGAATCTAAAAACGATAGAAACAGAGTAGAATGATGTTTGCCAGGGGCTGGGGGGCCTGGGAGAAATACAGAGATGTCAGTCAAAAGGCACAAATTTCCAGTTAGAAACAAAAAAGTTCTGGGGATCTAATGTACAGCATGGTGACTATAGTTAACAATACTGTATTGTATACTGAAAGTTGCCAAGAGAGTAAATCTTAAACGTTCTCACCACAAAAAAGAAATGGTAATTATATGAGGTAATGGGAGTGTTAACTAAAGCTATGGTAGTAATCATTTTGCAATAAATAAATCAAATCAGTACCTTGTACACCTAAAACTCACACAATGTTATGTATCAATTACAGCTCAATAAAGCTGGAAAAAAACAAGAACAAAAGGAGTTTTCAAATTTCACTTTTTGGGGGAAGGCAGCATCGCCTCCTAGTGGCTGTATCTAGAATGGCAACGTTGATCAATCCTCAGGACGGTGTGCCGCATTAGGCCCCTTCAAGTTCCAGGCTCGCCTATGAAACCGCAAGGTCCTGCGGAAGCCCGGCGTGCCGCTGCCCCCTAGTGGTGAGTGAGCAAGCACAGGCCTCACAGCTTTTCCCCCAGGCTGAGGGGGTCCAAAACTTCCAGCGGGAGGTTATCAAACGCTGAAATTGGCTGGGCTATTGAAACCAGCCACAGTCCATCGACCTCCCTTCAAGCCTCCGGAAATAATGGAGGAGGCAGGAGGAATCGTCAGGCCCTGCACTGGGAGGGCGGGCTGAGATGTGGTCCCTCAGCTGAGGTGCAGGATTTGAGCACTTTCTTAGTCAATGCCATTCCCCTGCTTGTGGATGCACAATGAACACGACGGGAAGAGAGGACAGAGTGGATCATTCCCCAGCGACCCAGGGCCAAATTGTCTTTTTTTTTTTTTTAATTTATTTATCCATTTGAGAGAGAGAGGGAGAGCACAAGCGGGGTGAGGGGCAGAGAGAGAAGCAGATTCCCGGCTGAGCAGGGAGCCCCAATCGGGGCTCAATCCCAGGACTCCGGGATCATGATCTGAGCCGAAAGCAGACGCTTAACTGACTAAGCCACCCAGGTGCCTCCCCCCTTTTTAAAATGAATTTAGGTGACCCTTGGTTTGCAGGGGGGACGGGTGTCTCTAGTGGACAAAAGGTGACATGTCCATCACAGTTTAATTTGTCTCTCAATTCTACAGCTGTTTTTGTTGTTTTAGTTTTGGGTGTTTTGTTTTCTGTTTTTTGCCTCCCAACCCAAGGTTTTGAAAGAGGATTTCCTCTACCCCCATTTTGACTTCAGTCGGTACTTTCTAATTGATTAAGTTCTTCTTTCCAGCTTATCTCTTAACTCAGGCAAAAGACTCTGTGGACAAAGCATCCTGTGATGGGAACAGGTTACCCCCTTCCCCAAGCAATAAGGACTGCCCTGAGCCAGCAGGACCCTAGGTGATTGACCCCAAGACAATGATCGGCCTGACCTTTACTGCCTGCCGACCTTTGTCTCACATTTTCTTTATATAAACCTAGAAATATTTTCAGCACTTTGGACAGTCTTTGTGATGTTATCAATGTCCACAGTCTTCCCAGTGTTGGCCTCACTGAAATAATATTCCTTTCTTGTTTTACCACTGCTGGTCTCTCTGCCTTGGATTTTGTCAGCGGAGAGTGGCCACACCTGGTCTGTTTGGGACCCCCAGAGCCAGGTGCTCTTGCACCCCTGCGCCCTGGTCAGTTTCCTTCTCTCTCTTCTTTCCTTTCTTTCACCTTATTTTTCTCCCTGGATTCACCTGCTCTGATAGCTCTAAGCCTCTGTGCCATCATCTTTTCCAAGTCTAGAACCAAGACTCATGCAGCCTTAAAGGATTGTGGCATAAATACAGGTGTATTTAAAATGAGCCCATATTCTCCCTTGTTCTCTTCATTCCTCTCTGCCTCTCACAGATACACCTGAGTCCATTATCATGGAAATGGATAGATTCAGTATTGTAAATGGAGAGGGATGACCAACAGACCAATAGAACACAATACTGAGCCTAAAAACAACGCTGCACGATATGGAAGCCACAGTGTCTCAGAGACTATAAACACCACTATTTGTGAGACATATCCTGATTCTCAGTATGCCCAGTCTTCATGGCATTCCCAGTCTCTCCCAGCCCAGTGGACTTCACACCCTATTGTTCTCCATGAATGGATGTTCTTTTCATACCACTTGGGCCCAGAACCTTGCCCAGTGGGCAGGTAGCCTGTAAGACGGCCCCCAGTGATCTAGTATTCATGTCTCTCTTGTAATCTCCTTCTGTTGAGTGTGGGCTGGACCTGATGATTTCCTTCCAAATATAGCTGGGTGTACTCAAAAGCTGAGTCAGGCTTTGCTGAAGCTGAGAGCTGGAGGTTGTCCGATAACTAGGCTCCCCATAGCTGGGCATCAAGTCCTTTTATTCAATGGGGAACTGAACAGTTAGTACCAAACAAACCAAATATACCAAAAAACCAAGTGTTCATACTGATACTTAAAACTAACAAAACCTTTAATAATCAGCATTGGATGTTGCTAGAGCATACCTTTTCTCTGCAAACCGATAAAGGGCAAGAATTAAACATTTATTCAGTCATTGCCATATGAATTGCACTGTAGTCTAAGAAAATAATTACTGAAAGTACATATTTATAGTAGACATCCAATAATAAATGAAGATGAATGGTAGGATGAAGTAACCATCATTTTGCAACCCCCATGATATAATGGATCCAGGTAATAATCATTAACAGATGCTAATGCCATTTATTAACACATTAATGGGAGCATCTGTAACAGAGGGATCAAACCTATATCACCTAAATCCAGTTACAATTCTTAATCTCACTATATTATGTGCTTTTTAATTGACAGGGAGACACAGCATCACTTATGAAGTATTTTTGTCTATAAAATCCAAACTAAATCTAACAAACATCAAGATCTTATGTTCACAAAGCTATGAGTAATAAAACAAACAGCACACAGGAAGCGATCAGTCAAATCCAATGACTGCAAGAAAAAGGGCCTTGGTAAATTGCTACAAATAAAAAAACTATGAGGCAAATCAACCATATGCAATGTGTGGATCTTCTCTGAATCCTGATTTAAAGAAATCAACTGGCGGCTCCTGGTGGCCTCACCCTTTTAACAACCCAGGCAGGGCTCTTCCGTTTGCGTATCTTATTCCAATCTTCAACTCAGCTGTGAGAATCCGAAATTGCTCCCATGAACCTTTCAACTAGCTAGAGCTTTCAATCATCTACCATCTTTACTATTGTTCAATTTTCCTATTTTGTTATTTCTCATTTATTACTTCTGCTGTAGTCTATTTTTTCCCCTGCAGTTAAGCAAAGAATAAAAATCTGGCTTTGAAGGGAGGTATCATGTTTAGAATATTTCTTTCTGGTCATTAAATCATCTCTGGCAATGCTCACAACATTGGCTGTGTTCTGAATGGTCTCTTGACTGTGTCTTTCCTCTCTCCCTAGGATGTAAGGTCTGAAAGCCATAGGCAGTTTTTTTTTTTTTTTAAGATTTTATTTATCTATTTGACAGAGAGAGACACAGCGAGAGAGGGAACACAAGCAGGGGGAGTGGGAGAGGGAGAAGCAGGCTTCCTGCAGAGCGGGGAGCCCGATGTGGGGCTCGATGTGGGGCTCGATGTGGGGCTCGATCCCAGGACCCCGAGATCATGACCTGAGCCAAAGGCAGACGCTCAATGACTGAGCCACCCAGGCGCCCCTATAGGCAGTTTCTTCATCTTTGTGTTGTGTGGGCTGCCGGTACAGCACCTGGAACATGGGAGGATATCAAAATGTGCTTCCTAAGTATTGGGGATAACTAGATGAATATCTAGCTGAGGAAATTCATAAGGTATCCATGGATGCTTTTGTCAATAGGTTGTTTGACATAGACGAAGAGAGATGTATTACTATGCAAGACACCATAATGATATACTAAGGGAAAAAAATAATAATTCATTTAGAGAAAGGAAACTCCCCCAAAAGGCAGTATTTAACATTTGTTCTCATTAAGATTATAATTCTATCCATGAGAATATTGAGAATGATAAATCACAATAATGCAACAAATTAAATTCATGAATGCTACCTTGTAATGAGAGGTGATTTGCTCCCCATTTCAGAGATGACAAAGGGAGACCTAGAGAGGTGAGATTATCTGCTGAGGGTCACTCATCTAGAAAGGGGTGGAACTTCCCCTTCACCCAAGCAGTCCCTTTCTGGAGCTTCTGGGGGGTAACACTGGTCCAAACACAGTCTGAAGTCTTTTGGGTTGAGCAATTATCAGGAGAATGCAACACTGGGGAAGTCAAAGTCCATTTTAAGAATTGGGTCACCACCCTTGTAACCTCTTTCACATCACAAATGATCTTTTGTCACTCCTCCCATTCATTGTTCTGCTTGGAGACCTGGGTTTCTGTTTCCGGTCCAACACTGCAACCCAGTGTCCCCAGTTTTCTTCTCTGAGGTGCGTTAGTACCTTTTATTTTCAAACCCAATTCAATCTACCATAAAAGAGAACTTGACCTTGGATAATTTCACCCAAGATGATTGGTTTTTATTTGAGTATCATCAGGTCTTCTGATCGGGTGTGAGCTGGACGCGGCGCGACCTTGCAGCCCTTTTCCCGGCTATGAGCAGGGGGCCTGGGATTCCGCAGCCGGGGCTCCAGGGCCCCAGGCGCCCCCAGCCCCGAGCTCCGCAGCCTCTGAGCCCTGGCCTCTCCCCTTCTCTCCCGCCCTGGGCTGTCTCTCTTGGGACCGCCAAGACGTCAACTGGGAAATGCTTTCCAGTCGCTGCGGGCTTCCGCGCTGGCGCTACTCGAGCATCCGAGAAACCGACACCTGTAGAGCGCGGAAGACCCGACGCCGGGCAGAGAGCCCGCTGTCGGGACCGGACGGCCGGCCCCCACCAGGGAACCCACGGGGAACCAAGGCGCCCCCGCCAGCCGGACGCCACTGAGGAGCCGCGCCGCCCGCCCCCGCAGTCTCCGGGGGGCGCGGTCGCCTCCCGCCAGGGCCCACGAGAGGAGCCCGAGGCCATTGACGGCGGGGACTCTTCGGACGGTCGCCCCGTTCCTGCCCCCAGGAGCCACCACCGCACGGCCCAAGGCACTGGATCCGAAGCGCTGTGGCCCAGACGACCCTGGCCACCGAGGAGCCCTGAGATTTCCGCCGAGGCCCTTCTGGGCACACCAGCCTCCGCAAACAAAAGATGTTACAGTAACACCTCTGCGTTTGCACGATATCCACGCAAGCAGTTTTGTCTTCAGAGTCCTTAGATAATTTTCATTCCGCTACTCGGGCCAAGAACAATGCCAAAGTCCTTTATCTCTCCCCTGTGTCCCTGGTTTGTCTGCTGGGGAAGGACGAGGCGCAGGGGTGCAGGGGACGCTGCGGGTTCCCACGCGGGACCCTCGGTCGCCTGGCCTCCCGGGGCGCGGGGAAGGCGGTGGGGTCTGCGGTGCATTGGGGCGCGGTGGGGGCCGCCAGGGGTCCAGCGTGGCCCTTCGTCTAAGCTGCCGACTATCGCGGAGCCTTCCAGAACGGCAGCCAGGCAGCAGGCCGCCGCCTAGCCCGGGAAGCGCCCGCCGCGTGGCCCCCGCCCTTCTTGGCGGCGAGTCCATCTCAGGGGCCGCCCGGGCCTCCGCCTCCTTCCCCCACCCCCTCTCCAAACTCACCCAGAAGTTCAGGGTTCCTGACCAAATCCCAGCCAGTGTCCCTCACCCCTCCGACTCTCTTAAAACCTTTTTGCCCAGCACCAGGTTCCGCCGAGCTGCCCCGCCGCACGTTCTCTAAAGTGCAAAGCGGAGGCGGGCGTGACCTGCACACGTGACCTGGGAAACCAGCCACCCAGCGGAGAGGGTGATCCTGGGTCCCGGAGTGGGCGTGCTCGCTTGCAATCCCAAGGTGCCTTAACTCCCAATACCAAAGGGGCTGGAATTAGAGTATCTACTCCAACCTGGACGTGAGAGGGAGCTCTGCCTTGAAAACAATGCCTAACAAGATGGTAATAGTATCAGGCTCAGCATGTGCGACCACTTTGGAATTCCCGAACTAGATGAATTCTAACACAATGTTAGAATGTTTCTGAGAAGCTATTGTGAACCTGTCAATTTTCTAGTTATATATGCATATAAATATGTAACACAGAAATGGAATAATATATATACCCTTATGTAGCTATCTTTTTCATTCCATTTCTTGTAGCTACAAAATGAACTTTTATTTTTTTAAGATTTTATTTGACAGAGAGAGAGAGAGCACAAGCAGGGGGAGTCGCAGGCAGAGGAAGAGGGAGAAGTAGGCTCCCCACCGAGCAGGGAGCCCCATGCTAGGCTGGATCCCAGGGTCCTGGAATCATGATCTGAGCTGAAGGCAGATGCTGAACCGACTGAGCCATTCAGGTGCCCCCAAAATGAACTTTCTTAATCTCATTTACCCACTAGATACATTTCTTTTGGGGTTTAAAATGATTTATTTCAAATTTCCTATTGTTACATTCTTCCCAGTTCTTAGTTTTGACTATAAGCATGCTGAACTTGTGGGCATACTGTGTGTGTATGTATGTGTGTGTGTGGGGGGGAGAAATATGTGTGCTCATTTGTGTGCTGTGTGTAACAGGCTGCCATTTAAGTTTTGTTTTTGGAGGATATGTGCTTTGTAAACTTCATTACCTCTTTATCTCACTGTACTACTGTACCAAATACAGCCCCACTTGCAGTATATGAAATATGTATTACCTTACAATGTAAAGATCATTGGTACTATAGATGTACAATATCTTTTCAATTTGGTAGGTGAAAGATACATGCTGTGGTTTCAATTTCTGTTTTTTTTTTTTATTTTTAGGAGTTTGAACCGTGTTTAATAAACTTAAAAAAAAAAGAAATTTATGTGACATGAATGGTATTTTGCTTCCAACAAAACTAGGTAGCTAAATTTTACTAGTTTGAGATTAAGTTTAAATTCCCCGGCTGGGGCGCCTGGGTGGCTCAGATGGTTAAGTGACTGCCTTCGGCTCAGGTCATGATCCCAGGGTCCTGGGATCAAGTCCCACATCGGGCTTCCTGCTCAGTGCAGAGCCTGCTTCTCCCTCTCCCTCTGCCATTCCCTCTGCTTGTGCTCTTCTGTCTATCTCTCTGTCAAATAAATAAATAAAATCTTTTTAAAAAATTAAAAAAAAAAATAAATTCCCCCGGCTGATGTTGGCTGGGAGCTGCCCTGAGTTCCTTGCCAAGTGGGCTTCTGCAGGGGTCAGCTAGCCAGAAGGCATCCTGCTTCAGCAAAGCAAGCATGAGAGAAGAGTCTGAGAGAGGGAGTATGAGTAGGCTGAGGCAGGAATCAGATTAAGCATGAAGTCTTTCTCTTAGATAATTTGCTTGGTCTAGCTAAGGAGCTATACTTTGGTCTTTAGTTTCAGGGTCCTCTCAACCCTCCACACTCACTACCAGTACCAGTGTCAGCCCCTAAACACATCAGACTCTGGATGCCCCTATCTCTGGACTACTTTGTGCCCATGGGGATTGGAGAGGCTCCTTGTTCCTATCCCAGGACCCCTGTGTTAAGAAAATTAACACATACAGAAGATATCAAATTATTTATTAAAATGGTTTATTTAATTGATGGGAGGATGTGTAAGAAAGGAAAGATGTAAAATTTCAAGATGGAATATTGAGAGAAATTTTTCTTCTTTTAAATTTATGGTTTCATCTAAAAATCATGATTAATATAAAACAAACATTCTTAAAATATCCTGAAAACAGAAAGAAAAACTTTAATATTTACACATTATTAAGGAAATCTGGATTCATTCTTCTGATTGTTAAAAGGAAAAGATTGTAATAAGCAAATATAATGTTGACTGTGATATCACTGTTGTATTTCTTTTTTTAAAGATTTATTTATTATTTTAGAGGGGGGAGAGGCAGTGGGAGAGGGAGAGAGAGAATCTCAAGTAGACTCCCAGCTGAGCGGGGAGTTCTGGAACCCAACGGATGGAGCTCGATCTCCCAACCCTGAGATCATGACCTGAGCTGAAATCAAGAGTCAAATGCTTGGGGTGCCTGGGTGGCTCAGTCGTTAAGCGTCTGCCTTGGCTCAGGTCATGATCCTGGCGTCCTGGGATCGAGCCCCATATCAGGCCCCATATCGAGCCCCATATCAAGCCCCACATTGAGCCCCACATTGAGCCCTGCATCGGGCTCCTCCCTCTCCCACTCCCCCTGCTTGTGTTCCCTCTCTCTCTGTGTCTCTCTCTGTCAAATAAATAAATAAAATCTTAAAAAAAAAAGTCAAATGCTTAACAACTGAGCTACTCAGGTGCCCCTGTTGTATTTCTTTTTATGCTTTTTAGGAATAGAAATGAAATATGCTCAAATAGTTTAAGCATGAAATAATTTATTAGGGGATAAATTTTTTTAATTTCATGGAATAATGAGGACACAGATTTTTGCCTGAACATCAGGAATGGCTTTCAGAACCACACAGCAAAGTGGCTCCCAAAGAGAAATCAGAAACCCTGAATCATAGCTACCACCACTGCTGATCTGTTCAGAATCACCAAGTCCCTGGCAGATGTTAGAATATTGGGTCATTCCAAATATTTGTGGGGAATGTGTGCATTGAGCAATCCTCATGCGTTACCGTTGGAGGGTAAAAGTTGCATGTATCCTGAAGAACAATATGGCATTACTCAACAAATTTAGGTTTTTGTACTTTTTTATATGGCATAATTCTTTTTTTTTTTTTAAAGATTTTATTTATTTATTTGACAGAGAAAGAGACAGCGAGAGAGGGCACACAAGCAGGGGGAGTGGGAGAGGGAGAAGCAGGCTTCCCACCGAGGAGGGAGCCCGATGCGGCGCTCGATCCCAGGACCCTGGGATCGTGACCTGAGCTGAAGGCAGACGCTTAACGACTGAGCCACCCAGGCGCCCCTATATGGCATAATTCTATTCATGGGTATATATAATCTTAGAGAAATTCTCTCACAAGGAGACTATCATATGTGGTGAAGGTGGGTAATTACATTCTGAACGTCCACTGTGGGCAGCAGATAGGTAAAATGTAGCAGGGTTCATCAGATGTTAATATGTCAGCCTTGGAGGGGCACCTGGGTGGCTCAGTAGTTAAACGTCTGCCTTCGGCTCAGGTCATCCAACGTCCTGGGATGGAGTCCCACATTGGGCTCCCTGATCAGCAGGAAGCCTGCCTCTCCCTCGCCCACTCCCCCTGCTTGTGTTCCTGCTCTCCCCCTGCTTGTGTTCCTGCTCTCGCTATCTCTGTCTCTGTCAAATAAATAAATAAAATCTTAAAAAAAAAATATGTCAGCATTGGAAACAACAGATGAAACGTACATGTAGCATGGGCACCTGACTGGCTCAGTTGGACGAGCATGGGACTCTTGATCTTGGGGTTGTGAATTCAAGCCCCACCTTAGGTGTAGAGATTACTTAAAAAAAATTTTTTTTTAATGTTTTAAAAAAGAAATGTACAGGGGGCACCTGGGTGGCTCAGTCGGTTGGGCATCTTCCTTTGGCTCAGGTCATGATCCCAGAGTCCTGGGATCGAGCCCCATGTCAGGCTCCCTGCTCAGTGGGGAGCCTACTTCTCCCTCTCCCACAACCCCTGCTTGTATTCCCTCTCTCACTGTGTCTCTCTGTCAAATAAATAAGTAAATCTTTAAAAAAAATGTACATGTAACAATCTTAGAAACTTGCAAATAATACTAAATTAGATATATAACTTAATAACCTTACATGAACTAAAGATATATATACTTAAAAGAATGTCATTTATTACAAGACTGATACAAAAACACACATAAAAATAGTTTCTAATGGGAAGAATTACAATAGAAGTAGGGAAAGCAGAGAAAGGGCAATCACTAATGATAGAATGGACATAATCACATAAAACAGGATAGGGGTTCTGCAAAAAATCACTCAAAAATGTGGCATTAACTCAATGCATTTACCCAATAGGTATGAAAAGCATAGCACATTTGAAGTCTCCCTTTGATTCAAATAATCTAATGTAGACAAAAATAGAAAAAATACAATTTTAAGTAAGACACTGGACTTTCCTTTTCCCACCTCTAACTAATTACTTCTTTACCCATTTACCTACCTGATATGCATGCATGAGGACCTATACTCTCCATTCAGCTCCAGCTAAGCCGTTTTTGTCATCTTGTAAGAATCTAACCCTCCTGGTCTCATCTCTAAAACCAGGCAATCCTCTCGGATGCCCTAAAAGTGTGGTTTGTCTACGTGTGCCTGACAAGTAGAGGGGCTTTCTCCTTTTTAAATTTTTTTTTATTTTAAAGATTTTATTTATTTATTTGAGGGGGGAGAAAGCACGAGTGGGAGGAGGGGCAGAGGGAGAGGAACAAGCAGACTCCCCGCTGAGGGGGCCTCAATCTGGGATCCCGACCTGAGCTGAAGGCAGACGCTTAACCGACTGAGCCACCCAGGCGCCCCTAAGGGTTTTCTTCAGCGAATGGAAACAGCCAGGAACTGGACCTCTCTTTCCAAAGACCATCCTTTTTCTCCCTGCCCCTCCCTTAATCCAATCACGGAAACCCTTCAAACTTTCAACAGCGCCCGCCAGAATGAT
Source organism: Phoca vitulina (assembly GCF_004348235.1). Taxonomy (NCBI): domain Eukaryota; kingdom Metazoa; phylum Chordata; class Mammalia; order Carnivora; family Phocidae; genus Phoca; species Phoca vitulina. The sequence goes on along the minus strand of NW_022589720.1, from coordinate 33,544,915 downwards.
GCGATTTTCTCCTTAATCCTATCAGGCTCTGAGGCAATTTGCAGGGCAAATACTCCAAGGATTTGGATTGTCTTTTCCTACCTCCTAGACCCGCCAGAGCAGTATAAAAGGGCCCGCTCAGCGCCGGCCTCCATCGTTTGCCTCTTCTCCCAGACTGGCGGCGCGCCCCGCCAGCTCGGGAGCCCCAAGCTATGGATCCGCACCTGCCGGCGCTGGAAGAGCTGTGTTGCTGGCGGGCACGTCCGGAGCCCCACGTGCCGCCGGGCCTGAGCCGAGAACAGGCCTGGGCCTGGGCGCTGGATAACTTCCCGGCGCTGAGCCGCCGCTCCTGCCAACACCCCCACTTCTGCGGGGACGGGCACTACTGTGCGTGCGGGTTGCCGCGCCACGCTTGCCCCGGGCACGGAGCCGGTCCCCGAGTTGAGAGGGGCCGCAAACGCTGCCGAGACCCAGGTGTCCAGGCTGACACCGCGATGGAGCTGCAGTCACCGCAACAAGAGGTAGATGCGACGGGCAGCGCTGCCCACTGGGGCCTGAACCGGCCGGGGGATGCCCGCGCCCGCGGAGGGGGACAGACCCACGGCCAGATCGCCTCCAGGAGCCCAGGCTGCCCTCGGAAGCTGCAGAAAACCGGGGCTTAAAGCAGGGTGGAAGCCGGACAGGAAAGGAATTCAGCCCACAGCACCCCTTCAACCGATGCCCTGGAAGGAGCCTGCGACACCCTTTGGGGGCCCTCATTCTGTCTGTATGGACTTCTCCGACTTCTGCCGCCCCCTTCCCCCCCCCCCCCCCCCCCCCCCCGCTGGCCCCGAGCCGAGTTCAGCCTTGAGGTCTTTATGGTGGAGAACCTTCCTTATTTGTTCTTTCTTTCCTTAATTACCTACAGGTTTTTTGATTAGAAAAAATTCTTCATGTAATCAATGTCTTTAAAAACTTTTCTTCTACTGAGAATTGACACAATTCTTATCTTATTCTAATCGCACATGCCGATTAAAGCCTTTTTTCCTTATTCTCAGCCTGTGGATTTGATTTTGGGTGGGTGGAGTCACCACCGGAAGAGTATTGGTGGGTTTGGGGCTGAAAGGCTTGCTGTGACCCAGGTCAGAGCTCATTAAAATCAAAGAAATGCAAATTAAAACAATGACTATGGGGGGGTGAGATCGGTGGGAGGGGAGGATGGGTGAAATAGTCAAGAGTATTAAGAGCACACTTACAGTGATGAGCACTGAGTAATACACAGAGCTGTTGGATCACTATATTATACACCTGAAGCTAATATAACACTATACTAATTATACTGGAATTTAAATAATAAAAAACAAATTAAAATAGGATATAACTTTGAGTACCACAGTGGCACACATGAAAGTTTTTCATTTTATCCAATGTTTGTAAACATATAGAAAGTAGTAACCCTCAGATACCCATTTTGGGAATTAATTTGAAAAGCTCTTTGGAAAGGCAATCTGGCAATATTATAGAAAACATTTCAATGTGAGTATTCTTTTGGCCCAGAAATTCTTTTTCTTACAAGCAAGAAATTCTAGTTCAAAAACAAGCATGCTTTTCAGTAAAAAAAGATTGGGAAAAAGAATCATGGTATATCTGTACAATCCCAAACTATGCAGCCCTTAGAAATAAAATGGAAGGCATGATTTTGAAAAGCTATCCTAGAGGCTGAATGTGCTATACGGGACTCTGAACACTGGGAAGGCGGTGACCATAGCAATGGGGCTAAGAGGGTGTAGTTCCAACCAACGTGGGGAAGGACCACTGAGGCTCAGCCACCCAGGTAGGCTTAGAGAAGGACTAAATCCGGGGACTCTTACCTAGGGGGACACCCTATTGTAGTTCCTTCCACAACCACCTACGCTGGTGTTTTCTGGCATTTCTGAGTCATTCAGCCACCTGACCTGCGGTATTAGGATCCAGGAGGCTAATGTTGGACCAGACAGGAACCCAAGGGTCAGCTCCAAGACAGGCCAATCTGGGAGCTTTCTAACTTCTCATTGCACAAAGTCTCTGAGTCCCCATCATTTTGCTCCCCCATTTAGTAGCTCCCATTCCCATTCCCAGAGGGTGTGAAAATTGCTTCAGAAAGCCCAACTTGGTGAGAGGAAGCACATAAATATACTCTTCCCAAAGACATTGAACAAAACTGAGTTGATATGGTTTTGGTCAAGTCTGCGGATTGGGTCATGCTAGCGTGAGACAGTCATAGCTAGTGTACCAGCATTTTCTGAGAAGCAAAAAGAAAAAAAAATTCTTCTAGGAAAGTTATTTTTCTCTTTTTCAGTGACATCTACCCTTTTTCTATTCAGAGAAACAGTAAGCATGCCAGCAAATAAATACGTAAGACTATTTTAGTATAATTGCTATCAAGAATTTTTATAAGTTCATTGAAAAGAAGGTAACTGGGAGGGTGCTATTTTACCTTAAAGAGTGAAAACAGAATTATTAGAGATATGGAAGTGTCCTTTCAACCTAAAACAGGACAACGTGATGAAAACACTATGCAGAATCTAGGGGAGCAGTTATTAAGAGACAATATCAAATTCAAGGATTCTGAGTCCAGAACATGATTAATACAGGCGCACCTGGGTGGCTCGGTAGGTGAAGTGTCTGCCTTTGGCTCGGGTCATGATCCGGGGATCGAACCCCTCCTTGGGCTCCCTGCTCAGCTCCTTCTCCCTCTGCCATCTGCTCTGCCTGCTTGTGCTCACCCTCTCTCTCTCTCTGTCAAATAAATGGATAGAATCTTAAAAAAAAAAACAAAAAAAAAACACAGAAACAAAAAAACCACCAAGATTAATACAGTCATGGACAGAGGGAAGGCAAATGATGGCTTTCTGTGACCCAAGGAAGATATATCTGGACCACAACAATCCTAGAGTCCTCCATCCAAGAGGACCTGCTAGCATGCAGTCATACTTGATAGATAATTTAAATGAAAGATTGGATTTTTTTAGTTCCTTTTGATCGAAAGATTTAATTACCGATAATAACACTGCTCAAATATATGATATTGACCTAATAAATGATGACATTGACCAGATATGTAACCAAGAGATTGATAAGGGAGATCTAACTGATAGTGTTCGAAGGTGTGTTCACATTGTTTTTCTTCATTTTCTCAGATTATATGACCCCCGCACATCAGCTGAGCCTTTTAGTTTCTAGGTATTGTGACCCTGTATTTCCCAGGTAGAATACAAAATAAAGAGAGTATAAGAGAAAAATGTTATAAGTGGTTATTCAAGAAGACTTTCCAGACACTAGAGACCAGTAGAATTTTGGTTGCAAAGTAACATTGTAATTTTAGACTGCATAAATTCAAGATCCCCTAAGAAATCATCTTCTGTCTTAGTCAGCAGTTTCTGTCTAGAGGAGTTAAAAGGAACTGGTGCCATGTTTTGTGCAGTTTGGAGGAAGGGGCATGTGGGCTTGAGGGTGCTCAGTAGGTCTCTGCCTGGGTAGTAGGGCTTCCCACTGGGAACCCCCACTCTTGTGTTATAGGCACCCAGGCACATTCCTCTCTCTACAATACAATCATCCACTCACTGTTCACACCTGGAGAGATATATTCCTGCTATCTGGCACAGCAAAGCTGAAGCCAGCTTTTGGGGGTCACTGCTGAAGTAGCCCCAATAATCACTTGCCAGTTGAGGTTGCTCCTGCTCTCAGTATCCATTACCTAGATACCTAGAGTCCATTTACAGAGATGTTTTACATTTCTGTTTGCAAGAGTTCCCATTCTGTTTTCTAAATAATACTCTACATTGTCCTGTCCCAGTGCTTTAATAAAACCACCTTTTTTACACCAAAAAAAATTATATATATTTTTTACCTCTTGATTCTCTAGATTTGATGTTGCAATAAAGTGTGCAGGCTCATTTCTCTGCATTTGTCACTGGATGAGGACTCCTTTGAAGCCACATTATTTTCCTGATATAAGAAAGGTCCATCATTTTAATCTTCCTTTCCTGAAAAAAAGCTAAATTAAATAGATTGCATAGGCACTCATTAGCTTTGTGACTTTGGATGTGTCTTTCCAGGCATTAAGAATGGGTGGACATTTGCATTGTAGAGAGTGGGCAGTGCCTGGGTGACTATAACACACAGAGGTGTGGGGTTTCCCAATGGGGAGCCACATTACTCAGCCAAACATTTGCTGAGCAGACCCTCACACTGAAATATTAAATTCTGCAACCCTACATTTTCTTACCTATAAAATGCACTTAAAATCTATTTTATTTAAATTTTTTAGAGAGGGGAAGAGGAGCAGAAGGAGAAGAAGAGAGAGAATCTCAAGCAGGCTCCATGCCCAGCACAGAGCCTGGCACAGGGCTCGATCCCATCACCTGGAGACCAAGACCCCAACAGAAATCAAGAGTTGGTTGCTTAACTGACTGAACCACCAAGGCTCCCCAAAATACACTTAATAATAGCACCTAATTAAGTAGGATAATAAAAATAAAACTCTTAATATAATTCCTATCATATAGTAAGTTCTTAGTGAATATTAGCTATTACAATTTAAAGGTAAAGTGAATGAAATTAGAATCCTTTTATTTCTTTCTTAATTATTTCTAAACATTTTCACTATTGAAATAATATATTTTTAAATGAATAGGACAGTAAGGTGTCAAGTGAAAATAGGACTCCTTCTCCCAACCTCTCAACTGATAGGTAGCCACTATTGATATATTTTGGAGTGCATTTACAGTTTTATACAAATGCAAACACATCAATACAAATGAAATGTACAAAAATCATTCCCCTCCAAAAAATCATTTTACACACATAGAGCAATAACTTAACTTGTCAGTTATTACTATTTTGGACACCTTTCTCTCTTTATTCAAAGTTCCTGTCTTCTATTTAAAGCAGCATGGCAATCCAATTTATGGACTATGCTCCAGCATAAGTTGCTAGAACAAAAATTATTGTGTGAAAAAAGTCAACTTTGCCAAAAGTAGTAATATTCTCATAGTTTCGATGCTTAATGGTGGTCTATAGTGCACTATTGTGGGAGTCACCATCCAACCCCTCCCCCATTTTTTTTTTTAAAGATTTTATTTATTCATTTGAGACACAGAGATACAGAGAGAGAGAGCATGAGCAGGGAGAGAGGCAGAGGGAGAAGGAGAAGCAGGCTCCCTGCTGAGTCAGGAGCCCGATGTGGGGCTCGATCCCAGGACCCTGGAATCATGACCTGAGCCGAAGGCAGATGCTTAACCATCTGAGCCACCCAGGAGCCCCACCCCTCCCCCATTTTGACAACTGCTCCCTTCTTCCCCATCCACATGTCTGCAGGAGTAGATGAGTTAATGCTTAACCCTTATGTTAACTGGGTACTGGGTATTGGCCTAGGTCTCGGCATCTTACTGAAGCTGAGCCCCTAAGTCCCTACCCTGGGTTTTGCAACCGGGACTTAGAATTTGATCATACCATGGACTCCAAGTGTCAGTTTCCTTCCCAGTTTATTGTTATCTTTGTCAAGTCTATGTGCAAAGGGGTTTTCTCATCTCTTCCTGTATTGTCCACACAGCCATTACATCACATTCCTCACTGTGGTCCACCCCAATATTCTCAGCTCCTCCGTAAACAAACTTCACATCATTGCTGCTCACCCTCTGTGTGGCAGGACATAGTCACCCTAATAGCAGACTGCTGTCTGTGTGCTGGTACCAACAAAAGGTCACTCTCTTTCAGGATGCATTTCCCTACTACCCCTGCTTTATTCCCACCGAGTGTGAGCATCATTACATGAGGTTGAAGTCAAACAGCTGTATCAGTTTTTACAAAAGGATTGCAGGAAATCACAATATAAAATGGGAGAAAATTAAACTAAATATTAAAAAAAGTTATCATTGCTGAGAGTACCCTATGATCCTCCAGAGAAAATGAACCTCTTTAGAAGTAGTCTACTGATAGGGCACAAGAAGGGTTCAAATTGGAATCAGAACATTTACTGATTCTGTGCAATGACTAGTGCTAAGCAGATATCCTGCCATCTCCACATCATAACCTCCCCCTCCTTAAGGAAGGTGGACCCACCGCTGTCACCAACTTGTGCACTATGTGTAAGAGACACTACTGTCTGTGGTTTTCCCCCTTAAGGAGCCTGCATTTTATCAGACTGCTTTCTCAAAAGCAAAAAGATTAGCAATAAGAAGACAATCAATAGGCAAGGCCTCCTCCTCTTTCTAAGACTAGAACCCCAAACCCTTGAAAAAGGAAGTTTTCCTTCCTAGCATGAAGTCAACCACTATAGGGAGTAAGAGTTGGCTGTATCCTCATGGTTTCTTGCCTGTGATTCTGTTCTCCCCCTAAAATGTGAGCTCTCCAAAAGCAGGAGCCAGTTCTTCAATTCTGCATGTGCAGGACCAATCACAGCATCTTGCTCATGGCAGGTGATCAAAACATGCTTGTTAAGCTCCTTGAATTAAACTGACTTTGTTACATTGAAGATAAATGTCTGATCAAGGAAATGTAGGCATGGATGCACTGACAAATTTACCAACAGAAGGGCTGAAACTTTTGAGGAAGGATGTAATAGGACGCAATTTCACTAGAGATATTATACAAGGAGGAAAAAGCAATCCACCAAGAGTAAATACAAACAAAAAGACATTTTATATTTTTTTCATTGATGTTATATTTATATCAATGGCCATCTCACCAATAATGACAATGAAAATAATAATTGTAACAGAATAACTTAAAAAAAAAAGATCAACTTATTTTCTGCCAGGGATATCTAATTACTTAGACTTTGTTATCAATTTAATCATAAAGACTACTGTATAAAATATTAAGTTTTATCTCCAATACACAGATGAAAATATGTGGACAAGAGAGGCTAGGAATTAGCTGAGTGTCACATACATAGAAATGATGGAGGGGTGCCTGGGTGGCTCTGTTGGTTAAGGATCTGCCTTGGGTTCAGGTCTGGATTTCCCAGTCCTGGAATCCAATCCTGGTTCGGCTCCAGGCTGATCCGGGAGTCTGCTTCTCCCTCTCCCTCTGACCCTCCCTTTAGATCATGCTCTCTCCCTCTCTCTCAAATAAATAAATAAAATCTCAAAAGAAAAAAAAAAAAAAGAAATGATGGACCAAACTTGAACAGAAACAGTGTGCATCTGGATCCCTAGACCTTGACCCCTCCCCATCATACATGTTGGCTGAAATTCTGAAGCTCTTTTAACTTAGAAACAGATAAATACAAGACCAGGGTGTGAGTCTGACGTCTACCACTAACTAGCAGCGTGATTTCATACAGAGATGGCCACTTCTCACTCTGTTCATCTGGGTAAAATCTGCTGGTATGTTCCAAGCAGAAGGAAATCAATGGATGTAAAGTTACCTAAAAGTGTCAGGCACATAGGATTTTTTAAATAAAAGAGTAACCTTCCAAAGAGCTCGTCTTGACCAAGCCCCTCTACCTAAAGTTTCTTTTAAACCAATCTTTAGGGGCGCTTGTGCAGCTCAGTAGCTTAAGCGTCTGCCTTCCGCTCAGGTCATGATCCCAGGGTCCTGAAATCGAGTCCCCTGTCAGGATCACTGCTCGGTGGGGAGTCGCTTCTCCCTCTCTCTGCCCCTCCCCCCGCTCGTGCTCTCTCTCTAATAAAGAAAATCTTAAGGAAAAAAAAACACCTTTAATCTTATCAGTCAACAAAGTACAACTTCGGATAACTCCACATCAGATTATTGGATTTTCCCTTAATTTCATCAGGCTCCGTCTTCTGAAGCAATTTACACCTTAGGAAACGTCACCACCCAGCTTAATATCCTCTCCGCCAGCCGGGCCCTCAGAGCCCAGGCGAATATAAATAGGCAGGGAAGGAGAGTCCCTGGAGACGCTCCCTCCGCTCCGCCGCTGAAGCGATGGAGCAGAGCTCTCCGCGCTGTGTGCGCGGGGCCTGGGATCCGGCCGAGCGGGGGCAGGGAGCAAGCACGCTGCCAGCCTCGAGCTCTGAGGACTCTGGGCCCTGGCCGCTCCTTTTCTATCCTGAGCTCGGCCAACTCGCTTGGGACGACGAGGTCTTCAACCAGGAGCTGCTTTGTAGGCCCTGCGGGCTCCTGAGCCGATACTGCCGGAGACACCGAGCCAGAAGCAGATCACCTCGAGGCAGGGAGCAGAGCCCCCAGCCCTCATCTCAAAGCCCCACGACCCGCGAGCAGCCGGAGGAGCCCGGCGGCAGAGCCCGGTGCCGGCCGCCCCCGCAGCCCTTTCCGCCGGCGTCGCCTGCGGGCTCTTCAGAGCGTTGTCTTCCTCCTGCCAGAGGAGCCACCCCTCGGCTTTCGAAGGCTGCGGGGACTGGGTCCCGCACGCTGTGGCCTGGGTCCCCGGGGCCGCCGCCGCCGCCCGCCTGGAGCGTCCGCCCCTCCCCCCCAGACTTCTGTGCGCGCATTCACGGCAGGATTCTCTTGGAACAACGATGCCGCAGTGATCCGTTATAATTGATCAGTGTAAATTTGCCCTTCATAGACGTTGGGAGATTTTCTTTTTGCTTTCTTAATAAAATTATACGAAAATGCTCAAGTCCTTATTTCTGACTTATGTTCCTGGTTGGCTGTTGGGGAAGGACGAGGCGCCGGAGCGGGAGAGGCCTGTGCCGGTCCCCGCGCGGCGACCCTGGGTCGCCTGGTTTGCTGTGCACCGGGCGGGCGGTGGGGTCTCCCGCGCACACGGATGCCGAGCCGGGTGGGAGGTTGTCAGACTTGCTCTCGCTCGCTGGACTTCCAGGAGATCCAGCACGCCGGCAGCCAGCGGCCCCAAGAACTCCAAATAGGAATGTAGTAGGAATCGCCATCTCTGCAACCTTCAAATCCTTGACGGTGGTACTAATCTCGGCAATCGCCCCAGGACTTCAGTTGTGCTTTTAATTTACTATTTTCCTAGGTGATGCAGTCCTAGTGGCTTCTTTGTGGCTTCTACTTGGCCTTTCACACTGTAATAACACCTCTCCATGGGGCAGGAAACCAATGTGGGGGTTCTGCCTGCTGCTCACTATGTACTATTCTCAATTCTGAACTGGGGAAATAAGCACAGGCTGGGTTTGGGGACCCCCTGGGCCCACTGTGAGACAGACCTGAGATCAAACTCCCTGGATCATCTGACTTCCGTAACTTCCATAGTGACATTTCGGGTCCCCCAGAATTAGTGGCACTTCAGAGCCAGTGTCCAGTAGTCCACAGAAGCTTTTCCTGAATGCACAGTTACCCAGGTAAAAGGCCAAAGATCCCTTTGGGGAAGGTTAGAAGGAAAACTAACAGTATACATTTTTAGTAGTGTGCTGGGGACCTTCCTTCCGCAAGGGGGCCTGGCCTCCCATTCATTCAAGGGGTTCTGGGCCTGCAAACTGGCTCAACGGATTTAAGTGCCATGACTCTCTGTTTTTATGATTCAGGTTAGACTTTTGTTCACTTACGCTAGAACTTTTCTGCTTATACAGATCAAGTAAGAATTTAATAGGCTTTCTATCTCTTTACCTCTAGGAACACCATAATCATCTAGCCATAGCCAGAGGGGTACAAGAATCAGACTATTCTGATTGCTCTTTTGACCCTGCTGTTCCTTGAGGTTTAACACCCTCACCTTGCCTTTGGTAGTTGAGTACCATCACTTGTCACCCCAGGATCCAATTACTCCCATTGCATTTAGGTTTCCTAATTAAGTGACTGCAGCACCCACAGTAAGGTCTGGCCTACAGACAAGAGGTCTGGCCTACAGACAAGAGTGATTACAGAGCTCTTTGAGGGTACTGGAGCTCCCTTTATTTTTTTTTTAAAGATTTTATTTATTTATTTGACAGAGAGAGAGGGAACACAAGCAGGGGGAGTGGGAGAGGGAGAAGCAGGCCTCCCGCCTGCCGAGCAGAGAGCCCGATATGGGGCTCGATCCCAGGACCCTGGGACCATGACCTGAGCCGAAGTCAGACACCTAACGACTGAGCCACCCAGGCGCCCCTGGAGCTCCTTTTAAAATGTTGTATCTCACAGTATTGGTGAAAGAAACGTCTTCTGAACCCTCCCAGTATGGGTGAGTATGGGCCTGCTGGGACTTGAATTTAGTTATAGGTCTAGAGGCAAAGAGGGGTGGCAGGTATGGATCTGAGGAGACTCATCATTTTCTCTCATGCAAACTGCCTCAGGGGAAGCCATTATATTTTCCTCAGGCAATACAGTTTCTTCCCCTTAGATAGAGATAGAGTGACCAATACCCCTGAGGGTAGGAGTATACTTCAACTAGCAAAGAAGATTCATCAAAATTTAAAGGCTCAATGTCCCCAGTTTCATGAGGGTCTTCCTGTATATCCCATCCCAATTTACAGGATTCCACTGGTTCCCAATCAATGTCCTACTTTAACAGTGAACTCCCTGCCTTGCAACTTGGGTTGCAATTAAGATAGTCACAGTACGAGATATTTGCCAAGTTAATCGTCAGTAAATCTTGAGGGGAAAAAACAACAACAACAACAACAACAACAACAACCAACCTTGCTCTTCTCTAGAAACTCTTGGGTGATCTTTTTCTTTTCAAACCAAGGAAAACTCTTCCTCAATAATTTCCATATGTAGAAATGAATTTCAAAATAAGTGAAACATATCTTTTGGGAAGGTGTTTTCATATTGGTGTACTGAAGAACCTGATAACCTTGAATTGTAACTGAATGGTGAAGAAATCTTTGTTGTGAAATAATAAGAAATATATGTATTGGTCTCTGTTCCAGGTTCCTGATACAGAGCTACTAAAACCCTTGCACTTTTCTGAATGGGGGAGGGTGATAGGAGGGTGACAGAGCTCCTGAACCCCTTGGAACTTCCTAGGTGATAGGAGCATCTTTCATTCTAAGAAGGCAACGATTGGTGGGTTCCTGGATGGGGGTCTGGTTACCAGAAATCTGAAGCCAAGATTAGGAGCTTGGAATTTAGAGCCCCACCCCACATCCTCCAGGGAAGGGATGGAGTCTGGGGACTGATTTAGCAATCAATCATCCTATGTGATGAAGCCTCCACGAAAATCCATAAACCCAGGTTTCAGTGAGCTTCTGGGTTGATGAACCCATCCACATGCCCTGAGGTTGGCAACCCAAAGCAGCTCTCTGCCCCCTCCCCATATACTGCCTTATGCATCCTTTGCATTTGTTTGGTCCTGAGTTGTATTCCTTGTAATAAACCAGTATTCATAAGTAAAATGCTTTACTGAGTTATGAGAGCTGTTCTTGCAAATTATTGAACTCAAGGTTGGATGGTGAAACCCCCAATTTATAGCTGGTCACTCAGAGTATGGAAGACCAGGACTTGAGATTGGCATCCATCTAAAGTGGGGGCAGTTTAGCGGGACTGAGCCCTTAATTTGTGAGATCTGATGCCTGCTCCAAGTATACACTGTTTAAAACTGAATTGAATTGTATGACAGTGTCCTGAGAATTTGAGAATTGCTTGGTGTGGAAAACCCACACATCTGGTGTCAGAAGAGTTTTGAGTAAGGTAAAACAAGTAGACTGGTTTTTCTTTTATTTGTATAGCTTGCTCGAATGAAAAAAGCTATTGTTTTTACTGTTCTAATGTTAGGATGACCTGAGGAGGAATAATTTTCATCATTGGGAGATTTGCTTATTTACACAAAAATACAGTCTCCTAGAAGGCAGCACAAAACCCTATAGCTGGGCAGTTGTTGAATCCTTTGCCTCATCTCTCAGCACAACAACCGTGGAGGCTGTGGTCGGGGAAGGAAAGTCTCATTTGGAGCAGGTTTAGAATTCACCACCTCTTGAGATTGAGCCCCAACTGCCCGCTAGAGGAATCAACAGCAGAACAAGCGGGCCTAGGACGCCTGGGTAACCAGGTGGCTTAAGCATCTGCCTTTGGCTCAGGTTGTGTTCCCAGGATCCTGGGATCTGGTCCTGCATCAGGGCTCCTTGCTCAGCAGGAAGCCTGCTTCTCCTTCTGCCTGCTCTGCCTCCACTACCCCTGCGTATGCTCTCTCCCTCTCTCTCTGACAAATAAATAAATAAATGAATGAATGAATGAATGAATGAATGAATAAATAAATAAATATCTTAACCAAAAACAAAAACAAAAACAAAAACAAAGTGGGCCTGACTTTTCCACTAGGCAAAATGCCTAGGGCCCCACAATACTTCCACGGGCCCACAAAATTGTTTTAATTTATTTTTTAAAATTTTTAAAAGATTTTATTTATTTATTTGAGAGTGAGAGAGAGAGAGCCCAAGCACAGAGGGAGAGGGAGAGAGAATCAGACTCCCCGCTGAGCAGGGAGCCCGATGCTGGTCTCCATCCCAGAACCCTGGGATCACGGCCTGAGCCGAAAGCACACGCTTAACCGACCGAACCACCCAGTGGCCCCTGTTTTAATTTCTTTTAAAACCAGAAGAAAGAAATTAAATTCTAGGTCAAAGAAAATGTATATTTAATATTAATATATTTTCTTAAAAACCAATGCACACATAAAATACATGTTTTTTGTTTTATGGATCAAGAGGCCAACGAAGGCAAATGTGTGCCTAGGGTCCACGAAGATCATAATATAGTCACGGGACGGGCGGGGACGCTGTTCCAACAACCCAGGTTGGGAACGGCTGCGACTCCAGACTGAAGGCACACGTTGTGGGCCAGAAGCTTTGGTCGGAGTCGGAGGGCGGTGCGCAAGACGGGACAGCCGGGCCTGGAACTGCGCCTGCGCCTGCGCCAGCGCCTGCGCGGAGGGCTTCCATGCTGTGCCAGCCTAGTGCTCCCCGACTTTGCCTCCCTGAATTCTTCTCATCAAGTTTTATTTAACTCTCCAGTTTTAAATCACCTTCATTTGTTCCCTAACAGTGTCCCAAAGTCATCTATAAAATTAAATGCTCAAAATTCCATTGGTTTTGAGGACATTATTTCGTAATGACATTCTACCCTATACCAAAGCTTTCTCTTACGTTTTACAGATGTGGTTGATGGCGAGTTTGGCCGCTGAGGCGGAAGGAGGGTCCCTCCGAGCGAGTGGGTGGGCGTGAGGGCCGCAGAGCTGGCAGTTACCGCGGAAGTGGGGGCGGGGGCGGCCCCTTTCCGGACCTTGGCGACCGGGAGCCGCCAGGTCAGCGGGGCGGGAAGGAGGGCTGAGGGCCGGCTGGGGGCGCGGGCAGCGCGGGGACTGGAGAGGCCTCGGCAGCCGTCTCGCGGCGTTAGGACCTCGGTTGTGGGCGCGGACCCACACAGCCGGCGAATCTCGGCATCCTCCCAACCGACGTGAAGGCGTTGGAGGAACCTGCGGGCCTCGAGTCTAGGCCCCTGGTCCACGCGACTCGGAGGATGACCCCGGAGAAGGAACCTGTGAGGACCGGGCGGAGTAGTCACCAAGAGGCCAATTGCGGAGCAGCAGATTTGGGGGGAAAAGGAAAAAGCCTCCCTTCCTCCAGGCTGTGCAGTTTTCCTTCGTCGCAGTGGACAGCTGCAGAATTTCTGGAATGGGGCGGCGGGGGGCATGATTCTCCTGGGAACCTTGAGCGTGAGATTGTATTTGGGTAACCGTTTACACTCAGGCTCACAAAACGTCAGGTGTATTAGAAAGAGAGAAGGAGGTGGAGAGGGAGGGAGAGAGGAAGGAAGAAAAGAAAAGGAAAAAAAGAATGGGAGGGGTTTTTGGAGGAGGGTAGTAAGAGACTACACTATGAGTGCTTGGAGAGCTAGGAGGCTTGGCTGGGCATTAAGCAACATCCCCCCCCACACACACCCCGTCCGTTGTTAGGACTGGTTTCCTGCCCACTTTAAGGAGTGTGGCGGGCTCTTTTCTTCTTTCTCTCGCGAGCCACCCCAAGTGTTTTCCATTGCTCCGCTCTTCTCCCTTCCTTTCTCATGTTAACTTCTGCTCACCCGACCCTGGCCGGGCGGTGTTAAAATCACTGCAGCCCGGTAGGGATCCTCGTGTGGAGAAGGAAAGTAGAAAAATTGCTTCCATTTTCGTGGTACTGATTTGGAGCCAAAAGTGGGAGAGCTTTTCCACAACAGCTCCTGAATGTGCCCGCGCCGGTGCGCGGCTCGGAGTGTGACAGTGGGGGTAGTGGGGAGTTCAGACGGAATGCCCTGCACTCGGAGGATGACCCCGGAGGAACGTGTGAGGACCGGGCGGAATAGTCACCAACTTATAAAGCTTTACAAGTTGCAGAGGAGGCTCACCCCGTCCTCAATAATTTTCCCATCTTTCTTTCTATAGCGTATTTTCCCGGAGCCATTGTGATGGATCGAATAAAATAATAAAGCATGGTTCATCTGAATGCTTATAGGAAAATAAGTATTGTACTAATATATGAGTTAATAGAGACACATTAAAATTTTTATTTGTGTAAAAATATGGGTATATATTAGTATATATATAGAAAATATATATTTTCAGGGCACCTGGGTGGCTCAGTCAGTTAAGCTTCTGACGCTTGGTTTGGCTTAAGTTACCATCTCAGGGTGGAGAGATCCAGTCCCACGCTGGGCTTCCTTGCTCAGTGTGGAGTTTGCTTGAGATTCTGCCTCTCCTTTTGCCTCTCCCCCTGCTCTCTCTCTCTTCTCTCTCTCAAATAAATAAAATCTTAAAAAAGAAAATACGTATTTTCAGATGAAATAGAGAAATCAAACTGTAAGGGTAATCTTGAATATTATCTTTCAGTTTATAAGAAATTTCTATGAAATTTTGCACAAAATTTGCATTAATTTTGTAACTAAAATGTCATTATTGATCTTAGGCTTCAATCTTTTTTAAAAAAATTTTTTCTTTTTTTTTTTAAAGATTTTATTTATTTATTTATTTATTTATTTATTTATTTATTTATTTGAGAGAGAGAGAGCAGGGGTGGGGGATGGACAAACAGACTCTCCGTTGAACTGGGAGTGGACTGGGGGCTGGATCCCAGGACTCTGAGATGGTGACCTGAGCCAGTCAGATGCTTAATTGAGCTACCCAGGTGCCCCAAGCTTCAAATGTCTTTTAGTTTCTCCCCTTATGTACATGAAATCTGGAATTTCTATCTGCACCCATATAAATGAATTTTTTATGTTTCATGTTCTGACCTTCTTGATATAGTACCGTTAGAATTCATTTCCATACACATTCCAAAGGTTTCTGCCAATATAAATTATCTACCCATTGCAATTGTTTTGATATATGAGCAATAAATCCAAATTTAGATTTTACAGTTGTCCCTTTGGGGCATTCTAGTATCTGCATCTAGTTATGGGTTTGGAATGAGTTATGATGGTTATGACTTGAGGCTAATTGACATTCTTCTAGAAGCTAACTTTCTCAGGTGAGATCTCAGTGTCTTTAATCAAGAAAGGGCTAGCCTTGGGGTGCCTGGGTGGCTCAGTCGTTAAGCGTCTGCCTTCGGCTCAGGTCATGATCCCCAGGTCCTGGGATCGAGCCCCGCATTGAGCTCCCTGCTCGGGGAAGCCTGCTTCTCCCTCTCCCACTCCCCCTGCTTGTGTTCCCTCTCTCACTGTATCTCTATCAGTCAAATAAATAAATAAAATCTTTAAAAAAAAAAAAAAGAAAGAAAGGGCTAGCCTCCTCAAACAGAGGAGGAAGTTCAGAAAGATGTGGAGATTCAAGGTTCTTATATTTACAAAGATCCACCGAAATTAACCCATTTGGATCCAGAGAGTTCTATTACTTGCTAATCAATCCCACTGCTTGCACATGAGAGGTGTGGTGAAGATGTGAATTCATCTTATATTTTAATTCTGCCTCTAAAAGGATCAAAGTTGGGGTCTGATTTTTGGCTCTCTCATCACTGTACCTATAAGAAATAAGGCTTCTTTCAGGGCCATTACTGAAGTTTCTGGTTCAAAAAATTTAAAACCATGAATCTTTTTTTGTTTTTGTAAATCCTGCAATTCAGTGGAAGTAGGCATCACACCCTACAGTTATTGTAGCCCTCAATCCCATCAAAATGGTCTGTAGAGACGACCAATTAGACGTCCAGTATTTTGACTTCAGTAGATTCTTCACTACAGAAATAAAAAGTTATAACCTGTCAACTATGTTTCAGTAGAAATGAAGCAGTCATCATGTTTAAGTTTAGCAAATTCACAAATCAGCACTTATCATCTAGGGTTATGTTTATTTCTAGGTCTGAGAACTAATTCTAAATTCTCATTTTTAAATTGTTTTCTGAAACCACTCCTGGTCACAGTTACTCTGCCTGTCAAGAAAGAGAAAGCAGCCAATGCTGTGTGAGCCTGACTGTGTTCCTATTACACTGCCAAAGCCCTAAGTGGCATGACTTTTTCCTGCCTCAGATCCAACCAAGGGTGCCTTCCATTTACAAAGACTAACTGCAGCTCTGTTGGCAAGGAAAATTTGGAAATGTAGTTTTCAGATGTCTAGGCCTTACCGTTCAAGGAAGAAGACAGAAGATTAATTGTGGCTGAGTACAGAAGTAGCCAAGCCAGCCACACGGTAAAATAAAAATCTGGTGAGTCTTAAAACATCACACTTAACAAATGCAATGCATTATCCTGTACTAAATACAGGATTACAGAATTTTAAACATCTTAAAAGTTGGGACATGACAATTTTCACTCCTGTCCATGAAAAATGGTGACTATAGGTACAATGTCAGTTCAAGGAAATATCTGATGTGTAAATCTGAGGATCCTTATGAGTCTGAGGCCTTGGCCAAATGGTCCCTCTGCTGACATCCCCCCTCTCTTGACCCCAAGCCCACCATCTGATTAGCTTTTTTTTTTTTTTTTTTTTAAAGATTTTATTTATTTTTTTGACAGACAGAGACAGCGAGAGCAGGAATGCAAGCAGGGGGGAGTGGGAGAGGCAGAAGCAGGCTTCCTGCCGAGCAGGGAACCCGACGTGGGGCTCGATCCCAGGACCCTGGGATCATGACCTGAGCCGAAGGCAGATGCTTAACGACTGAGCCACCCAGGCGCCCCCATCTGATTAGCTTTTAACTTAGTCCTTTGAGTGGGCTCTTGGAACCAGGAGCCTGTTTCATGGGACATTTTGGTTAATCTTTGTTGAGTTTTAAAAAATGTATTTTTTCAAAAGTGGTTATCAGAGGATAGCATATAACTTGTAATTAGAGGAAAGCTTTCTGATATTCAGATATCAGGGACTCCTAACTAAAACTCTGCTCTGTTAATTAAAAAAAAAAAAAAACTTGACTCTGCATTCTAGTTCCTACCTCTGACCCTGCATGGTTATTCCCCCCCCCAAGTGTTTTCTTAGTATGATTCCTTTGCAAACATGTATGATATTAAGCTGGGTTCAGGGGGAATTCACTCTGGAAACAGAACACCTCTCATATTTACTCTGAATGAGACTCAAGTCCTCCATAGGCTCACTCTAAACTAGAAAATGCTAGAAATATTTCAGCCATTCCAGGTGCTCCAATCTAGGAACATTCAAGTCAAGTCTTCAGAACAATTTGTGGCCCAGTATATGCATCCCTTTCTTGCTATACTCCCACCTCTGATGGGTACACCACTCCCTTGTCTTGAAATACAAGGTAGTACCAAAGATACACACATCTATATCTCCTGCTCAGACTCTGATGCTACAGGCCTGGATCCCTCATTTACTGGTCAGCAATTTTGGATGTCTTCAGACAACTCTAAATAAGCCTGCTCTTCCTTGGGCATTTCTTGTCTTGGCCAATACTTAGTCTTAAGTATTAACCAGAAAAATACTTAGCTTAGTACAATTCAGAAACCTCGGAGAAATTTTATCTTTTTATCCTTTCTTCCTCCCTTCCTCCTTTTTTTTTTTTTTGATTTTTTTTATTTATTTATTTGACAGAGAAACAGCGAGAGAGGGAACACAAGCAGGGGGAGTTGGGAGAGGGAGAAGCAGGCCCTCTGCCGAGCAGGGAGCCCGATGTGGGGCTCGAACCCAGGACTCTGGGATCATGACCTGAGCTGAAGGCGGATGCTTAACGACTGAGCCACCCAGGTGCCCCTTCCTCCCTTCCTCCTTAACAATAATCCTAACTTCAGAGGAGTGATTACTTAGTGCCATATTACTTGTCACCTTCCTGATAAGCTCTCCCGTTTCCCAGGAGAAGTTGTAACTTTCTTTTCACTTTCCTGAGCAGATGTTCCAGGTTAGTCCATCCAGAAAGGTTCCCTTTGTGTTTCCTGCATTTTAGGGACAGCAGAATCCTCTCACAGGGCCTCCTGGGATTCCAGTTAACACCAGAACATTCATGGATTTGGATTATACTGTGAAATCTGAACTCTGCTTTCACAAGACCAGGTTCATACTGTCCCCAAGTAACACTGCTGTTCTCCCACAGGGAGACATGCAGTTTTCAGCCAAGAGTTTATTAGGAGTTAAAATTGGATGCACTTGGGGCACCTGGGTGGCTCAGTCGGTTAAGCGTCTGCCTTCGGCTCAGGTCACGATTCCAGGGTCCTGGGACTGAGCCCCGTGTCGGGCTCCCTGCTCAGCTGGGGAGCCTGCATCTCCCTCTTCCTCCGCCTGCCTCTCCCTCTTCCTCCTGCTCTCCCCCACCCTTGACAAATAAATAAAATCTTTAAAATTGAATGCACTCTCAGCATAAGTCACTCAATATAATCCTACATTACTAGAAGCAATTGTATCAGAAATAAACCAAGAAGAAGAAAGTATCTGGAGGTACATTGAAGATGGTAACCACAGAGCCCTTCTGTACCCTGCAGGACTAGAAGATCCTGGGGTGGTAAGCTATCAGTCTTTTATGGAGCATGTCTGAAAGGAAACCCCTCTGAGTTGAAGAATGGATGCAAAACTAAGACTAGATGGGAAGAGGGTAGAGTGAAAGTTCAATCCAGAAAACCAGGGGCAAAGAGTCCATTTTGGGGGATCGATCTAGAGACATGGTAGAGTCCTCTCTTGCCACAAAAGGCAACAGTGAGCATTCTTCACTTTCTAACTTAAACCAGTCAAAATCAAATAAGGAAAGACCCTGCTGAAGGAGCCAACTTTTTAAACCAGGTGGCTTGCTCCATGATTTTATATAATGGAATTTCAACTTCTCCAGAAGTATTAATCCAGGTACAGCTGGTGGTGTTGGCCACAGCACAGACACCACCTTGCTCAGCCAAAAGAGAATCAAGAGTTACCCTATGATTAAGAACTACCTTGGACAGAGAGTCTAAGGATCTTCACTGGGCAGCTATCGTCTTAGCAACGGAGTCTGCAATATCTTCAAGAGTTAAAGAGAGGCTCCTGATCATATTCTCATTTACACTTACTCCTAACTAGGCGAGTACGGCCCTGCCAAAAGAAGCAAATCTTGAGTCATGAATGCCTCCTGGTAGGTCCTTTCTACCAGGGGATTCAACCAATGAAATGTCTTAGTTTGTCTGTGGAAAGTTACAGGCACAGTTAGGTAACCTACAAGGCCTTGCCTAGCTGTGCACCAGCCATCTAGGCATCATAAGCCCAAGAAGAAGGACAAAGACAAACCCTGTAGAGGACAGACCATTCCCATTAGGGTGGTACTATTAATGGGTTCATTCACAGGGATTACTGCATTTTACTTGTTCAAGCGAGGGGTCAGTCAGATTTTAAGTGCAAGTGGAAAGAATCCCCAAGCCTGAAAGAGTCATTCTAAATGTCTTGCGGACACAGGTGTTGCCAATAAGTTCTCTTGATGAGTGGGGGCAGATCTGATCTAGACAATCATGGGAATGTGGGGGTGCAAATGTACTAAGATTTATATAGGTTTTCTATCTAGTTGGGTATTCCATGAAAGGGAAAACAACCTCCAAAGGCCAAAGGAAGACTCCAAAGACTGAAGAAAAAAGGCTAATAAGTCCAGCTTGACAAGAAATGGTTTATTAAAGGGACTTACAGGCAGAAGTGTGTTTTGGGCAGCTACAAGATGAATAGATCCCCACAACCCCACCTCCCATAAGACCTTTTTTAGCCCTAGTGGCTGGGGAGTATGTCCTGGGGGACCACCCAGAAGGAAATGTTCGAGGGTCACACTCATATCTCCAGAACAGGTTAAGAACATTATACCCAAAGAGTGCACTTAACACTGTGGTTAAACAAAATTTAAATGTGCAGTTAAACAAAAATTAAAAATGAAGAGGGTGTGGTGCTCAAGAAGTCTTCAGGTCACAGGACAATCATCATGGCAGATTTGTCCAAGATGGTGTTTGTCTGGCTCACACACTCCACCCCTCAAATCCAGCTCTTACAATCTCACGTGCCTATCTCTTCCGCAATATTCCCTGAGCCATCATGGAGGGATTCATCATGGAGGGGTAGGCTTTTTGCCAGACAGTGTTCCAGTTGATGGCATAAAGCACAGCAGCAGTACAGACAGCAACAGTAAAAGAGACCTCTGAAAAAGGGAGCAAAAACCACATATCCAGCATGAATCCCACTGTAAACCATCCCTGTAGGTCTGCGCCCATTGCAGAAAAGGGTTTCCTTTACCAGAATAAGAGAGGAGCAGCCAGCAGGCTAAACACAAAAGAGTAAGTGCTTAGTGGGTACTTGTCCGGGAAAATGCTCTCCCCCAATTAAGATAATGTTAAGTGGCTGGGGTGCCTGGGTGGCTCAGTCGGTTAAGCACCTGCCTTCAGCTTGGGTCGTGATCTCAGGGTCCTGGGATCAAGTCGCACATCGGGCTCTCTGCTCAGCAGGGAGTCTGCTTCTCCCTCTCTCTCTCCCTCTGTCTCTTTAATATAAATAAATAAAGATCTAAAAAAAAAAAGATAATGCTAGTGGCTTCAGTCTTGTCATGAGGACAGAGGCAGTCTGAGGTGCATGAGAGGAGGGACACACTGAACATGTTGCCCAGGGGCCAAAGAGTCAGCCTGTACGTGTAAAATTAAAGGTGGCACAAACAACCACGTTAGGTAACCAGCCGTATAGTGCCTTGTGGTAGAGGTGCCTGTCTGGAACGTAAATGTTGACTGTTTTGGCCCCAACTCCAGCAGGATCAACGGGGACCACTTTAGCTGTCCAGGACACTGCTCACACTCTGGCAAGAAATAGCCTATCCAACTTGGGGGAAGTTGCCATTCCAGCCCCCATTCAAGTGTCCCCTCCCCTGTGGAGAATGGGCTGAGGAGCACAGAACCATGGTGGCTTCCGGCCTGCTTTGAGCTCAGGAACCAGGGCCTCAGGCCTCGTTTTCCAGACGGTAATAGTCACAGGCGTGCTGGTTTTGGTACCTAACTGGGTGTACGGGGTGTGGCCACAGGCTTCAAATTTAACAAGCGTATGGCCTCTGGCAAGATGTCCAACTGTCTGTAAGAGGGCTCTGAATTGAGCTTTAAGAATGTCATTCTTCTTTCAGTGCGTCCAGCAGCTTGTGGATTATAGGGTAAATGATACTCCCAATGTATGTCCTGCTCATGAGCCCAGGCCTGCACAGGATGTCTAGTGAAATGTATTTCCTATCACTATCTATCCTTCGAAGTTATCCATACACAATACTAAGTTGTTCTAGGCCATTGATGTTGGCATTTGATTAGCCCTTTTACAGGGGAAGGCTTGTGTAAGCCCCAGAGGCTGTATCAACACACGTTAGGATGTACTTCTTTTCTTGACTCGTGGGTCGAGGACCGATATAATCAACTTGCCAGTCTAAAACTGGTTGGATCCCAAGGTGAATGCATGGTGTGTGGAAACTTCCTAGGTCTCAGATGGTAGGAGATCAGGCAGTTGCTGAAGGCTGCGAGGACGTCAGTACAGCAAAGGGGCATGCCAGCTCCCTTCACTATGTTCCAACCCACCTGAGCACTGCGATGCCCCCTGTGCTTATGAATCCATGCAACCAATTCTGAACTTTGTATGGGGTAAGGGCCCTGATGTTTGCTAAAGTGTCTTCCTCAATAGTGTCAGGGGGTGAGGTCGGCCTATGCTCTGAGACATGGAAAACAGTAAACGAGGCAGTGGGGTCCTGCATCCTTTCCCATATATTTTTCCATAATTCTGCTCCCTATAATGGTTTCTATAAAACTTTCTAGTTGTCCCTAGCCCACTGGGCCACCCAGGTTGTCAAACCCTTATAGACAGCCCAACTGTCTTTGCAGAGGGTAAGGAGCCAAGGTTCATATGTACTTATACCATCCAGGCAGCCCTCAATTCAGCCTATTGGCTGCTTTTATTATCCCCAGACTCAAACCACATAGTATCAGTCTGGGGTTTGATTGCTATGGCAGTCCAGTGACTAGGATTTTCTCTACTAGAGCCATCTATATACCAAGCATCTTTAGGAATAGGGTATGTGCCCTCCTTTATTTATTTATGAGGGGGTCTCTATAGGAGGCTGGGGGGAGACATTAAAGGTTTCATATCCTACCAGCTCAAAGATAGCATGTAATTCAGCTCCCAGTGGACCAGTGGAAAGAACACTCATTGGTGTAAGTAGGCATTATAGAGGCTTGTGCTATGGCAGATGCCAATCTTGCAAACATCCTGTCTATCCACCCCTTTATAGGCAAACCAGTCCAGACATTTACCAGAAGAATGGTCATTATGGGCTCCACTTATTAAAGGGTCTTATAGACTCAACACTTGTTCAGTAGGAGAATATCAGATCTCTGCTCCCTGACAGCATTGTGACCAAAAGCCCAATGGAGTTAACTTCCCATGCTGTTCTTGCCATAATGCCTGATTCATCTAATCTCATGTAACAGCCACATCTAGGGTCCAGGGATACAAGGTAAAGGACCATTCCATGACCTGAAGCCTGTGTTTGAGCAACTAATATCTTAGCTTGGTCAAAGGTAGCTTGATGTTCTTCTACCCAATGCCAATTCACTCCCTTTTTTACCAGATGATATAGAGAGTGCAGGCATGCTCAATGTAGTCTGAAAGGTTGGGGAGTATGTGCTAGGGGACCACCCAGGAGGAAATGTTTGAGAATCACAGTCATATCTCCAGAACAGATCAAGGATGTTATGTCCCAAGACTGTACTTAAGTGTGTGATTAAACAGAAAGAAAAACTGGGGAGGGTGCTATGCTCAAGAAGGCTTCAGATCACGGAATGGTCATCATAGTGGATTTGTCCAAGATAGTGTTAGTCTAGTTCACACATTGGGTAAGTACAGTTATTACTGGAGAAAGGTAAAAACAAGGCATTGGGATGTTCTGGCCATAAAAGCTGAACTTAGTAAGAGACTTCTAAGGGTGATTGATTGTATTTTGCAGTGACATTAGGAAAAGAAGAGAAATTGGTCACAGGGAGGATGACAGGATGGATCTCTAGCATCATGGATAGATCAGAATCTTTGATGACAAATCCAACAATCTGAGAGGTTATTCCCCTTAGCAGTGGCCTGGGAGATATGAATGAGGGTGGTCTTTCCAGGCCAATGCCGAAGAAGGGAAAAGAAAAGAGGGAGAAAGTATTTCATGTTTAAAGTATGAAGTCTTGATCCCCTGTCTTGGGCAGAAGGAGTTTACCTCAATGTCAGCTACTTCTCTTCCTTGTCAATTTGTTTCAGAGATCTCTAGTGTCTATACAGGACCAGATATCAGAAGGAGCCTTCTTCAGTTGTGAGATGTGTATCTAAGGCTCAATGCCTTCTAATTTTGTAGCAGTGTCCCTGGTCAGGAGCACTTGGTAAGGTCCCTTCCAACGAGGCTCAAGGGCTGTTTTTCTCTAATGACATTTCCAGAATACCCAATCACCAGTCTCCATACTGTGACCAGCAAGATCCTTTGAACTGGAATCTGGGGAGGCTTCTTTAACCTGTTGATGATAGGCTTTAGCATAAGACATTAAAGACTTACAGTAGCCAGTCATATTAGCATGAGATAATAAAGGATCAGCAGAAAGTTGTATATCAATAGACATTGGTCTGTTGGTAACTATCTAATGTGGAATGAGTTTATGTTTCCCAAAAGGATACCATGAGCAGTCAGCAAAATCAAAAGCATACCTTAGGTCAGGGAAGTCCAGTTGTTTTGCAAGTTTAGAGGTTTTAAGTTTGAGGATCCCATTAGTTCTCTCAACCTTGCCTGAAGATTGAGGATGATAGGGACAATGATAATCCCAAGAAGTTTGCAAGGTTTTCATTAAGGTTCATATGATTTGCCTGGTGAAGGTGGGTTCTTCGATCACTAGAGACTGGGAAAGGTATATCAAGTGAGAAACATTTTCTAACAGTTTCTTTGCTACCATGAGGACATCAGCTTTGTAGCAGGGGAAACCTTCAACCCATCTGGAAAACCACATACAAATAACAAGAACATATTCATAACCCAAAATAAGTGGCAGTTGAATGAAGTCCAGCTGCAGATGTTCAGAAGGTCCAGAAGGAGGTCTGAAGCCTCTGGTAACAAAACCAGTTTTATAGGATTATGGATTATATTCCAGGATTATTACTGGTAGATTATTTTTGCAATGTTATGGAAGTTTTTCCACCGATGTCTATTCATAATTTGAGTCACCTTAAATGCACTAGGGTGGGTGAAGGAATGCAAAAACCAAAAAATGGGGTTTGCCAGGCAGCTGGGAAGAACCAAGCAGGTGTCTTGGGTTTCCCATGGCCCTGATTGTTCATTTAATTTACAACCACTGTTCACCCATCTTAATTTCTCTGATTCAGGAGCAGAGTGTTGCCATGTTACAAAGACATCAAGATGGCAAAAGCCTGGCAATGAAGGGCCATTTCTTGCAGAAGGAGAACGGACTTCATTCACGTGTACCACAATCTTAAAATACAATATAAAGAAGGCTTAGTATTACTTATTTGACAATAGGTCCCATGAAATGTACATATCAAATAAGCCTAATTTAACAAATACTTTACATTTATTTACATTTCAAATAAGCCTAATTTAACAAGTACTTTGAAATAGTGCATGTCAAAAAGACTTCATTTACAATTTGACTTTGGGTAGTTTGTAAAAAATATTTAAAAAAAAGGTTTTAAAGCACTTGTCTAAATAGAACCACAGATTATTATGAAACTTAATACTTAAAAGGTAAAGAAACTTGGGAAGTGTAGCCAGTCGGTGGAGGGAGGCAGTGGTGGTGGGAGAGGTTTGGCGGTTGATGGTGGTATAGGCTCAGAAGCCTCTCTCATGCTCCCTCTGTCTGGAGCCCCTTGAAGGATTCACAGTGACATCTCTTCAAGAAGTCCCCTTGCAGACTTCCAACTTTGCCCATGTCATCTTTCAAAATGTGGCCAAGAGTTATCTTCCTAATGCACACCTGGAATGTCATTACACCTTAACTCCATATATCCATCCACATCCAAAAGATTGGGTTGGTATATTCAAGGTTGGATGGAGTACTGCTTGCGATTATTACACAATTTTATGGTCTCCTATGCCTGAACATTACATAGAAGGATCAACAGTTAATTGTGTGTTAGCATTTCAAGGATATTACCTTCCAAATGATGATGGAGAATTTTATCAGTTCTGTTATGTTACCCATAAGGGTGAAATTCATGGAACAAGTAAACCTTTCCAGTTTCAAGCTTCTCCAGTTGAAGAGTTACTTACTGTGGAAGATGAAGGAAATTCTGACATGTTGGTTATAACCAAAAAGCTGGCCTTCATGAGTTGAAAATTGAAGAAACCATGAAAGAAAAAGAACTATTAAAGTTCATTGCTGTTCTGGAAGAAGAAACAACACAACTTTGAGAATAAGTTGGAAGACTGGAAAGAGAGCTTAACCATCAAAAAGATGTGACCAACTGCAAGCAGAGCAAAAGGGTCTGGTTGAAGTATCACAAAATTAAAAACGGAAAATGAAGAAATTAAGAAGAGATACAATGATGCTACATCCAAAGCTCTCCGGCTTGAGGAAGATATTGTGTCAGTGACACATAAAGCAATTGAAAAAGAAACTGAATTAGACAGTTTAAAGGACAAACTCTGGAAGGCACAATATGAAAGAGAACAACTGGAATATCAGTTGAAGATGGAAAAGGATGAGAAGGAACTTTATAAGGTACATTTGAAGAATACTGAAATAGAAAATACCAAGCTTGTGTCAGAGGTCCAGACTTTAAAGAATTTAGATGGGAACAAAGATAGCATGATTACTCAGGGGCACCTGGCTGGTTCAGTCAGGGAGTAAGGGGGAAGTGTATGCCTCTTGATCTTGGGGTTGTGAGTTCAAGTCACATGCTGAGTGTAGAGATTCCTTAAATAAATAAACTTAAAAAAAAAGAAAGCATGATTACTCATTTCAAAGAAGAGACTGGCAGGCTGTAGTTCTGTTTGGCTGAAAAGGAAAATCTGCAAACGGCTTTCTTGTTTACAACCTCAAGTAAGGAAGATACTTTTTTTTTTTTTTTTTTTTAAGGAGCAACTTCATAAGCAGAGGAACATGTTCAGGCAACTTGGCAAGAAGTTTTCTTTCTGGCCAAAGAACTTTAGTGATGCTGTAAATGTGCAAGATAAAACAATGGCAGATCTGCATACTGCACACTTGGAAAAAAGCTGATGCAGTGGCAGAACTTAAACTAAATGCTGTGGAGGAAAAAAGGCCAGGAAAAGACTGATAGACTGGAACGTGAACTGAGAAGTTGAAGACTTGAAACTTTGTCTTCAGATGGCAGCAGATCATTACAAAGAAAAAAATCAAGGAATGCCAGAGGCTCCAAAATCAAATAAACTTTCAGACCAATCAGCCAATAGCAACAGTGTCTTCACAAAGAAAACTGGGAATCAGCAAAAAAGGCAATGGTGCCTCCATAAACACAGACCCAGCTACTGCTGGGTCTACTATAGATATAAAGCCACCCCGTCTGCAGCCGAGACAGATTCTGATGGTGTAACAAAGGGGCAAGTCTGTGACGTGACCAAAGAAACTGCTGACAAAACAGAAAAATATAATAAAGGTAAACGACTCTTGCGGGATGAGAAAACAAAATTCAATAAATATGTCGATGAACTGCAAACATGGAGCTGAAACGGAAAGAGCAAGTGAAGACTGCTGGAAATGTAACACTAGCACTAGCTGAAGTAGAGGACAATTACAAACTTCAACTGACAGAGAAAGACAAAGATAAATGGTCTAACTTCACATCTGGAAAACTTCTCGAGGGAGAAGGAACTTAAAAGGAGTCTAGAAAATCAAGCAGAAAGGACAATGGAAGGTCAGAATTCCCAGAGTCCTCAGAAGATCTCACGGTGTCTCAACACCTGCTCCGAGCAAAATGGTCATGTTGCTGCAGCGCTGAATACACAGCCAGTTCTGCAGTCTGGTGATCCTCAACGCAACACAGGAAACCAGGGATGGAGCAGATGGTGCTGTTTACCCAGGTGAAATCCAAAGGCTGCCTGTGAGAGTAGCTTCTTGGGGACTGGAAGATCATGTTGTCTGCAGCCAGCCTGCTGGAAATGTTAGTGGGCTTGATGGTTTAGAAGACCCTGAGGACAGTAAAGAAGATGAGAATGTGGGGCGCCTGGGTGGCTCAGTTGGTTAAGCATCTGCCTTCAGCTCAGGTCATGATCCCAGGGTCCTCGGATGGAGCCCTGTTGGGCTCTGAAAGGCATGTGCAGACCCATTTTGATCAGAATGCTTTAAATTTTGACTAGTTACTTTTTATTATGAGTTGGTAATACAGTTTAGCAATTTAAAAAAATCACCTCAAATAGACCACTATGGAGACCACAAGGTATCACTATGCACCCTCTACCACACTTTTCTGAACAAGAGCTACTTTTTTGAGTTTTGTGTTCCTCGGGTCAGGGTCAATCATCGGCTTATCACTAAATAGAATTGTATTCTCCGTTTAATCTTACAAGTTTAAGAAGAGAAGTTTTTCTGTGTTTGTATCCTTATTTATTCCCCAGTTTGCAAAACTATGTGAATAAAGGAAATGGATTATTTCAATGTTACCACATTGAAAATATATGTATGTAGAGTGTGCTATTTAGCAGAATATTTACAAGTTTCTGTTGACCTTCTTGATTGAATATACCTACAAAATACTATGTAATAAAAATAGTTTATCATAAAAAAGTAAAGAAACTTTACATAATCTGTTATCAAAAACATACCAAAAATCCAAGAAAACTGTCCTTTTAACAGAGAAAAAAGCAAATTCTAATTTTGCACCAGGTTACTTTTGATATTAAAATTCATATTTAAGTAAATTAATTTTAATCTTAGCCAGTTTGACCATACATTAAAATTCCTTTTCAAACATTCCTTTTCTATAATCTTTCTACAACTTGTTTTTTTTTTTTTAAGATTTTATTTATTTGACAGAGAGAGACACAGTGAGAGAGGGAACACAAGCAGGGGGAGTGGGAGAGGGAGAAGCAGGCTTCCCACTGAGCAGGGAGCCCGATGCGGGGCTCGATCCCAGGACCCTGGGATCATGACCTGAGGCGAAGGCAGCTGCTTCACGACTGAGCCACCCAGGCGCCCCTACAACTTTCTTTTCTTCTTCTTTAAACAATCAGCCTCACTTTAAAACAAAATTACTTTCTCTTCCCTTAAGAAAAAACACCCCCATTCTTCATACCTTGTCTTACTGAAAACACCTCCTATGTTTCTGGCATGTGAAGATGCTTCCCTTATTATTTCCAGTAGCTTTAATTATATGTATTATTTAGAATTTTTAACTCTTAGAAGCCTTAATTTCTAGGGAAAACTAAGAAGTATTGTGAACTGAGTGTTATACCAGCACTTTTTAAATTTGCAAATTTATAAATACATTTCATAATTTCTTTTTTTAACTTTTTTTTTTTTTTTAGAGAGGTGGGGAGGGGCAGAGGGAGAAGGAATCTTTTTTTTTTTTTACTGTTATTTATTTTTTAAAAAATCTTATTATGTTATGTTAGTCACCATACAATACATCATTGGTTTTTGATGTAGTGATCCACGATCCATTGTTTTCATATAACACCCAGTGCTCCATGATACCCATCACCCGGCTAACCAATCCCCCCTCCCCCCTCCCCTCTAAAACCCTGTTTGTTTCTCAGAGTCCATAGTCTCTCATGGTTCATCTCTCCCTCCGATTTCCGCCCCCTTCATTTTTCCCTTCCTTCTCCTAATGTCCTCCATGCTATTCCTTATGTTCCACAAATAAGTGAAACCATAAAACATATTATTTTCTAATTTAATTTATCCCTCCAGACAACCCAGAATTTGTACGTTAGAAAAGCTCTGCTGTCCGCAGCATACCTACTCTAACATTTTAATCTCCTGCCATTATCCTCAAGTTTCATGGAAACTTGGTAGAGGGTAACACAGTTGTGCAGCCTGATGGCTCCCTGATAATGTTTACGGTGTGTGTGTGTGTGTGTGTGTGTGTGTGTCTATGAGACACTTTGTATTCTCTGCAGATCAAATTCCACTTCAGTGGTGCATAGCAATGGGTGTCTTGGGGTACGTGATTCTGCCTGAGGTAGGCATGGTAATTACTGCTCACGTGTACAGGCATAATTGCTGTTGAGGAAATATGATTAAAAACCAAATCTCCCAAGCTAGCCAAGGGGTTCGGGACAGCACCCCTACCTCCCATGTGCCACTTGGGCAGGCGGATCATTTTGACCCAAAGGCAATCAAGTCCTTGCTGGCTCAAGAGAAACTTCTCCCCTCCCTTAGCTACACAGAAGAATCTAAATTGAGGGTCTTGCCCAGAATAAGGGTTATTAGCAGAGATAAATTTTATCTGACTGACTCATCTGTACGGCAGGGCAAACAACTAATTACCAAACATCTCTTCTTATTGCCCCGTGAAGTGCATTCCTGTCCTCTGAGGTCCCAGGCCCTTACCGTTCTCTTTAGTTCAGGATGACATTTATACCTCATTTTCCTGACGGTCTTTGGAATCTCCATGTCTATGTGGATTCCCCCTATGTACGCTGTTGATTTGATCTCCTGTTGATCTGCCTCATGTCTATTTGATTCTTAGTTGGGCTGGAAGGACCTTTGAGCGGACAGGAATTCTTGCTCCCTGATGCTAGAAAACCTCTCCACAAAAATAGGAGAGAAAGAAAAACAATTTTATTATTGAATAAGCATTAAACCAGAATTCAGTGAGGTGTTTCTGAATTGAGGCAAGGCCTCTAGCAATCCGAGGGATTATAAAGACAGAAGGAAATCTGTCCTTTTATTTAGTCAAGCGGATAGAGCCCGTTATATACATGTTGTCTGGATAATAACTAGTCCTCAAGTAAGAGGAGTTAGCTCCATCTGTCACACAGTCCATCCTAAATTCATCTGGTAATCAGGATAACCGTCTGTGTTAGCTCATAGGCTCTATCCAAAGGAGGTGCCTGGGTGGCTCAGTCACTAAGCATCTGCCTTTGGCTCAGGTCATGATCCCAGGGTCCTGGGATCGAGCCCCGCATCGGGCTCCCTGCTCAGTGGGAAGTCTGCTTCTCTCTCTGCCTCTGCCCCTCCCCTGCTTGTGCTCTCTTGCTCTCTCTGTCAAGTAAATAAATAAAATCTTAAAAACAAACAAACAAACAAACAAAAAATGAAAACAAAAGTAGAAACAAGCTTCTCCTGTCTTCCTGACAGGAGTTTTACAATTTAATGCAAGGCACCACCAAAGTTGGGCTCTTCCTTCCCCAGAGAGTGTGGCTCATGTTTACATTTCAAAGAGATGTCCCAAAGCAAGCTTTGGGAGCTGGGATCTGGCCTGGGCCAGATGTAGGGACCTGGAATTCCCTGAGGGAATTTGCTCCTTTTGATGTGTGCAGTTAGTACGGCCTTAAATGTCCACTCTAGATCTAGGGGAGGCAGATTGCAAGATTTCTGTTCCTCCTTCAGAGCTGGAGCCTAAAAGGGGACACATGCACATTGCAAAGGGGCTGTGGAAGCTGTCGGTCAGCTGCATGCCTAAACTCAATTAAAAACATGCAGACGCAGAGGGTTTTCTGTATAATGCAGTCCTTAATATGGCCTTAGGAGTTAAGGGCCTTTACGGTGGAAGAGGCCTTGCCTCAATTCAGAAACACCTATTGCTGCTTCCAATGGAAACTGAAACCATCTAAGTCCTCATGGTTTTTGTGGAGAGGCCTCCCCCCTCTGGTTATGTCTCTGAGCCCAATCCTCCACATTTCCCATTTGAGTCACCAGGAGCTGCTAATTTCTTATCCACTTGAGCCCCAGCTGCACCCCCTATTGATTCCATCTGTCCAATGCCCGCCCCCCAAATCCTTCCGTCCGTGCGGACGTAAACTCACTTGGCTCCCACTGCGCATGCGTGCTTGCCTGAGGCCCTCCAAAATATCCTAGGGAAGTTTAGTATCCCTGGGCCACCGCATAGTGGCTGAGCACCATTTTGACCTGGCAGCGGGTCGTGCTCAGACATTGTGCCCTGTTCCTCTTACCAGCCTTCTGTTTTGTTCCTGAATCGAAGCCCCTATTTCATACCAGCTCAGCATCTTGCCCAACCCAGCCTCTTTGCCTGAATGACTACATTTATAATCTACTTAGGACTCTACTTGCTCTGAAACCTAGGCTCCCACTTTACAGTTACTCTCTTGCCCTTGAACCAACATGCAGAGTCCGGGCTCCATTCCCTGGTGCTGAGAGTCCCGATTCTCCTCCGGGGTCCTCTGCGGAGGCCTCTTCCCAATCCTCTTCTCATCCTCGGGCCTTTAGGACACAGCCATGCTTCAGGCTTGTGTCCCCAGTAAGTGTCTTGATGCCTCCTGGACATTGCATCTCTTGGATTGGATCTGGACTCCCAACCCCTAGGCACTCAGCATCCACTTCACCCTGAAGAGTTGCTCTAGCCTGTCAGGAATCCACTTCTCCTTCTGCCAGCCTATGTCTTTTCCATTCCATTGATGCTTCCATCTGTCCCTTCCTGGTGTGGACACTGACTGAGCTTGGCAGTGGCAATAGAGGTGTTGTGTTAAAGGTTAATGGTCTATTTCAGGAAGAAATGTAACCCTGAAACCCTGGTTGAAACTTGGGTAGTACCTTCCTTGAGAATCAATATGATAATTAGTGTTCTAAATTACTAACGATTGTACTTTTTTTTTAAAGATTTTATTTATTTGACAGAGAGAGACACAGCGAGAGAGGGAACACAAGCAGGGCAAGTGGGACAGGGAGAAGCAGGCTTCCTGCTGAGCAGGGAGCCTGATGCGGGGCTCAATCCCAGGACCCCAGGATCATGACCTGAGCCGAAGGCAGACGCTCAACGACTGAGCCACCCAGGCGCCCCTAACGATTGTACTTTTAAGAAATGTACTCATTATCCAAATACTACCCATTCATTATAAAATTAGAAATTATGCTTAGAGGAACAGAAATATTCACTTATGATCTCAGTTAGGCTCAGTGGTTTCCAGTGTGATTGTTTGTCATTATATGGAGAGATTAAGAATACATATTTCTGGTCTCTAATCCAGAACTGCTGAGTCAAAGTTTCCAAGTGTAAGGCCTGAGACTATGTTTTAATTTTTCTTTTTAAAAGATTTTTATTGATTTGAGAGAGAGAGCACAAGTGGGGGAGAGGGGAAAAGGGAGAGGGAGAAGCAGGCTCCCTGCTGAGCAGGGAGCTGGGCATGGGGCTCCATCCCAGGACCTCAGGATCTGACCCGAGCCAAAGGCAGACGCTTAACTGACTGAGCCACTCAAGCGCTCCAAGACTGTTTTAAAAATTTCTGATGTAGCAAGTTCACTAATTTGAAATCATGGGACACCTGGCTGGCTCGGTCGGTTAAGTGTCTGCCTTCGACTCGGGTCATGATCCGGGGTCCTGGGATCAAGCCCCACATCAGGCTCCCTGCTCAGCCGGGAGTCTGCTTCTCTCTCTCCTTCTGCCCCTCCTCCTGCTTGTTCTTGGCTCTCTCTCTCTCAATCTCTCTCTTGCAAATAAATAAATGAAATCTTTAAAAAAATTTGAAACCACAAATCTAGATAGAACCACTGTTAACATTTGGCAGAGTCCACTATGTTACCTGTTTGCAGATAATTTTATTTATTTATTTTTATAAAAAATTGGGATAATATTATGTATTACTTATGACAGAACCCAAACCCTAATTACCTTGAGCAAAAAGAGTTTATTAACTCATAACTGAGAAGTCCAAGGCTGACTGACGTCAAGAATACTCAAGCCAGGGTGTCTGATGCCTTTACCACCTTTACCTTTATTTGGAAGTTAAGGCCCTTCTCTAACAACTCCTGGAAGAAAAGTTCCAGGAATTGTCCTCATTAGCCTGCCTTTCATGTTGTGCCAAGGGATTCAGGTACTTAGATTTGATCGGATTCACTTCTTTGACCTGCACAGGTTGAAGTCAGCACCACTTAAAACACGTGCAATTGTTGGGCGCCTGGGTGGCTCAGTTAAGCATCTGCCTTCTGCTCAGGTCAGGATCCCAGGGTCCTGGGATGGAGTCCTGAATGGGGCTCCCTGTTCAGTGGGGGGTCTGCTTCTCCCTCTCCCACTCCCCCTGCTTGTGTTCCTGCTCTCACTATCTCTCTCTCTGTGTCAAATAAATAAATAAAATCTTCAAAAAAACCCCAAAAACAACAACAACAAAAAAACACGTGCAATTGTTTCTCTATGAGAAGGGGAAGTTCTATTAGCAGAAGGAGGGGAAGGACATTTGCTGATCAGAGGAAACCCACAGATATGCAGCACACACTGCACAGATGGATCTGCTTCCCACTATTTTCACTTAATATAGTATACTCATCACATTTCATGTCATCAAGTATTCTTTGAAAATCTGTTATTTTATTGCCACATAATGTTCTACTTTATGTGGACACTGTATTAGTTATCTATTGCTGTGTTACAAATTACCTCAAAATTTAGCAGCTTAAAACAAAACAAAAAAATATGTATCTATTTTCTCACAGTTTCTGAAGGTCAGTATTCTCAGAGTGGCTCAGTTAGGTAGTTCTGGTCCAGGGTCTGTCATGAGGTTGCATTCTAGCTGTCCACTGGAGCTAGTCTTTGAAAACTTGACTGGGGCTGGAAGATCCTCTTCCAAGCTCACTCCCATGGCTGTTGGCTAGGGGCTTTGTTTCCTCATCAAGTGGACCTCTCCACAGGGCTGATGATAACATGGCTTCCCCCAAGTGAGAGATCCATGAAAGAAGACTAAAAGATGGTGGGGAAGTGCTGGTGGTGGTGGGGTGGATGTAGGGGTGTGTGGGGGGAGGAGGGGGAGGGGCTATGGGGAGGGAGAAAAGAAAGTTGCAGTTTTTTTATAACTTAATCTTGGACATGAAATATCATCACATTTGCTTTATTCTGTTGGTTCACACAGACCCACCCTGGGGCAATGTGAAGAGGCTACACAGAGCTGTGACTACCAGGAGGTGGAGATCATTGGGGGCCATCTTAGAGGCTGCCAACCACAGACACCATTTCTTGTTGTCCGATAATTAGGTTGGTTCCAGTTTGTCAAGAGTTAAACTTATCTATAATGAGCATCTAGTATAGCAAGCATTATGTTTAAAATTGGGAAAATATTTTATTTTTTTTAAAGGAATTAAGAGCAATTGTTGAGAACCCTTATGATCAACACAAACAAAATTATATTTTGGCCAAAAGAGGAGATTCTCTATTGTTCTAAAGAGAACTTGTGAATCTGTTGAGCTTACACATGCAAATGGCAGGTATATAAGTGTTTCGCTCTGTGGTAAAGCCTCTGGGCCACCATCATATCCTCTCAGCACACCTCTGATTTCAGGGGCAGCTGTGATGGGCAGGTATGACTCATTTTTGGCTCTGGCCTTATGTCTTTCCATATTCTACCCGGGCTTTCTCCTATGCCCCAGAGCTTGTCTGGCTCCTGCTGAGTGCAGCTCAGAAGTGCTAAAGAGTTAAAGGCCTGGGACAACCCTTGGAGAATCTATCATAGTATTTATTCCACCCTCTATCTTTCAGGAGAACCACTGAAGGGAAAATTCTGCCCACTACGCTACTCAGAAGTCCCGGCAGAACTGAGCGTCAGTGGTCTATGGCAGGGACCTCAATAACACACCTTTATGTGAACTCCTCCACCTTTCCTATCTCACCAAGCCTGCTTACTCCTGTTTCCTGCGATAACCTCTCCAATAAACTCCTGTACCAAGTGCTTCACTCCGGGTCTGATTTCAAGGGCATACTAAATAAATCAGCATTGTTTTAGAATTATATAGCAATCATCTTGTTGAATTAAACTGTGGAGTCCCAGAAAAGACCCAGGATTCTTTGCTATCCTATGAAGTACATGCAGCATGATATATATATATATATATATATATATACACACACACACACACACCCTGTCTTACTGTGCTTTTTGGGTTAAAGAAACATCATTTCCTTATTTCCTTTACTAAACACATTACAACAAGCTACATTAATATATGCTAATAGAAACCACTGCTTCCCTGATAATTTTCTAAGCTATATATTTCAAACTATCACAATAGTTTCTCCTCCAGAAAAAAGGGAGTAGTTAAGATCCACCATCTGTGGCATCTTCTCTCCTGGGAAGTCAAGGTTTCTAACTCCTTTGGCAGGTCAAGGCCAGTAAGGAGTGGGATGTCTCCATTTAAGCAGGAAGGGCTTACACTGACTGCACCATCACTGGCTGAGATGTGGAACACACCAAAGCTACTGTTCAGGACAATTTCCAACTTCGTGATGTGTCAATCCTAATAAAGTACAAAAAACAGTCTGAAGTCCTGTGAGTTGGCCATGGACCAACCCCCAGCACTTTATGTAGAATCCCATTGCTGGGGATGTGGCTTCAAGTCAAATCTAAATTACCCTGGGTTTATGGGAGGAAGAGAGGCAAGGCATCTGCTCCATCAATGTCCTTTGTCCTTTCTGTACACATTTTTACAAGTTATGTGTATGCCTTACTTTATGTAATAGAAATCTAAATGAAAAAGTTTTGAGCAAATCATATCACTGTTTAAAATGACTATACTTGGGGCGCCTGGGTGGCTCAGTCGTTAAGCGTCTGCCTTCGGCTCAGGTCATGATCCCGGGGTCCTGGGATCGAGCCCCGCATCGGGCTCCCTGCTCAGCGGGAAGCCTGCTTCTCCCTCTCCCACTCCCCCTGCTGTGTTCCCTCTCTCACTGTCTCTCTCTCTCTCTCTATCAAATAAAAAAATAAAATCTTAAAAAAATAAAATGATGATACTTAACTCTAAACTCATCAAGTTATGTATGTACAGGTTTTTGTATGTAAATTTTTTGAAAATAAAATCACTATAAAAATGGAGGAGGAAGGTGTTTATTTACTCATGAGAAGATGGAATAGCATTAGATTTAGATTTTATTCTCATTAAAATTTTCAACATTTGAAAAGGGTGCTAGCCAGTCTTTGGTCCAGCTGTCTGGTAAAATATTTGTGTCAGAACTTAACTGAAAACACATTCCCGAGGGACTTGGCAGAACTATATCTATAAACTTGCTGTGACTCTGTATGTATTAAAAAGTTAAGATGAATGTATAAGAAAACACTAATATTTAAACACTGAATATTTTAGTGAAGTAAAAAATACTTCTATCATGTAAGGACCCAGTCTGATTTATGTTTGGATTTTTCACGTATTAGATTTTCTGCTGAATCACAAATTATCTGTATTACTAAAATGAATTGACATAATTTTAGCTAAAGCAAAACAAAACAAAACAAAAAAACCAAAAAAACCCCACCAAACAAAAAACCTTGGGAGTCTAGTAAATATTTGTCCCATGAGGGTAGGCAAATGAATATAAGAGGTTTTTTTTTTTTGAGATACAATTTTTTTAGCGTCCCCATGACTAATTTATATTTTCAATTACACATATAAATACATTTGGCATATTTTTCCTTGCAAAAATACAATTAACTTGAACATATGGGACACTTGTACCACAGCATGGACTAAAAAATTCAAACGGATGTCATTGGAATACCAAGAAATGGCATGTTTGTTTAAGCATAGTAAAATTCAACATAATCACTTTAGCCTAAATTATATTCTAAATTTATATATTTATATATATAAATATATATTTATATATTCAATAAAATACATATATATTTTTATTGAAATATATATGTATATATATTTTTTATTGAAGTATAGTTGACATTGAAACACAATCTTAAAGAAACTTCTCAGGCTCCATTGCCACTTTCAAGGAAACTTGGGTATCTGAAATCCCAGATTAAGAGCCCCTGGCTTAGGTCATTCTTCTATTTCTTGAAAGTTCATCTGGATCGTTTGGTGCAAATCAAGCAATTCTGGTAATCCAGAATTATCTCCCTTCCAATATCCGACTACCTGGTAACCTAAAGATCATAAAACGATCTCGGACAGAGGGCCTTGACCTCTGGGAGATGAGTTCATGTCAAGTCCATGCTGGAGGTTACTCCTTGACCAGTGGATTCTGCAGGGAAAATACTTGATTAGATCGAAGTTTCCACTTGTGAGGTCAGTTGGCCTCTCCCTGACATAACATGCTACATACATATGCATGTGCACACACACACAAACACACACACATGCACCACACACATACGCATACACTTTGTGCTTAGGCGTAGGAAAATGGACCTGAA
Organism: Phoca vitulina; assembly: GCF_004348235.1. NCBI lineage: Eukaryota > Metazoa > Chordata > Mammalia > Carnivora > Phocidae > Phoca > Phoca vitulina. The sequence goes on along the minus strand of NW_022589720.1, from coordinate 33,507,449 downwards.
CACACACACTAAGTATAGGCCTATAATGTGCTTTTTCATGTTTGACATCTAATGATTCCAGATGTGTGCTATCCCAGAGAAGAGCTAAATATCCGGACAAATAGTCTCTCCTTTTTTCTCATTGAAGGCTAAACACTGAATTCACCAATTTCTTAAAAAGATTTATTTATTTATTTTAGGGAAAGAGCATGAGCACAGGAAGGGGCAGAGGGCGAAGGAGAGAGAGAATCTTCAAGCAGACTCCCTGCTCAGTGTGGAGCCTGACGCAGGGCTTGATCCCAGGACCCAGAGATTGTGACCTGAGCTGAAACCAAGGGTCAGATGCTTAACTGACTGAGCCACCTAGGTGCCCCTGAACTCACAATTTTTATAGTGAAGCCACATTATTTTTTGCTACGTCTAACACTCAGATTTTTGAGTAGTTGGCTTTAGTCCTAAAAATAAAATTTATGAGTTTTTTCCCTTCCAGTCCTCCCTTTAGAAAACATCCAAAGAGAGTTCATTTTGCATTTTGGGTAGTAAATTTAAGATTAAAATCATTCAAAAACAATGTGTGAATATGTGTCTTGGTTGATAGAGCAGCAGATGGAAATCCAGCATAAAATCTGTCAACGGCGCCCATACCATTTGTTTCAGCAGCTTTGGTTTTGTTCTGTTAACTCTCTGGATGTTGACCAAGGGTCAGTTGTTAGAATCTGATATTGAATAAATTTTCAGGGTTATTTTTCTTCCTCTTGTCTCATTTTTTTTTTTTAATTTTGGAGTCATTGTATAAAGATTATTAGACCCGTACTCTCCCAGCAAGGATGCTGCCTCCCAAGGCTTCTGTTTCTGCCCCAAGGACAGCTCTGCTGCACTTTGCCTGTCACTTTCTGTGCTCCTTCTACTGACCCTGAGTCCTTATTTAGAAGGTCAAATGCTTGAGAGAGAACTTGATAAGACAGCCAAGAGGGACGTGATGGTCTGAGCTCTCTGGTCTCCTCTGGCCTTTGATCTGGATCCCCATGTGCTCTTGAGTTTAGCAGGCCGCAGAATTACCAAAGAGGGGAAGCAAACTGGCCTTTGCCTTCTCCTCAGAAAGGTCCTCTTTCCCACATTCCCTGGGCCCTCAAGCTTTCTCCAGCAATCTGAAGTGCAATGCCTCAACACAGCTTAATTAATGATGACAGCAAGCGGCACTGTGTACCTATGGTGTTGGGGGGCACGCACTAGCGATATTATATGCTATCTCATTTCATGCTCAAGTAACAGATGCAGATTATTACTTTAATTTATGGGTGATGAGGTCATCTACACAACTCTCTGGGTAGAACTTTTTCCTAAAGCCTGTGTCCCATGCCCATAGGCTGCTTTTTGAATGCCCAAATAAGAGTAGAAGCTACCATTTATTGAAGGTCTGTTAAAGTCCCAGGCATTAAACCAATTAATAAATAAAAGTAAATAAAGTCTCAGGCCTTTTAACAGCAGCCTGAGATAGGTTATCTAACTCAGCTTATTCCTTACCACCCTATTAGTCAGCTAGCATTACACCATTTGCTTATGAGAAAATTGTTGCCCAAAGAGTTTGAATTGCCCAGTCACCTGGCTAGTAAAAGAGAAAATATTCAAACCCAGTTTTCCCAATTGAAGGAAAAACATTGCCTTTCCAAGGCTATTAATTATGACCTTGCTTTCTTAGCTAAAAATTAATACATGAATTGAAATCAGGTTCAGTGTGCAATGGCGCCCTCTAATAGAATATTTGAAGTCATGATTGTCTTAAATGAATGGGAGACATGTTGACTGAACCCTATTTCACAGTGACCTCTTGTCCTATCTCCCACATGCCCCAACCTGGTAGAAATCAACTAGCTGTTAGGAAGGAAGCAACGAGATGAAATAAGTCATCCCAATCAGGCTGCTGTGTTTGTTGAGTTGTGTTTTGTTTCCCTCTGTGGTGTGAGCAACAGATGGCCTTAAATTATGGAATGCTTCAAAGATTTTCCTGTTTTCCCATCACTGTTTTTATGTGGAATTTTAATATATATGATTGCTAACTTGACAAGAACTCTATCTTTTCCTTTCTTCTCTCTTCTTGAGCAACATACAAAAGGTCCAAGTTTCCTAACGGCCTCCCCCAGCCGGTTCCAAGCCTACCTTCCTCTGTATTCTAGACAATGCAACACCATGTGATTTCTTGTCAATTTATTTTTTCCCTTTAATAATCAGCTTTGTAAAGGAAGGTAATTTACCCTGAACTGAACCTCTAATTGGTGGGTTTCTTGCTGGTGCAGTTTTCTGATTCCTCTGAAATCACATACTGGGTGGGCATCTATGCAGCCCAGGAGTAAAGTAAAAACTGGTGGAAGGAAGAGAGGGAGAGTCCATGAGCTCCGCAGGGGAGGAGGTGACAAATCCAGGGATGCTGAGACCTCCCCACCCCCATTCAGTTATCTTCTGGATTATACATGAGGCAGGTGGCCCGGGCCCTGAGGGGTCTTAAAGTAATGGCTTGGTGGTCTCCTCACCAAGATGGCTTCCCCTGGACTGACTCCTGGTTTCTGACCCCAGGGTAGACTAAGACTTGTGCCCATCCACTTCCTGTTTTCAGCTTGACCATGAGCTCTGCTTCCTCTTTGACCTCTGTGGACTGAGGAAGAGGAAAGTTGACTCCCCAGAGGAAACAGAAGCTGGGCTGAGTCCAGAGACTTAAGTGAGGCTGAGCACTTCTCACTGGAGTGGAGAGTGGACATCCTGAGGGTAGATTCTGGATCTTAGAGGTTTGAGACTCTGGGGGCCGAGGAAAGGACACCGGAGAAAAAAGGCAATCTAACAGACCAATAGGATCTGGTAAAAGAGGTTGCAGCATTATGATTAGGGGACCTGCATCCCAGACCCAGTGAAGCAGGTGAAGAGGGTGACATTTCTGTCCACACACTGGTCCACGAGGGTGCCCTCAAAACCTCAAGGATCAGAGGTTTTTATTAAAATTTTATACCAAATTATTAACTTTAGATATGTTGATCTTCCAATTCATTCAATACTCAAATTTTCTAAGTTGTTTTTGCTGTTTATTCATTTCTGGGCACCTTTTCACAAGGGTAGGGAGAAAGGGCATGAACACATCACAGCACCCCCCCCACCCCGGCAACACAGGCATATTTACTCTTGATAAACCACTGATATCAAACTCAAGTGGGCACAGGCGACCTGTGTTTGGTCAAGTCTCTGAAGCTGACTTTCCTCTTTTGTAAGTGTGGGAGAAAATACCTGCCTTGTCTTTTTTATAGGATGTTGTGAGAATTAAATGGGTTAGTAAGTTTTTGTTTGTTTTTTTTCAACAGATATTTTTCAAAAGCTTATCTTGTGTCCACCCTCGTCCAAACTTTGGAGTTCTCAGTGATAGACAAGGACCCTGATAGCAGGGCACTGGCCGTGTGTAGTGCATCAGTGGTTTCCAATCTTTTAGAAAACATTTTTTAGTTTTTTTTTTAATTATTTATTTTTTAAAATAATCTCTCTCTCTCTTTTAAATTTTTTTTTTTTAAGATTTTATTTATTTGCGAGAGAGAGAATGAGAGACAGAGAGCATGAGAGGGAGGAGGGTCAGAGGGAGAAGCAGACTCCCTGCCGAGCAGGGAGCCTGATGTGGGACTCGATCCCGGGACTCCAGGATCAGGACCTGAGCCGAAGGCAGTCGCTTAACCAACTGAGCCACCCAGGCGCCCCTCTCTCTCTCTTTTAAAGACTTATTTATTTTAGAGAGAGAGAGACAGCACAAGTGGGTGGGGCAGACAGAGAAAGAGAGAGAGTGGGGGGAGGGGCAGAGGGAGAAAGGGAGAGAGAATCTCAAGCAGACTCCACGCTGAACTTGGAGCCTGATGTGGGGCTTGATCCCGGGACCCTGAGATCATGACCTGAGCCGAAACCAATTGTCTGACGCTTAACTGACTGCACCACCCTTATAAAACATTTTTTTAAATTGGGTAACCCTTTGTTGATGGGATGACTTATTTGTAGTAATCTTGTCTGGAAATCACCATGTAAAATAAGTAAAAAGGAAATAACAGCAGAAGCTAAAGTTCTGCTTGCTCATCCCAGCCCCAGTTTCCCAGGGAACTTTGGGACTACTGTTTGAGAACTACCTCAGTCAATTTCTTCACACATACAAGAGATACAGATTGGAGACACGATGACTCCCAAATTTGCAAATACTCTGTGTAGATAGATGCTGCTGGTGTCCACCCAGACCCGCTGTGCTGGCCGGAGAACCAGCCTATCTGCAGGGAGGGTCGGCCACTCACAGCTCATAGCTGACCCCTGATCCAGAACTTTGTCCAGGTCCCACAGAGCGCTCTGAAGCTGGAAGAGCACCAGAGAGTTTCTCTATCTTGAGTCAAAGGAAGGAGGTGTCCCTTAGCGTCTCTGGACAAATAGGTTCCCCAAAGCCAAGGACAAAGTGTTTGCAAATACAGGTATTTGCAAGGACAGGATAGGACTCTTGTGGGACTGAATGATACATGAGCTGCAAAGCATTTGAAAAATTTACCATTTCTGTTAAAAACATTTTCAGTCTAATACTTCTACAGTTTTTTGGTTACTGTTATATTTTAGTTCAGTCTTGAAATTAGAATCCTTACACATAATATGGCTTTTATGCAACAAGTCTTGAATTTAGAATCCTTACACATAATATGACTTTTTGGCCTTTGAGCCAAAAACCTGATGTTGATATGCAACATGTTTTTGTCTCTCTCTCCGACACGACCCTGTCAGGGAAATGTAGGCCCTGACCCTTAGCTATTTGGCAACCTGGTCTCCTTGTCAGTGTAAGCTGTTTTGCTAATAGCATTAAAAAGTATCTGCAGGGCACCTGGGTGGCTCAGGGGGTTGAGTGACTGACTCTTGATTTTGGCTCAGGTCGTGCTCTCAGTGTCGTAGGATGGAGCCCCGTGTCTGGCTCTGCGCTGGGCGTGGAGCCTGCTTAAGATTCTCTCTCCCTCTCCCTCTGTCCCTACCCCCCCAACCCCTGTGGCTCTCTCTGTCTCTAAAAAACATAAAAATAAATAAGTAAAAGGTGTCTGCAGTAACCCAGTAGAAAGGAGGAGGGACCCACCCGACTCCCACACCATGTGCCAAGCCAGCTCACAATGTCCTGCATCTTTGAGGAGGGACAATTGACAACTGTAGGAAACATGATGAAACGTGCAACAAGATAGTACATGATGTGTACATGACATTACTTAACTTAGGAAACCTGTCACAGCTCTATGTGGCGACAGGGTAAACATCATGTGTGCATGGGTCCGCATGCGAGGGTGATTTTAAATACTGAAAACAAGCAAAATACGTGGATTGTACAGATCCACTCTGGCATTAGATTGTTCCTTCTCCTCTCAGTCTGTCTCTGTTATGATGAGAGTAGATGTGGAGGTGGGTGCATGTGTCAACCTAAGCTGGGGGTGGCTGGGCTCCTGTCGCCCGAGCGCCGATGGCCCTTGTTCTGCAGCAGCCGATCTGAAGGCAGCTCCCGGGCAGCCAGAGGGTCTGCTGGTGCTTCTCTGAGCCCGGGGGAGAGCCCCGCAAGAGGGGACGAGAAATCTCCTCCTAAATGCTGTAGTTCCATCTCAAATTGAAATGCCACTTGGATTGTCAGGAAACATTCAAATAAATTCTCAATCGAATAAAACTGTGAAAAGAATCGTTTTTGGTCAGAAAACATGTGTTGATCTTTCTAAAGGCCAGCAAACGTGGATAAACCTCTGATTTATCTGATGCAAGACTCCATGGTTTTGACTTGATTTTTCTAAGAATTTGAAATGAAATCATTTCATTGAGATAGAAAGGAAGTGGTTAATTGACCCCCTCTCAGAATCCAGTCTTCAAGGGAAAGGGAAAGGAGGAGCCAACGCATATATTGGCAATACTCGCCCCTGTCTGAGTCCCTGGGAAGGTGGAGAGGTTTTAACGGACCCCGTTGGCTCCCTTGGCAAAGCAAAACCCGACAGAGATGGTGTTTACAAGTTCCTTTCTGAAAAGTAATACAAAAAGATCAGAAAGGTCTGTTTTGAACACTGTCTGACTTGGTTTTCAGAAGCTGCTGTGTTTTCATTCACCTAAGATGCTTTTTAAAAAAAATTTTATTATGTTATGTTAATCACCATACATTACATCATTAGTTTTTGATGTAGTGTTCCATGATTCATTGTTTGTGCATAACACCCAGTGCTCCATGCAGAACGTGCCCTCTTTAATACCCATCACCAGGCTAACCCATCCTCCCACCCCCCTCCCCTCTAGAACCCTCAGTTTGTTTCTCAGAGTCCATAGTCTCTCATGGTTCGTCTCCCCGTCCCGATTTCCCCCTCATTTTTCCCTTCCTACTATCTTCTTCTTTTTTTAACATATAATGTATTATTTGTTTCAGAGGTGCAGGTCTGTGATTCAACAGTCTTGCACAATTCACAGCCCTCACCATAGCACATACCCTCCCCAATGTCCATCACCCAGCCGTCCCATCCCTCCCACCCCCCACCACTCCAGCAACCCTCAGTTTGTTTCCTGAGATTAAGAATTCCTCATATCAGTGAGGTCATATGATACATGTCTTTCTCTGATTGACTTATTTCCCTCAGCATAATACCCTCTATAATGCAGCCATCAAAAAACCCGAAATCTTGCCATTTGCAACGACGTGGATGGAACTAGAGGGTATTATGCTGAGCGAAATAAGTCATCTAAGACGCTTTTTAGAGGTGCACTGTGGAGGTGAACCAGAGAAAGTTCCTCTGGCGGGCATGTAGGGGGAAGGGGCCCCACGGTTGGCAAGCAACACGACATACACGTTGTTAAACCAGTAAGCATACGCAAGGCTATGAAGGGCTGCTTTCACCGCCGGCCGCTGGGCTGCTTGGGGTGAGGAGAGCTGGCCCTCCTCCTTGTCACCGGGGACGGGAGAAGGAGGCACACCATGTACCCGAGGAAACGGTTCATGAACGGTCTGCACTTTGTCTTGGGAGATTCCTTAGCGAGTAAGCAGAGTCAGCATGTTGACCATTTAAGGCTCGCTGATTTTCTTTTCATGACTGTGTGACTGGTACATTTTTTTTTTTTTTTTAAATCAGAGGTTTAAAGTACCAGTATTACTAATGGAAAAACTGGATGGAAGAACGTGGTTTGGACTAAATGCCAAAACACAGCTTCCTTCTCTTTTCCCTTTGAATCGTGTTAACCCATTTAGCTATCGAGAGTTGAAAAAGAGCCAGTGGAAAGGTAGCTGGGGCTGCCAGCGAGGGAGGAGGGTGGGAGCCTGCCTCTGGGCCCCAGCAGGGGGAGCCAGGGAAGGAGGCGGGCAAGGAGGAGAAGCAGGGCCTTGTTTAGTCCTGCCCATGGATTGTTTCTTTGTTTTTGTTTTTGTTTTTTGCTCAGTTGTCCCACCGCTAGGATAGGGGAATGAATATCCTCCTCCTTTTCCTGGTAGTCTCCTTTTGTAGCGGCCACACACACCACTGTACGATGTTGGTGTGTTCCTTGGGCAAGTTACTTAATTTTCTGGTTCCTCATCTGTAAAAAGGAAATGATCATAGTCCTTAAGCATCCTGAGGATTCCTTGAGATAATCCACTGAAAGCCCTTAGAACTGTGTCTAGCAACAGCAGGTTCCCAGCGAAGGCTGAAAAACATCACTGCTCCTACTGCTGATAACCTCTTTGGATTTCCCCCAGGCCCTTTGATCACCGACTTGGGGTGAGGGAGGCCATGGGTATAAGCAGCTAACTGGGAAGTGGAGAAAAAGAATTTGTCAACAGAATCCTCTTCTTTTTGGAAATTCCTGGAGATGGTAAGGTCAGTGGCAATGGTTGATTAGGAGACCATCTAATAAGCACTGAAGACCTAATGATAAGGGGCCCCTTCAATCTGTTGACTGCACCACACAGACATGGTAGTTAGGCCTGCAGATCTGCAGCGGGCCATACGTAAGAAAGAAATTATTCGGGGCACCTGGGTGGCTCAGTCGGTTAAGCGTCTGCCTTCAGCTCGGGTCATGATCCTGAGGTCCTGGGATCAAGACCCATGTCAGGCCTCCTGCTCAGGTGGAGGTCTGCTTCTCCCTCTCCCTCTGTCTCTCCCCCTGCTTATGTGCTCTCTCTCTCTCATTCTCTCTCTGTCAAATAAATAAGTAAGATCTTTTTTTCTTTAAAGAAAGAAATTATTCCTCCAGAAGCGGAGAGGAGCTGTGTACATAGGGAACGGGAGTAAAAGGTGTGGGAACACCTCTAGAAGGTTAGGATTAGCACCAAAAATCTTGACTTGCAGAGAAAACCCACCCTGGCTTGGCCTGAGGCTGTGGGACTGACTTCACTTCCCCCAGGAGGCTTGAGAATTTGAGCAGATTCACTTCCCCCAGGAGGATTGACAACTTGAGCAGAGTAAAACTGGTCAAAGTAGCAGGACTTTGTAGGGAGAGTTTTGAGATAGAAAGGACTATGGCCAGAGATGAGGCCGAGAAATCCTTGCTATCACTTCCACCATCGACAGAAAATATTTACTAAATCTCTAGACAACTTTTATCTCATAAGCAATATACCCCTGGATTTTGAAACCAGACTGTTCACATGGAATAATCTTAGTTGTATAGTGTTCTTATTGTAATTATTCCAATTATAGCAAAAGCTTTTATTTCTAAGTCACTGACTGAGTGGAAATGCATGATGAATCCATCTGCACCGAGGAGAAATGCATAGGAGAAATAGGGCAAAGCTTACAATGTTGAGGTCTTTGTCCCCCAACATGGAATTCACCTTCAGCCCCTGTGGCATAGAATGAGCAATGTGTTCATTAAACCACATACATTCAGTTCCCGAGCACTCAAGGAAACTGCCTTTCCCGGTGCTTTGGGACTGTACGATTAGTTGTGGTCAACAGAACATTAGCAGAAGTGACACAAGCCCCTAACATCTGCAGATCTTCAATTCTCTCCTCCTTTTCAGGAGGAGAGCCATTGTTGGAAGGGAACCTGTATCCCGAGTCAAAGCTTAGAAGAAATCCACCCGGGAAAGCCACCTAACCAGCATCAGATTGCAAAATGCACTAGAAATAAAACAGCTTGGGGCACCTGGGTGGCTCAGTGGTTAAGCGTCTGCCTTGGGCTCAGGTCATGATCCCAGGGTCCTGGGATCGAGCCCCGCATCGGGCTCCCTGCTCCCGGAAGCCTGCTTCTCCCTCTGCCACTCCCCTTGCTTGTGTTTCCTCTCTCGCTGTGTCTCTCTCTGTCAAATAAATAAATAAAATCTTTTTTAAAAAAGAAATAAAACTCCTGTATTAAGCCACTGAAGTTTTAGGATTGTTTGTTATAGAAGCTAGTAGCATTAATGACCCTGACTAGGACAGCCTCAGACAGCAAAAGTGACCAATGTGGAAATCTTTTATTTTTTCTTTTCTTTTTAAATTTTTAAAAAATATTTTATTTATTCATTTGAGAGAGAGAGAGACAGAGAGAGCACAAGCAGGGGGAGAGGCAGAGGGAGAGAGAGGGTAGGGTCCCCTCTGAGCAAGGAGCCCGATGTGGGGCTCCATCCCAGGACCCTGGGATCATGACCTGAGCCCAAGGCAGGCGCTTAACCGTCTGAGCCACGCAGACATCCCCCAATGTGGAAATCTTATTATTAAAATAGCCATGGCATTTCACAGCAATAATGATTTGTTTTGCCTTAAGAGTTTCCCGTTAAAGTACAAATATAGAAATACAATATATTATGTGATCAAAAGGCATGATGACATTTGCTGAAGTCAGAGACACGTGGGAATGCATAGATTTAACCATTTACTCGGTATTGAACAAGTGTCTACTGTGTACTTGGCAATGGGCTGGATGCCAGAGGTACTGGCAGTTTTTCTGACTGGTAGTTTGTGAAGGGCTTGTCTACTAGGATAGAGATGTTATTTATTATTATTATTATTTTACGTAATCTGTACACCCAATGTGGGGCCCGACGACCCTGAGATCAAGAGTTGCATATTGTACTGATGGAACCAGCCAGGTGCTCCTAGGATGGAGATGTTTTAGATCTAAATGAGAAACTTCCACTTTCTGGCATGCCTCCTCCCTAGTTTTTATTCCTCAGTCACACCCAGGAAAGACAAGGAAAGAATGCCAAACTATGAAACTCTGGACTCGCCCTTTGTAGCCATGTAAGTGGAGACAAGTCCTTGGTTGAGAAGCCCTGAGCTGGGAGTGGGGAAGAACAGGGAACCTTACGTACCCAAGAAGGTAGGAGAGGACTCGACTCATTTATGGTAAGATAGGAGCCAGGATGACTTAGAGGGAGCTTGGGATTCCCCGGAGTTGGGACCGGTTAGAAGGTCTCATGTCTAACAATGTTCATTCTATATTCAAACAAAAGCAGCATGATTTCTCCCACCTATCAGCAGATGTCCTTTGAAATTCTTTCAGCTGTCTCAGTATGATGGAGATTCTGAATAATGGACGTGAGTGGCTGAAGCAGAATTTTGAAATATTACATGAGCAAATTCCATATTTATAGAAAGATAGAAAATCACCTTGGTGTAGACATTCGTTTCACTTTTATGAATGAGATCATTGGAGTGGCCTCCTCATAATTGTCAAAGATGAGAGTAGAATGCACTTATATCCTAGGAACGGGATCTGAACTTTTGATGTGATGAAGAGAGCCCCTTTCTTGCCTGGAACTTGCAGAGTTCTGGAGAAGGGGAGACCAGTTGCACAAAGAGATCAGGCCTTCTTACAAGGAATGGGACTGACCAACACTGGCTCCCTGTGAGGTGGGTGAGGGAAACCTGAACGAGAATCTGTTGGACACCGTGGACCCCAAGGCAGACCTTGCCAGGAGGACAGAGGATTCTAGCCTCAATGTGGGGGTCTAAGGGTTTTGTGTCAGGGCTGGTTTCAGGACAGTGTGTGTTGAAGGCAGGAACCCCTCTAGATGACATACATTGGCAGGGTTTCAAGCCTTTGCAGAACAAACTTGCTGGGCACCAGAGGCTGGAAAAGAAAGGAAAAAAAAGAAAGAAAAGAAAAAAAAAAGAAGAGAAAGTTCTCACCGGATTTTTATTCAGAATAGTTTGCAGGAGGTTGTATGGGATGCACATACTGTAAAGGAGTACAGGATTGCGGCTGTGGTGAAACAGACAATTTGATGGGCAGCCTTTACATAAACGGATACGCGGTGTGTCTGCATGATCACGGTCATGCTTTACAGCGGTGGTAATGATACCCGATCGCTGGAGCCGAGCCCAGCTGATCAGGATGATCACAGACCACAGACGGGCCGCTCGCCATCTTCGCTGACATGCTGGGCACATCACCATTCCTGCTTGCCATTCTCTATCACCAACTGACTGTGGTGATAGAGGCACTGCGGTTACCTGCCCTTCAAGGATGCCAAGAAGCAGGAATGAAAAGGGCGCTTTCTGGGCCCCAGGGTCTCGGGGTGTGGTCTGCGGCAGGATGGAGGGAGTGCGGGGCCTTTCACGATTCACTTCTCCCTCCACACAGCACAACCTACGAAGCAACCATACCTGGATTTTCCCAGGAAATAAACAACTGTTATTTCCTTAAAGTCTTCCTTAATTCTCTGGAACAAGAAGCAGCCACCAAGTAGGTAGGGCCTGGGATAGGGGCCGCTCTCTTTTCTACTCCCCTCCTCAATATAAAAATATAGATCTATTTTTCTGTGGCTCTTCCTCCCCAAGAAAGATAGATTATTACCCCAACTGTGTCTTTACCCACCCCAGTGAGAAGATCAGAGACTATCAGGTGGGCCGGCTTCTCAGGGCCTCAGCCCAAATACACCAGAGTTCATCTCTTCAAATACCACGTACCACCCATGTTGTCTCAAATACCTGAACTTCTACCCGGGAGAACATTCCTCTGCTGTTTAAGCCCAATGTGACCCTTATTACAAAATGACAAAGTTCCCCCAGATGGTCTTCCGATTTCCCTAAACTTACCAGATCTCTGTTCACGACCATCGACCCCAATCTAAACAGGAAGCAAACAGGGCGCCTGGGTGGCTCAGTTGGTTAAGCGACTGCCTTCGGCTCAGGTCATGATCCTGGAGTCCCTGGATCGAGTCCCGCATCGGGCTCCCTGCTCAGCGGGGAGTCTGCTTCTCCCTCTGACCCTCCCCCCTCTCATGTGCTCTCTCTCTCTCATTCTCTCTCTCTCAAATAAAAATAAATAAAATCTTTAAAAAAAAAAAAATAAAAAAAAATAAACAGGAAGCAAACAGAGTGCAGTTGCTGATATTACACAATAGTGAACTTAAAGTCTTGTAAGAAAAACAAAACATGTACAGATCTGACCTAATGTACAAATAACAGTACATACATACTATGTGTTATAGGATTTCATTCTTTACATTGTGGCTTTTTATATGTACCTAATTTGATTCTCTAACTTCTCCGTAACATGCTTATTATTAGTGTCTAAGGATTACACATTACCCTTAATTTTGTCATAAAATATAATGCTTGTATATCACAATGGACACTGCGGTTACCCGCCCTTCTTCTGGTAACCACTCCATAATTCATTTGTATTTGTGGCTCCTCATGGACTTTTTAGAACAGGGTTTCTCACCTGGGAGCTATTTTGCCCCCACTCCAGGGATTATTGGCAATGTCTGGAGACATTTTCAGTTGCTGCAATTGGGATCGAGGTGCTTCTGGCAACTTGTGGGTCGATCCCGGGAATGCTTCTAAACGTGTGACGATGCACAGGACAGTCTCTCACATCAAAGAATTATCTGTCACAAAATGTCACTAATGCACAGAGAAGTTAACTCCATGGCTGGATCTAGCAGTGGGGCGCATGGTTCAAGCCTAGCTGAAAAATCACAATCCCATGTCCTTGCAAGACTTAAGGGTTCTGGGTGAACACATGACCATGAATGATCAATGAATCAGAAGAAAACATTTTCTGAGGGTTTCTGGTGAAGAGAAGCTTCCACACTCTTTTGAGAAGGATTTTGAAATTGACTCTCGATGGTTCACTTTCCAGCCAAGATGGAGTAGCAGGAACACTTTTACTTTCCTGCTGGAAATTATTAAAAAACAGGAAAAAATATATATGAAACAAGGATTTTAAGATTTTGGACATCAGATTGTGCAGGACAGTAATTCCTGAGAAAGGAGAACAGCTGAAAGAAACAGAGTATCAGTGAGCTACGGAACAACTCAAGTAACCTAATTATATGTTATTGGATTAACTGGGGTGGGAAGGGGGATCAAAAAATAAAGAAATAATCGCTGAAATTTTTCCAAATTTGATTTAAAAAAACAGAAACTCAAGATCTAAGAATCTCAGTAAGCTGTGAGCACAAGAAAAAAGAAAAGGGAGAGAATATATCACTACAGTGAAAGTAATTTATATCAGTAGTGGAAATCTGTAAATTATTTTTATTTAAAAGAGGTCTGGATGAAGTTTTGAAGAGACTGTTTTAAATAAATTGCTTTTCTCCTCTAAGCCAGTACTGCAATGAGACTAGTTTGATTTCTGTTTTAGCAGAACTCAAAACTAGCTTGGATATTGAATAGGTCTCGTTGTTCCGCTAATGGATTATTCATCTTGGTCACATGTTGGGGCCAGACCAGTCTTGGGATTGTTGACAAGCAGGATGAGGACACACCCAGCATGTTGGCAAAGATGTCAGGCAGCATGTCTGTGATCGTCCTGATCAGCTGGGCTTGGCTCTGGCGATCATCAATCTTTATAACCGATATAAAGCATGGCTGTGATCATGGCGACACACTGTGTATCAGTTTATGACAATTGTCCAATTAGACTATGAACATGATACATGTAGACTGACAGAGACTTGGAAAGGACTTTGAAAGGCTAGGATTACTCTTCCAGGAGAATCTAAGTGATAATTACCAACTAGAGCATGGAGGTCACTGGGACCTGGTGGGACGGGCTAGGACTGTTGCTGGGAGGTTGGTTCACCTGCTCAAAGTTTAGATGGCCTTCAAGGATGCGGCGCTTACAGAAACAGAAAGGAAAATATCCTCTACTTCTGCTTCTGCAGGAGAGAAGGCCCTGCCTAGACAAAACTGAGTTCTGCTAGGTTAGCTTCCTTATTCAGTGAAGGTTCAGTAATTATGGAGTATGTGATCAAGTAAGAACTGTCAATTAAAAGCACCAGAATCTTACTCTTCACACACACAAAAAAACAAACCAAAAACAACTTAATTGTAATTTTTAGACACATACCTATGGAGCTAACAAATATTAATATTTTGTCATATTTCCTGTAGATCCTTTTTTTTTTTTAAGATTTTATTTATTTATTTGAGAGAGAGCACGCACAAGAGAGCACAGGAGTGTGGGGTGGGGAGTGGGAGAGGGAGAAGCAGACTCCCTGCTGAGCAGAGAGTCCGATGCGGAACTCGATCTCAGGACCCTGGGATCACCACCGCAGCTGATGGCAGACCCTTAACTGACTGAGCCACCCAGGCGCCCAATCCTTCTTTTTGTCTATAGAAATTAATCACACCTATAATTAGTCACATCCAACCACGATTTTGAAGTTCTCTCACTTTGAAATTGAAGATTGTAATTTTATTTCTATAATGGTTACTCTTAGGTTAACAAAATCCTCCAAAGAGTCAAAACAATGACTTTAGAATTCTTTAGAACAAAGAATTTAGAACAAAACCTTCCCACCTTCCATTTTTTTGTTTAATATTTTAATTTTACCTCATTTAAATCCCCCTCTTCAGTCATCGTTCTTGTTTCAAAGAGCCAATGAGTATTTACCTGAGTACTTACCTGACTCTTTGATCCCTACTCTTTCTGTTTCAGTTCCTTTTCCCAAAGTACATCCTTCAAGGGGTCCCTTCAAGAACTATTTGAAAAAGTATGCCAGTCATTGTGTATGGCATACACACTCAGACTTTCTTTATTCAATTTTCTTCCTCCACTTGGATGGTAATGTAGCTGACATGTTTCCTCAGCACGCTCTCTATTTTGTGGACTTAGTTTTTTTTCTGTTGAGAAGTCTACTTTAGTCTGATTGTTACTTTGTAGATAATCTGTCTTTTTGTTCTGATTACTGTTAAGGTCTATCTCGTTATCAACCATGTTCTGCAGTTTTACTCAGATGAGTCTAGGTGTGGATTCATTTTTACTTACTTAATTTAGTTTCATTGTGCTTCTTCAATCTGAAAATGTAAGTCTTTCATTACTGGAAAATTCTCATTGAATATTGCATCCCCCCCCCCAGCCATTTGATTCCTTCCTCTGTAGCCTGTAGGCCTTGTCCTAACTCTTCTGTCTCTGCAGTTAATTTCGTATACTTCATGGCGAATACGGATTCTAACCAACATAAACTTGCACAAATTCCTACCCCAACACCTACAGATGTCTCAGTACTTGCACCTCTTCTCATTTCTTTACCTCTGTTTACATAGTTATTAGGATGTAGATTTTGGTATGAAACTCAGGTTCACATTTGTGTTCTATTCCTGCCAGATGTTATTTAACAATTTCCAAACCTCAGTTTTAGACTTGAACAGAGGGTGCTGAATGGAGATAAAAAGAATATGTGCCTCTTAAGTTCATTGTGAAGATGAAATAAGGTAACATGCCTGGTGCCTGGCAGAGTGAGCATTTAATAAAATGAAATAATTAAAATCCACTTCTTCATGTCATCTGCTCAAGGCAAATTCCTGCACCAGCGTTCAGTATCCGTCTCTGCAATGTGCAGTATTCTCTTTTTCTCTTGTATTTTCAACTTCATTGACTCTATTAGAGCCTACCTCACAGGATATACAAATATTCGGGTTTCTTTTCTTTCAAAATAAAAAGTTTTGTCTCTGTTATCCCAATGTTATCCCAAGGTCTTCTTCCAGCTACCACCGTTTTATTTTATCTTCCTTTCTCAGCCAAACTTTTCTTTTTATTTATTTAATTTATTTATTTGAGAGAGAGAGAGAGAGAGAAGGAGAGATAGTACAAGTGGAGAGGAGAGGGAGAAGCAGGCTCCTTGCTGACTCGGGGCTCGATCCCAGGACTCTGGGATCATGACCAACTGAAGGCAGATGCTTAATGACTGAGCCACCCAGGCGCCCCTAAGAAAAATCTTAACTATTGGACATAGTTAACTAGTTTAATTATGACGATGGATAAAAATAAATGGGCTAAGTGCTTTATTACCATTGCTAGTCAGTGGGGGAACTGGGAACCTTGAACCAAGTTTCTTTGAAACCAGCTAGCTGGAGTCCCTAGATGAAACCAACTACGATACCTGCTGTACTTTTAGAATTTTAGTTACATCCTCCGATGATGTTTAGTGTTTAAGCCCATCAGGTTTTCTGATATGTGTAGTCTATCATGTCCTGTAGTTGATCTGGGCTACAATGCTCCAAGTCCCTTAAGGGCTGTGTTTCTGGTTTGTTTGTTTTTAATCTGTAGCACTTAGCACAATGGCTGGAACATGGTAAGTATTTGAGTCTCTCTTGAATGAAAGAAGAAAAGTTTTTATTTATTTATTTATTTTTTACCATTTCTGCTCATTAGTCCCTCTATCAACTATTCCATTCATTTGAACATTGAGTCCAGTGATTCCTAATTGTGCAAAGAGGTGGCTGAGCCACTGTGAGGTATACTGACCGAGGCACTGAAGGAAATAGGTTATGACCCTCCTATGTATTAGGAGGACAAAAAAGTCTAGAACCCCTAAAAACTGGATATTCCTATTTAAATATTTCACACACACAAATCTTGTAGCTTCCAATAGATTGTAAGAACTTAGCAAGAATTCTTTCTTCATCTTCGAGATTTTAGACTCACAGAACATAAAAACTAGAAGGAACCTAGTATTATCTGGTCCACTTCTCATATTTCACTGATGAGGAAACCGAGGGCTTAAGAGTTTCAGCAATATGCATATGCCCATGGTTGGATCCTTTGCAATGGCTAGCAAATTGTTAGCATAAAAATGTGCTCAATCAACACTCATTATATGCATGAAAAAATTAGAGATAAAAATCAGATGGATACCAATGATGGCTTGCTTTCTTCTACACCTCAGGGGCTCTATTCTAACAACTTCCAAGTCAGAAAATATGAAAATATGAATTGAACTTGCTCTGTATCTGCTGATCTCTCTCACCCTTGAGTTCTTGTGACATTGTAAGATTTACTGTATGATCTAAGTGCTTATTATTTTAAATATTTCTTGTCACATTATTGATGTTTTTCTGCATTTAAATGTTCTGAGAGTATCTTAGTTTGTATTGCTTTGCCTCCCTCTATCATACCTAACCCTGGAACAGTGTTGGGATTTTAATAGTGGTTAACTAAGTTCTTCTTCATTGATTACTAATAGATTAACTGATGCCTAACTTCCGAGTAAAGTTGTTATGCAGGTAAACTTTACCTTCTTTGAGTTGAATATTGTCACTTGACATAGTCTTAAAAGTAAATGAGTGAGTAAAGGTTAAATTCTCTTTTAAGTGTAACTCCAGCAAATAACACATTGTGCTGACTTGTTCTTAGAGACTCAAAAAAACAAAATTTGAGAGTACCTTCCTGTTCTTTAGGAACATGTGATCTTAGTCAGTAAACATTAACACACTGGAGAATGAAGTATTATTTACTTATTGCACAATCACAGATCCACAGCGTTGTGAATGTTAATATTTTCTGGGAATGACAACAGACTTTGAAAAGATAAATGCTGCAGAAAGAGCCAGAAATTACCCACAGTTTTGGACCTAGATTTTATTGCACAGGAGAAAACCAGGATGAAGAGCCCTAGAGTGGCAATAAATTAAATCTCCTGTGAGTCAGGAGATTAGAGTTCTAATTCTTCTTTGGTTCAAGCCATCTGTGAGACCTTGGATAAGTCTATAAATCTTGCTGGGCCGACAGCTTTTCATCTTTAAAACCAGAGGACTGAATATCTTTTTTTCTTTTTTAAAGATTTTATTTATTTATTTGACACAGATAGAGAGAGGCAGAGAGAGAGAGAGAGAGGGAGAAGCAGGCTCCCCACTGAGCAAGGAGCCCGACATGGGGCTCGATCCCAGGACCCTGGGATCATGACTTGAGCTGAAGGTAGCCGCTTAACTGACTGAGGCCCCCAGGTGCCCCAGAGGATTGAATTTCAAATGATTTGTAATGTCTCTTCCAAGTCGAAGATTCTAACATTTATTTGAATCAATAACCACTGATGATAGAAGGGATATATAATGGTGACAGAAAGTGTTAGCACTGGGAAGATGGACTGAGGAATGGACAGGAATAAACTAGTATTCCTCGGATAGAGGAAGGACTTACTCCTTTGACCTAAAAGCCTGAATTTCACAGCATCTGAACTAAATATTTATGTGATTATTTCCCTGTTTAAGAAGATTTTGAGGGGTTCCTGGCTGGCTCAGTCAGTAGACTATGTGACTCTTGATCTTGGGGTCATGAGTTCCAGCCCCATGTTGGGCATACAGCT
This sequence comes from Phoca vitulina, assembly GCF_004348235.1. NCBI lineage: Eukaryota > Metazoa > Chordata > Mammalia > Carnivora > Phocidae > Phoca > Phoca vitulina. The sequence goes on along the minus strand of NW_022589720.1, from coordinate 33,488,980 downwards.
TACTTAAAAAAAATATTTTGAAGTCTATACACATGTTCAGTTAAACATTAAGTGGGTGAAACTAAGATATAAGTAGACATAGATAGAAGTTTGTAGAACTAGGAACTCTTCTACAGTTCTCAATCAGTTGTTTTAATTCTGGGCCTATGAAGACCAAGTCTTCATGGTCTTTATGCCCAAAACTTCAAAATCATTTCTGCAAAGGTATCACCAAATTCAGCCAAAAGTCCAACTGATGTAGAAGGCAGCATGTTGGCAAGAATGATTGCTGTGGCTTTGTGAAGCCTAGTCTGGGTGATGAACTCACACGGCTGTTCCCCTCTTCTTTGAAGTTGGTGGTGGTTGCTCTTTCTTTGCCTATGACTGAGGTGGTCCTGGGTCAGCATCATGCCATGATATATTTAACATAATATCTTTTAACTAAAAGAGCTAACAAGACTTACCCTGGCTGAGTGAGGTTTATAGAGAGGATGAACCACAAGTAGAGAGGATCAACTTATAAAATGACTCTAAGGGACACAAAAAAACACATGGAAAACCAGGAGAGGTTGGCGTGATAGGTTTCAGGGAGAGAAGAGGAACAACATTTGGGAAACAGAAGAACCAACAGAGTTTGAATAGCTGAGTTATCTTGTTGAACCCTCAGCACTGGACTTCGTTCTCTTCACTAGAGTGTTGCCACCACTGTGACTCAGCCATGCCCTTATCTTTGTTTTTCTTTGTGTCTGGTTATTTTTCCCCTCAAACTCAACAGTCTGAGGCTATTCTTGTTTCCCAAGTCATATTCCTGAGACAGAATTTATCAGTCCAGCTAATCATTATCACTTCTGTTTTGGGCTGTGTGCAGAAAGGAGTTAACACAGCAGGCCCGAGACTATCTCTAGAAGGGCCGGCTTACAAGATTGGCTCTTGGCTGGTGTCTGGGTGTTTCCACCATTCTCATAACTGATAAGGGCGGTTCTCCGTGCCTAGACTTTTGCATAAACAATGTGATTTATGCTGAATACCTGCTTTCCTTCTGGGAGTCAGGAATTTGGAACGTGATAGGCAGAGTGCAGATGTGACCAGCCCCCAGTAAAAATGTTGAATGCTGAGTCTCTAATGAGCTTTCCTAGTCAGAAACACCATACACATGTTACTGCATTTTTCAGTGCTGGAGAGAGTAGCATGTTCCTGTGTATCCCCTCACAGAAGGAGAGCATAGGCCTGTGGGTGGATTTCTCTAGATTCTGCCTGTGTCCTTTTCCATTGTGATCTGATGGTGTATCCTTACTGTCACTGTAATAAATCTTAGCTGTGAGTCCACCTATGTGCTGGATCCCATGAGTTCTCCTAGCAAATCTCTAACTATGGGGATAGTCTTAGAGATCCCAACCCAGAGATCAAAGGACCCAGGCCAACTTGGGTATTGGCTGTCCTTGGGCCAAGTGTTATACATTGGTCCAATCAATTGCATACGGGGGAGGAAGTGTGGGATCGTATTTAGCCTGGTCACTCCAGCTTATGGAATGGTCTAGAACAGTGGTTCTCAATCCAGTCTGCAAAACAGAATCTTCTGCGATGGCTTTAGAAACTAGACCCCATCCAAGATTAATTAGAATTTTGGAATTAGATTGTGGGAGTGGGGCTTAGTTAGTGACATGTTTTCAAAGCTCTCCAGGGATTCTAATGTGTAGCCTGAATTGGGATTAATGGCCTGGAGCACAGTTTCCTTTAGAAGGAGACTGTAGCCTTGGGAAGCATTGTGATCCATTTGGTCAGGGCAATGTACGTTTTTCACATGAAGAAATGGACTCGTCTTCAGGCATCCTTAAAAAAATGAGTAAGATTGCTTAGTTGTGCTTGTGAGGAATACTCTGGGAATTGTGTCATTTTAAGGGTTCTACTGGGGCCATCTTCATAGCATAAAGTTTATGTTGACAACTTTCTGTGCTTCCAAACTGTAGAAAAACAAGCAGAAAAAAAATGCATTAAAATGCATGTGACCAGCTGCAGCAATATTTTGCCAATGGCCCACATTCTTGAACATACTGTTCCACAAAATCTATCTCTTATGTCTCTTATGAAATAAACAGTCACATCTGTTTCTTAGGGTTATTTAAAGATCCATGTTAAATTGTTTATCCTTAGAGAGATTCTTTCTTTGTCTTTAAAAAAGCTGGTTGGCAGAAAATCCCTACCGGGCTGGCCAGTGGTATCATGGTACTCCTCCCCTTTCAGTGCAGGGGGGCACAGCAGTTGACCTTTGGGTATGGCAGCAAGGGTGAGGGTTTCTTGGCCAGTCTTCCTGTTGCTGACTTCCTCGCAGCCTCCAGTTTTTAAGTGGCTGGTAGTGCTGCGTGAGAGAGCTCTGAAATGCAGGACGCTGCCTTCATTTGGCAGATCAACCCTGGTGCAATGTCCTGTTCCCAGGGGACATCTGGCAAATATTTGTTGAGTTGACTTGATGGGATGGAATTACTGGAAGAAAGAACTGCTGCTGATGGGCAAGCAACCACGGTGCTCTCTGTCTTGTGTTTTCTGTAGAGCCGAAGCTCACTCCACAAGTGCCACTTGGATAAAAGCAGTTGTTGTCTATATGGACGCCATCTTGGTCTGCACGTCCTTGGGAGATACCCTGAAGCCCAGGACGAAAGTAGACTTTTCCTCATGATAACTATAGGGTATTTGTAAGAGACCTTGAGTACCAATCACACCACCCTATGGCCCAGCACAACTTAGACTGGTCCTTCTCCAGTTGGAGGTAAACAGGACTTAACTTTCAGCCTCCCCTCTGGAATTGGTGTCTTTCTTACCCTCACACGCCATGTGTTCTCTCCAGCTGTTGCCCTTCCCCCATTAGGACCTGCTTTAGGAAAGAACTTGAAACTCATTTATCCCAAGAACTTCAGGTTTAAATAGTCTCATGCGTTTTTGCATTTTAGGAAAGCTCAGTGGACAGAACTTCCGGTGAAGGAGGTTGCTTTTTGGTGGGACTGCCGGGATAGGGGCACTGAGGGGATAGCTTCCTGGTACCCTTGGCAGCCCTACTGGAGTCTCCTCCTATGGCATCCTCCATCCTGTGGCAGCCTAGCTCTGGTTCAGACATGTGGGCTTGGGGCATAGCTGACCCTTAAAACCACTGCTAAAAGCCCCCGAGGAGCGAACGTCCACTTGGCTACCATCATTTTGTGGGCTCCCAAGCATTTCATTTCACAATTCCATTTTGTTTCCTCTTCCCACAAGTTAACCAAGGCATCTGGCAGCAAAATGCAGAATCAGCAGGAACAGTTCTGTTTACTCTTTGCTGCCTGGCGATGTCTCAAATTTGAACATGTTCTCAAACACAACTGTGCTTTTGGAAGTTTTCCCAAACACAAGGAGCCTGCTAAAAGACCAGTAGTCTTAGAATGGCATGGAATTCTCTACCAAGAGGCCTGAAGAAAGGCTGTTCAAGTGAGACCGGAAAAAAACATTCTTATGTGTGGGGCACTTATATACCCAGAAATGAAACTTAATAAATAGCTAGTAACGAAACTATGCCAAACATGAGAAAAGCCAGATTGCAAAAATAGCATGTGCAGAATAAGCCCATTTTGGTAAAATACAAGCTGGCTATGTAAAAATATACAGAGTATTTTTTGTTTGCCTACTGTGTACCAGGTACTTAGTCTGGTGTTTTATACACAGTACTTGATTATATATATATTACACAGTATGAACAGTACTTGATTATATATAATTGACAAAAACTCAGGGAGGCCATTCTTATTATTCCCATTTTACAGGTGAGTTCATGGAGGTTCTGACTTGGGCACACTTGACTAAAGTCACATTGAGAATATGTAGGAAAAGTCCATAATCCATTGAAACACTGTGGACCATTACTGTATAGATCTGCAAAGATAAATCATTGGTGCTACATTAGAATATAAGTTGGTTGAGGATAAATGAGTGATATTTATTTTCTTCATTTTTGCTTATGCCTATTTTCTAATTTGTCTCCAATGCACATCTTTTGTTAACAGAAAGTTATTCCTTAAGTAAGAAACTTACACCAAATAGAGGCTTCCCCCACTATCTGAAAGTAGAACATGTCTATAAAACCTTCCATAGCCAAAATATCATAAGGCGAAGAAGAAATTACCATTAATTTATACGGAAACATTTTTGAGCATTCCCAGACCCCCAAAATAACCTCTTCTAGATTTTTCTCATGCCTCGTAACACATCTTACTAACAGATGCATAAAATTAAGTAAGCTAAAACACAGATGCTCACAGACACGGTTCAGAGCTCTAAATGGCGTGATGCTGAGCAAAGCCCCCTGGGGGGACCTCGGTGGCGCCATTCTCGCTGCTCGGGCTGTGTTGCCCCTACAAGGCTCGCTGTCTGCTATTGTCACTGTTGGCTTTTTTCCATAAAAGCAGAACTCCTCTTTGGATTTCTTTTGGTTTGCAAAAATAAGTACTAATGGAAGTCTCTTGTACAAGCCAGGAGGTGTAAGGCAAACTTTGGACAAGTGGGGGATACCTGTCCCAAACCTGTTATAGATGAGTTAAAATATATTTACTATGAAAAGATGATTTTTATAGTTTTAAGTAAATTCTTTTTCTTCTGTTTGTGGAACTACAAAGACTTCAGTATGAGTTTGCTAGGCCTTCCATCATAAAGTACCGCAGGCTGGGCGTCCAATCCTGCCAATACCTTGTTCTTGGATTTCTAGCTTCAGAACTGTGGGAAAAGAGATTCCCATTGTTTAAGCCACCCCGCCTGGATGCTGAGGCTGTAGAAGGAAATAAGATGGCCATGATCCCTGGTTTTAGTGCTAGAGGCAGATAATAAACAAATACAGAAATAAATAAGCACCTAGAAAAACCAATGATGGTGTGAGCTGGGACATGCATTCAAATAAGATGAAGTGAGAGACTAAGCTTGAAGGTGAATTGTAGTATGGGGTAGGGAGTAAGAGCAGGGACTTTGGTTCCACCTCTCTCATTTCCTAGCTGTGTGACCTTAGGCATGTTATGATGGTAAAAAAAAAAATCACATAAAATTTACCATCTTAACCATTTTTAAAGTGTACAGTTGAGTAGCGTTAAGTATATCCACACTGTTGTGACCTTCAGCATATTTTTTTTGCGGGAGTTTGCAGGATGGGAAGACTGCCTGGGCCTGAGGAAGACGTATCTCTTCAAAGTACTATGAGAACTGGGTCTGAGGCAAGTGTAGCCTGATGGCTCAGACTGAGGTCAGGGCCTCCACTCCTGGGGACCCAGATATCAGGCTCATGAAACATTAACCCTGGTCGCACAGCTGTGATCCCCAACATGTTGCAAAGTGTGGCTGCTTGATTGTTTCATTTGAGCAAATGGAGGAAGGAAGGAAAAAAGGAATACAGCCAGTTTTGTTGCTAAGCAACTTTTAACATCTTAGGTAGACCCAGGTTTCCTGGTGTTTAGTATTGGATGAAATGATACTTCTTGTGCAACTATAAAATGACTAGTGTGCATTCTCCAAGGGCTCAGGAATGCTGGAGAGATTGATTGCAAGCCTGCTTCCTGGAGCTTTCTTCAGGAAAAAAGAAAAAGAAAAACATATTGTTTTTCCTCCCTAGAGGCCTCTAGCTGCTAGGCATAAATTTTTTTTCTCATATTTTCCAGAATACCTTGCCCTTGGACTCATATCAAGAAAAGAAAACTCCAAGCTTTTCTCAGAGCAAATGCAAATAAGATTTTGAGTGAAGTCTTCAGCTCTGAGGAATGCTGTGTTCCCTTTCACCAAAATACATGCTTCCCTGGCTCCAGGCCTGCGGGGCTGTAGCCAGACACTGGCAGTGGAAACCCAGGAAGATAGGAGCCTCTGGAAATCTGCCAGAAAGCCAGTCATGCAGCTCTTCTCCCCCCCACCCCCCCAGGCTGTTATGCTAAACTCACACATGCCTGAAGTGAAACATTCTTTCCCAACACAAACACAGAACCTTCTGAATATTCTTGATTCTTCATCAGTCGCTTCTCTACTTTTCATAGTGACTCTAAATTGTATTACTTTAGGAGAAAAAAATGGACTCCCTTTTCTCAGGACAACAAACTACACAGAATATGCATTTGTGGTCGCCAAGATGGCAAGGCATGAGTTTTGAGTCTCACTTGAAAGCGAAGAGTGAAAGTATGAGTCCAGCAACAACCTTAGAACAACTCTTTAAATTGAGTTTGGCCCTTCCTCCAGCTCCAAACTCTTCTGGCCAAGTGTTGTCAATGGCCCCTCCAAGCTCCTTTTTGAGCTCCTGGGCACCTGCAAGAAGGGGGCAGCGATTGGCCTTTGGAGAAGCTCTTCTGGGCTATCTAGTCTACACCTGCCACTCTTGCTACCTTCCAACCCATTCCTCGCTGTACACTAAAAGGGTCCTTGAAAATCCGAATCTGCTCTGTTACTCACAAACTCCTACAAGGTCTACATGGTCTGGCCTGGTCTGGCCCCTGTGCATGACCCCAGTTTCAATGCTGCGCCCTGCCCCAGCTACACAGGCTTTATTCAGTGCCTTCCGTCTGCCATGCTCGCTCCCATCATAGGTCTTTGCTTGTGTTCTGCTAGCTTCCTCCAACTTCACATCTGATTAACTCTTACAGCTCATTCGGGCTGCAGCTCAATTGTTACCTCATCAGGAAAGCCTTCACCAACTCTATGAACCAGCTACTTTCCCTGTTTTCTAGTCTCTGTTACATAGCCCTCATTGACCTTTGTTCTCCCATTAGACCATAAGTGCCATACGAGTAGGAATGGGTGTTCTAGTTTTTCTTTTTAATATATATCCAGTGCTTAGAACAATATCAACATTTATATACTCAATAATTATTTGTTGATTTAATTAAAAAAACACATCTTAGGGACAGTGACCAAGACACTAAAAATACCATGTCTTCCCTTCCTGGGATTTCTTGGGATTTTTGCCATATTTTTTATTTTTATACCACTTTTAAATAGTAGGGTATAATTCTGATACCCAGTTCCAATGTGTGTGTCTTTTCCCTGCACTGCCGAGCAATTCCCTGACACCCACTGAGTGTCCTACAATTTCACTCAACTCTGACACTACCTACATGGAGATAGCATCAGATCCGGCAGAGGAAGGGCTCAGTCCCACAAGATGCCCCTCCCCCATCCAGATGCCAGTCACAAGTCCAGGTTGTCACCCGTGTGTCTCACCATCAGCTCGAGGTTGGACGTTCCAACGACTTCCTACTTGGGTTTGATTAATTTGCTAGAATAGTTTATGGAACTCAGAGAAACATTTTATTACTGGATTGCCCATTTATTATGAAAAGATATAACTCAGAAACACCCAGACAGAAGAGATGCATAGGGTAAGATATGCCTGCCACCTGCCATTCGGGCAAGTGAAGGAGACGACAGGGTATGAAAGAGTTCACTGGACAGTGCATTTTCTCCTCCAGTCTTAAGTCTGTTTATAATCCGATGCCTGGGGTGAGGGAAGCTTGTTGGAATATTGTATCACTTGATAAGTAAGAAAATATGTATTTATAGCTAATGCTACTGTTAAAATCTATGTCGAATCAGTAGCCTTTCAAAACTTGCCATTGATAGAGTATCGGTTCTATAGTAGCCAAAAGCTAAAGAAAGTTTATTACCTAGATGATTTCATAAAAACCTCTTGGCTGTATAATTCATCAAGAGAATTCTTTAGTTTTAAAGGATCTGGCCATGAAGTACAACAAAAATGTGAGAAAACAACCTTTCAAATGCTTCAGCAGTCCTAACATTCCTGAACAAACAACTGATTATTCACTGAGTGGCACCTGTACACACAGAACTGAGCTAAGTAAGCATTGGGGGAAGACCTGGGAGCATCACACATTCCCCATACAACATATTATCCCCCTGCAGAGGTAGGAAATACAAGTTCAATAACAACAATACCAAAATTACAGCAGTAGAAGAGACCTAAGGCTCAATGAGTGGGGCAGAATGTAAGCTTGAGGGTCCATGGAGGAGGGACGTCTCACGGCAGGCTGGCCGGCTGTGGAGCAATCGGGACTAGAGTAGGGGTTTGAAATAGCAACAACAACAAACACTTTGTGAGCACTTGCTAAATCAGGCATTGTGCCAAGTGCGTACATGTATTTTCTTCTTCAATCCTCACAACTGTATGAGGCTGTTAGGTAACAGAAACCCGACCACAGCAGCATAATGACGTGGAGGCTTATTTGTCCTCATATAAGAAGGAGTCCAGGGCCAGGCAGTCTGGGGCTGACGCAGGTGCTTGAGAAATAATCAAGCTTCCAGCTCTTTCTAGCTTCCTGTTCCACCAGCTTAGGTGTGGTTTCTATCCCCTTGGTGTAAAGTGGCTGATCCACTTCAGGCATTACACTGGCATCCCAGCAGAAAGATAAAGAAAACCACAAGTGTTCATAAGTGGAAAGAAAAACTGCCCTACGGGTCCCCAGCAGACTTCAGACGCCATCCCATTGGTTAGAGCTGTGTCGTAGAGACCTCCAAGCGGCAGGACTGGCTGAGAAATGGAGGCTTTTTGGTTTTTATTGTTTAGCCTGAGCACAGAGCTGCACCAAAACTTCAGAGCTGTGTACTGAGAGGAAGGAAATGTGGGATAGGAGCCAGAGTGCCTCCACCGAGAATACTGTTATTCTTGTTCTACACAGGGGAGAACCTAAGCACTAAGTGTTAAGTATCTTGCCCTGGGTCGTGTAGTTAGTAAGTAGAAAAGCTGGACACCCACAGAAGCAATCTGATTCCGGAGCCTGACCTTCTAACCCTGAGCTAGGATCTGAACTGGAGAGCAGAGGGAAAGGCCCTCGGGGCAGGGGATGGCGTTGACAAAGGTGCAGGTGTGTGTGGGGCTGAGTGCCAGAGGCAAGTGAGGCCCTCAGGCTGGAACAGGGGAGCCACCCTGAGGCGTGGTGGCAGATAAGGTAGGAACAGTGGTCTGGGCTCATTTCATCGGCCTGGTTAAGCCTTCAGGGTCACGAGAATTGTCAGTCCTGACACTGAAATAATAATAACATAAATAATTGACTTTCTCTGCTTGACTTATTTCACTTAGCATAATCTCCTCCAGTCCCATCCATGTTGATGTAAAAGTTGGGTATTCATCCTTTCTGATGGCTGAGTAATATTCCATTGTATATACGGACCACATCTTCTTTATCCATTCATCTGTTGAAGGGCATCTCGGCTCTTTCCACAGTTTGGCTATTGCGGACATTGCTGCTATGAACACTGGGGTGCATGTGGCCCTTCTTTGCACTACATCTGTGTCTTTGGGGTAAATACCCAGGAGTGCAGTTGCTGGGTCATAGGGTAGCTCTATTTTTAATTTTCTGAGGCACCTCCACACTGTTTTCCAAAGTGGCTGTACCAACTTGCATGGATGGGACTGGAGGAGATTATGCTAAGTGACATAAGTCAAGCAGAGAAAGTCAATTATCATATGGTTTCACTTATTTGTGGAACATAAGGAATAGCATGGAGGACATTAGGAGAAGGAAGGGAAAAGTGAAGGGGGGGAGTCGGAGGGGGAGAAGAACCATGAGAGACTATGGACTCTGAGAAACAAACTGAGGGTTCTAGAGGGGAGGGGGTGGGGGGATGGGTTAGCCCGGTGATGGGTATTAAAGAGGGCACGTACTGCATGGAGCACTGGGGGTTATACGCAAACAATGAATGATGGAACACTACATCGAAAACTAATGATGTACTGTATGGTGACTAACATAACATAATAATAATAAAAAAATAGCATAAATAGGCAAGTGCTGGCCAGAAGTGAAAACCTTGTCCGGAAGGCAAAAGCCAACTCAGCAAATATGACCAGGGTCAGTACATCAGGAGATGTCATATGTGAGCGGAGCCAGGACCCACAGTTTGTGGCAAACCCAAGGCTGAAGTTGGAAGATGGAAGAAATAGCTAAGGCTGAGTCCAGGTGTGTTCTGAAGGCTGGATGATTCCAAAGGTCTTAAGGATATTGGGGCTGGAGGCCAGGGTCTGGGCCTGATGGTTTGGGGTCAGAGAGTCAAAGGAACCCTGGAATATTACCTACCTAAGGCCTGATTGGCTTTATAGCTGTATTTGTCCATTCCAGCACCTTTGGAACATTACTGGCATATTACTTAGCACCAGCGTCGGCTTCTGTAGTTACTTAACCTTTGAGGGGATGTGATGAGCCCAGACTATCATGACACCAACGCAACATAGAGAGATGTTTTCCATTGGAACTTACTACTCTCAAATATTAGCTTTACCTTTGTTATCTCACAGGGAAAAGGTAGAATTGATGAGGAGGGAGATGTGCAAAACGACCAACCATAGCAGGTTTAGAGCATCTGCTTTTCTTGTAGCTCCCGAGGATGGAGCCTGTTTGCACCACGAGACTTCGGGTGCATGTCAGGAGACATTACTTGTGATGTGGGAGACTCGGCAGACAGCATGCCACCTCTGAGTGGTGACTTTCCACACCAGCAGTGTTTATGTAGAGCCTAGGAGAGAGGTTTCAGAATGCTTTCCTGCAGGGAGTTTGAAGACTTCAAGTCTACGTCTTTTATAATTGTACAGCATGCTCATCTGAAGGCATCTGAATTGTAGTCTCCGAGGAGTAATCTGAGAGCATGCTGTTTGTTCTGGGTTGGCTGCCAGGCAAAGAGCAGGAGAGGCTTTGCAGAACCTTCTTTCTCCTCCTGCATGTTTATTCTTTCTTCAGTTGAAAAGGCCTAGCAGTTAAGGTAGTTTGGGAAATAGTTATAGTGACTCTTCTCCAGCAACCGAGAAAATGGAATTCAGCTTTAGGTGTCATGCATTTATTTCAACATACCCCAAGTCTCAGCATACGTGCGCCTCGCCTTAAATACAGCCAAACACGCACAGATGACCCTTGAACAATGAGGGGTTTAGGGGTGCTAACCCCCGTGCAATTGAAAGTCTGTATTACTTATGACTCCCCTCGAAAATGTGACTACTAATAGCCTCCTGTTGACCAAAAGCCTTACGGATAACTCAGTTGATTAACACGTATTTCGTCTGGTATATGTATTATATACTGTATTTCTACAATAAAGTAAGCTAGAGAAAAGAAAATGTTAAGATCATAAGGAAGAGAAAATACCTTTGATAAATACAGTGCAGTACTGCGAATGTATCTGCAAATAAGTGGACCCGTGAAGTTGAAACCCATGTTGTTCAAGGGTCGACTACACACACACACACACACACACACACGCACACACACACATGCACACACATTTACAAGGAGAAGTAAATTCATGTTTATTGTAGCAGTTGAACCGTTGAGCTCTGGAACTGATGAGTTTGATCTTAGCTCTTCTACTTTCTAGATCCAAATCTGGGGGAGGCTACTCAACATCTCATTGCCTCATGCCATCTATAAAGCATGGGTCCCATGCTGCTTGAGGATGAAGTGAGCTATGGTTTGGAAAAGACTTAGGGTCGTGGCTGGCACGTGATAAATGACAGCTGTTATTATTGTAGACTTGTTAGAAAAAAACAACTGAGCACAAAGAACTAAATAACACCCTTATATTGAAGGAGAACCACTGCTAATTCTGAATATATCTTCCCACTCTTTTTCATGTGCATGTCTTCTGTTTACTCTCACTCTGGAGTCACACTCAGTGCATGTGTGTGTGTGGTCGTGCTCATGTGCATGTGCGTGCACACACACACACACTTTTATGCTTCTTTTATTTTCTTTTATTTATTTTTATTTTAAAGATTTTATTTATTTATCTGAGAGAGAAAGAATGAGAGACAGAGAGCATGAGAGGTAGGAGGGTCAGAGGGAGAAGCAGACTCCCTGCTGAGCAGGGAGCCCGACGCGGGACTCGATCCCGGGACTCCAGGATCGTGACCTGAACCGAAGGCAGTCGCTTAACCGACTGAGCCACTCAGGCACCCCTATGCTTCTTTTAAAGGCTAGAATATGTGCATTAATGATTAGATAATCCTGCCCAAATACGTATTCAGGATTAAGCTATTGACCAAAAGGTCAAAACTTGCTTTAACAGTTATCATGGAGTCATTTTTCAAAAATGCCATTTTCCCATTAATTCTCTAATTGGGGAAAGTATATATTCTGCTATTGGTTGCTTTGTTTGAATATTTATATTTTTGAATTACATAACCATGTAAGATCTTAGGACTGAAACAGATGCCTATTTACACAACCTGTGTTTCATTTAAAAAGGGAAATCCAGTATATCGCTTGTTCTAATTGTAAATTACTGATGAATTGCCAATAGTGTTTCAAATAGCTAACACCTCCTTTTACCCTTCTGATCTGCTCCTGCCTTCCTCCCCTTCCTTCCCAATGGAGAGAAGTCATTTTATTTAAATGGGGGCTCTGCTCCCTTATTTGTCACTGAGGGGGATGAACTGACCTAGGGTGATGTCCCCCTTCTCTGACAGTGTGTGATTCTAGGTTCCGGTGGTAAAAAACCATAGATACTGGGGCGCCTGGCTGGCTCAGTCGTTAAGCGTCTGCCTTCAGAATTGTGGAGCCGTGTGTATCCTGTTTACTCTCTGCCTCCAGAAGGAACATTCTCTACCCAATTTCTTCCCCTCTTCACATGAGGATTCCCACAGACCCAGGGACCATGTGTCTCTTCGGTGAACAACATCACCCAGGAAAGGCGTGATAAATAGTGTGTGATGATGACAATGTGACTCTGTATTTTCCACGGTTCTGAGCTCTAAGTTTCATTATCGGACCCTCCTGGGCCTCATTTCCTTAGGCCCGTGACCTCGTCCCAGTGCTGAGTTACTGTGCTGACAGTAACCTTCGTCTCTACTACCACCTGCTATAGCCCAGCACTTCCTGGAATCGAGGACAGGTTTACTGGGAGCATGTAAGGTACAGAGGAAGTTTTTTGTGCCTCTCAAACTAAACCATACAGATGATTATTTATCTGCCTAAAAAGACAGCTGGTTCCACAGATTGTTGTTTTCTTTCTTTCTTTTTTTTTAAGATTTTATTTATTTATTTATTTGACAGAGAGAGACACAGCAAGAGAGGGAACACAAGCAGGGGGAGTGGGAGAGGGAGAAGCAGGCTCCCCACCGAGCAGGGAGCCCGATGCGGGACTCGATTTCAGGACCCTGGGATCATGACCTGAGCCGAAGGCAGACGCTTAAGGACTGAGCCACCCAGGCCTCCTGTTTTCTTTCTTTTTAGAATGTTTTAGAATGCCCATTTTAAGGACCGCTTGCTCCAGCAATATTGAGAGGGTTAATAACGAGGCCGTAACAGAGGAGAACCTAGAGCTAAATACGAGTACTGGCTTTCCGTATAGCTAAGAGGTCTTCCTGCTACCAACATTCCATTGAAACTCTCTTATAGCAAAACCTACTTTGAAAACCCCAAGAAAAACTGGGGTGTCATGCTTCTATGTGGTATTTTAAGGGCATAAGAGAAGTAAAATCCCTTCTGCACCTAGACTTATACTGTTAATGAGCCAGAATTTAAAAGATGCATGTATGTAAGTTGATACATAAAACAGCAAAGAAAAACACAAAGAGAAAGCATAATTTCCTTAATATACAAATAATGTTTGTAATAAATTTAAAAAGGGGAACCAATTAATAGTAAAATAGCCAGCTGGCATGAGCTAGCATTTCACAGAGGAGGACATACAAATGGTCAATATAATGGGCTGAATTGTGTTCTCCCAAATTCATATGTTGAAGTCCTCACCTCTAGTACCTCAGAATGTGACTAGATTTGGAAATAGAGCCTTTAAACAGGTAGTTAAGGTAAAATGATGTCACTCAGCTGGGCTCTAATTCATCACGAGTGGTGTCCTCTTAAGAACAGATTAGGACAGGGGCGCCTGGGTGGCTCAGTCGTTAAGCGTCTGCCTTCGGCTCAGGTCATGGTCCCAGGGTCCTGGGATCGAGCCCCGCATCGGGCTCCCTGCTCTGCGGGAAGCCTGCTTCTCCCTCTCCCACTCCCCCTGCTTGTGTTCCCTCTCTGGCTGTCTTTCTCTCTGTCAAATAAATAAAATCTTTAAAAAAAAAAAAAAAAAGAAAAGATTAGGACATAGGCACATACAGAGGAAGACCACGTGAGAACAGAGAGAAAACGGCCATACAAACCAAGGAGAGAGGTTTCAGAATGAAATCAACTCTGCTGACACCTTGAACTTGGACTTCCAGCTTCCAGAACTGTGAGGAAATACATTTGTGAGCTTAAGCCAACCAATGTGTGGCACGTGGTTCTGGCAGCTGTGGCAAACTAATCAGTCAACACACTTACAAATGACGAAATAAACTCAAATTAAACAACAGTCTGATGACGTTGAAACAAGTGCTGCGATGTACTTTAGGGTGGGAGTATAATCTGATACACTCTGAAGTGCAGTTTGGTAATGGCTAGTGGAAAAAACAGAAAGGGCAAGGGTCATTTATTTATTTATTTAAACAGAAAGGGCAAGAAAATATGAGACTAGGAACCAGAGTTGCATTTCCTTTTAGATTTTGGGAACACTAGATGGGACACTTAGGAAAATTTTCCATAAAATCTACTCCAAATACCAATCTAAACAATGACTTAAGGATTGATCAATATTATTATAGTGCAAAATAATTGCCAGATTTACCAGGAACATTCTTTTTATAAAAACAGTTTTCTAAAAGTTATTAGACTCACAGGAAGAGTCCTTGATCAAAGCCACACATTTAGTTGGAATGCTGGTTAACTTCGACATCCATGTGCTTTTTCTTCCAAGAGGACTGGGGCCCCCCCGTACCTGTAGTACAGGGCGGATGGTGTGAATCAGGACACCACTTTCCCACATGACCTCTGCCTAGTATGGCTGCAGTTGACCCAAGAATCTCCTAAGCACCTCTCTGAGCTCAACAGCTGTGTGTGGGTTAGAGTCTCAGTGCAGCTATTGTCAGGTGGACACCACTCTAAAACACAGAGAATACTTCTGCAAGGCTTAAAAAAACAAATAAGGGGGCGCCTGGGTGGCTCAGGCGGTTGGTCATCTGCCTTTGGCTCAGGTCATGATCCCAGGGTCCCGGGATCCAGTCCCGCATCAGGCTCCCTGCTCGGCGGGAAGCCTGCTTCTCCCTCTGCCGCTCCCCCTGCTTGTGCTCTCTCTCTCTCTGACTAATAAATAAATAAAATCTTTAAAAAAAAGAGAAATGGGCGCCTGGGTGGCTCAGTTGGTTAAGCGACTGCCTTCGGCTCAGGTCATGATCCTGGAGTCCTGGGATCGAGTCCCACATTGGGCTCCAGTCCCACATCGGGCTCCCTGCTCAGCAGGGAGCCTGCTTCTCCCTCTGACCCTCCCCCCTCTCATGCTCTCTCTATCTCATTCTCTCTCTCAAATAAATAAACAAAATCTTAAAAAAAATAAAAATAAAAATAAAAAAAGAGAAACAATACTGATATTTTAAAAGATAAGCTAAAATAAATTAATTGAACATTGATTTTTCAGAGTATGTGATTCTTGGTATGTCATCATAGAGTTAAAAATTCCGTGTTAATTAAAACGCTGTAAAAATTAGCTAATATGTTATTCCCTATTTTTTCAAACAATGAACATTTTAGAAATCATTAATACTAACCTCATTGTTCAAAAAAAAAAGCCTAACAACTAAGCTTTTTAAAAAAAACCCTCAAAATTCTACCAATTAGCAAATGTGTTATAAAACTTAAATATGTACCTGGTTTTGCTGTAGGTCAAAACACAAGCGGCATATTCCAGGAATGTGGTGTTTCATTAATTCAGGGGATTATGTCATTTGGGGGCCCTTTGAGGCCCCTACATGCGCCTTGTATGTTGATGTCAACACTGTATCCCATGAGGGGCTGTGGGCATTAGCTCTGGTTTTGACAAGTTTTTTTGTTTTAATTAATAACATCCTATTTCAAGCAAAATTTGTCTGTTGTTTATTACTCTCTGAATGTGCTCAGTCCCACGTGAAATTTGGCACTGTACCTCCTTAATGATTTGTGTTTCATGTATCAAACAGTTCTCAGATCTGTAAACTTGTGAGCTTGAAGAAAAGCTCCCTTCAGAGCATAGTTCAGTTTCATATGGATCTCAAAGGATCAGGTTTGTCCTTATGTAACCAAAGCTGCTGTTTCTATGCTTTCTTTTGACCACTGTTCTCATTTATCTCATTTCCTTTGAAAACATCTTGCTTTTTCCCAGACATCTCTTCCACACTCAGTGGCTTATCTTTCAACATGGATGCTCAAACAATATTATATTTGGAACAATGCAGAAGATAAAGTCTAGGGCACCTTCTTATACATGCAAGGGAAAGGAAGATTCATTCAGCTCAATAGGTGCTATTTCCCCCAATATTGGGAAGGGTCTTCATTTCCCTTTGCATGTAAAACACCACCTAACAACCAAGCTAAGGGAACTAATATTTTACACAGTAATAGCAGTCTTTCACTTTCTAATATTTTGAGACGTCAGTGTTTTACAAATGTTAATGGATCAATGCCGTATGATCAACTGCTATAGCTAATAAACTGATTTATAAAATCATATTCATAGCTCATCTCTCTTTTAAGTATATCTTGGACTCAGATTCTATCCTCCATGGAAATTATCTACTACCTGTAAAAGGGTGAGCATGCTTATTACAAACATGGCTTAAATAAATGCATAAACATTCTGGGGACAAATAATAAGATTGGGGAAGAAATGAGACAGTATGAGGAAAGTTCTTGGCTTCAGGGTTGGAAGTCATAAGAGACGAGATCATAAGGATGAAGCTGAACGTGCAAGAATACAGTCAATGATCTTAATGTTCGATTGTGTGGTGTGGCCAGAGCAACTGGTCAGGAGATTTTAATCATTCATACAAATTGGAACAAAAAAGCTTTCTAGACAGTGCTGTGGTCAGATTTGCTGGGTGCTCTGAAGTAGAGGGTAAAATCTAAGAACGTGCCTGTTGAACCTGCTTGAAGTATACTAATCTAGCGTGCTGGCCCTATCTCTAGGCTGGGTTAAGATGCTCCTTTTTTCATTTCCAAGTTTCCAACAGAACCTTGTGCACGTAGCCCTTAGGACATAATCACACTTTATAGTGTTTTTTGTTTTTTTTTTGGTTTTGTTTTGTTTTTCTGCTTACTTGTGTGTCTGTCGTATTAGATTTTGAGATCCTTGAGGACAAGGGAATTGTGCCTATCACAAGCGCCTAATAAATGTTTGTTTGATTTCATTTGACTTAATGTAATTGGATTTAACATCAAATAAAGATTTGTTTGAATATTCTGCTTTCTTAAAAATGCTGACTGGTCGCAGGTTGCCCGGCACAGAAGAGGCGGTTAAGAATGGCTTCTCCTCAGATAGCAGAAGCTCCCCATCTTCTCCTTTTGCCTCCCGGGGTTTTAGACACACACTGGCCTGAACACACACAATCCTGGGTCCTTTGCTTTGCAGCTAGATGCACACTTCGTGGGGGGAAACTTTTGGGGCAGGAGACAGCTGCTAAGCCACTTGTAAGGGAAGGAGGTGGTGAGAAAATACTGGATTTCCTGCTGCAGACAGACCCAAGATGACTATTCCTATAATTTGGGAAATGAGCTACCAGGGGACTATCTGCTTTAGACAAAGATTTTTCACAAGATTCTTTCAAAAAGTGACTTTGTATATTTGCAATTTTTTTTTCCCCCCTGGGGAGAAATTAAGTATTTCTCAAAAGGATCTGGAACCCAAAATGATTAGTACCTACTGCTTCGTGTGAGTAAACAGAATTTGGCTTTCAAAAGTCAAGCTTCTAATTCTATGTTTCTTTGTGGGAAGGCTAACATCTGAGCCTCTTTGTATTTACGGTCACGTGATACAACGTACCCAGCACACAACAGTCAATAGGGGTTGGTTTGGACAAAATGCATTCATAGTCAAAGCAAGGCTTACTTGAAAGCCGTCACTATCCAGGGATGACATCATTTGACAGCGCTCCTCACTTTATACACCATGGCGTGCTCACATGCAGCGGTTATTAGAAAGAATTCACCCCTTTCTGAAAGAATAAGAATTTTCATTTAATTTGTGAAAAATCTGAAATTGCTATACCCTTTTCCATGTCCAACTACTACCACTAGAAACTTTTATTTATATGCTACTTATTTTTGTAAATATTTCACATTCAATTCTTAAAAAATTCTGTGGAATACATAGGCCTTCCAAGGAGTAGGACATCTGTGATGAGAATATGAGGCTTGGTTTCCCGCAGCTAGGAGGCCTAGTTTCTCGTTCCTTTCCTTCAATGACCACACAGAGGTCCTGTGAGATCCCACACAGATCCAAGTTTTAAACAGAGCAAAACAATCCAAGCAGGTTTGTAACCACAGGAGACCAGAAAGTTCTGAAACAGCAGGTGACTTTTCTGAGAAAGCTCACACAGTCTGGGTTAGGCTAACCTGGCCACAACAGAGCAGAAGGAAAAAAAAAATAACCACCCATTTTTTTTTTCTTTTTTAAAAAGCTGCAGTTTCACTTGCTGGCTCAGCAAATGTTTTTCCCTATGATAGTTTGAAAAAGAACATGACTTGGAGGCCCTTTTACCCTTAGCCCTGCCTCCCGCCCCCGACTGTACCATTAAATCCTAGATACTGGGGTGACTAAAAAGGATAGGGAATAAATCAGTAATTGCAAAAAAACCCCTTTCTCCCCATTTTATGCTTGGCAGCCCTTGCTGCTTTTTTTTGTTTATAATGATCAGTTCAAGGGTTTGCTCAGCTTGCAAGGTCACAGTCAGAGCGGGCGATGAACTTTGGACTGTGGCTGGAGAGAGGTAAACAACAGGACTATAAATATCAGGGCTTCTGGCTGTGACTTGAAGGAGCTGCAGAGCTGAGCAAGGAGAGAGGACGCAGGCGGCTCGGAAGGGGTTGGGTAAGTAGGAACTTTGTGTTTTCCAATATTTGATTCAAACTTGATTCTTTTAGAGCTTGGTAAATAATTTGATTTCAAGTCTGATAAAACGTTTCTGTCCTTAGCATAGAGTTTTAAAAAGGGAGATGGTTAAATAAAATAAAAAAAAACAAAACAAAAGAGAACAGAAGAGTGTGGAATTGGGTGGGGCAGGTGAGGTTCTGCCCCGCCTGAGGCAGCCCTTGCTGATTTCTCCCCTGTCCGCAGGACAAAGATGGGAGCAGGGGAGGCTGGAGAAATCCAACGCCATGACTCTGCAAAGAGTTGTGTTGTTATATGGGCGATACTGCGTGTTCAAGCTTAACTATCTCCCACTGAAATGCAGAGTGAGAACTCTCAGGAAAAATCAGCCCCTGGGTTTGAAGGGCCGAGACTGAGAAATGGCCAATCTGCAGGGCTGTAGAAATGTCCAGGGATACTGTGAACAGTTTCAGAAAACACAACACAACAAAACACAACGCAAGAGCTGGGGTGGGGGGTGGGGGTAGCAGGGTCTGTCAACTGTGCAGAAGTGGTCGCCCTTCAAAGAGTTAAAACCCAGGTGGCCTGTGGTGAGATGCAAGGTTTTGCAGTGTACAAGGTGAGCGGGTACTTTCAGGTGAATGAGGAAGGACCCTCAGATGCCAGCCTGAAGTTCAGGGAAAAAGTTTCTGCATATTTTGCCTCTTAATGGGGAATTTAAAACAGAGGTAAG
Organism: Phoca vitulina; assembly: GCF_004348235.1. Taxonomy (NCBI): domain Eukaryota; kingdom Metazoa; phylum Chordata; class Mammalia; order Carnivora; family Phocidae; genus Phoca; species Phoca vitulina. Next base: position 33,469,356 of record NW_022589720.1, on the reverse strand, counting down.
TCTGCATGTGGCCAAAAATCTAATTTCCCTAATTGAAAAGTGGTGGGATTAGTGAAATTTACAACTACTTTCAACAGCTTCCAATAATTCCAGTTGAGTTATTTATCTTCATTGTTTTTACACAGCTATCTGATAGCTATAATTATAATCAAATGTTTATTATGCAAAAAATGATCTTAAGAAAACAAGTTGAACAGCCTATTGATTATATAGTAGAAGAAAATGTGTGAGAACTCCATAATCCACTACCCTCTGCCAATGGCTTTATGTCTTTTTTCACCAAAAAACTAAATGAGGAAAATAAGGGAAAAAGTCTTTTCCTTTATATTTACTATTTAGCCCCTTGAAAGGGTATGTATATGGTGAAGTGAGGATACCAAGTGCTGAATTTATGCTGAAGTTCTGTAATTACTGAAATTATATTCTAGAAAGTAGGGGGTCTCCCTCCAGTCTGGTAAGAAACAAAACAGCTTGAATTATTTTGATGTTCTCTTTGCCATCCTCGGGCATCAACAAATAAAACCCTGGCTACTGTAATTGTTAGAGGTAATCTATCTAATAGCTAAGAGGTCATGTTTTGGATTTAGCAGAACTGGTTTGAATCCAGTCTCTTTTGTGATTTGCCACCTGTGTGGACTTGGGCAAGATGCCGAACTCTCTTAGCCAAGGTTTCCTGAGCTGCAGAAGGGGGTGCCGGTCACATAGTTGTAAGGATTAGCTGACAGCGAAGTGCTTAGCACCACCCGTGTAGAGTTCTGTAAATGCTCAGTGAGTGGTAGCTATAATAAGGGTAATTGTGCCGTCAATATAAATGCCATCCTAAAGAAATGCCCTAGATTTAGTCCAGATATGGCCTCTGTTTTTAAATATTAGAATCTTAAAAATATTAGAATAGTTGGGATGGCCTTAATAAATCATTTAATTTCCCTCTCTTTTAGTTAGGCTCTTATCAATATACCCTATATAGGTAGGAATTTTGTGGCATTAAATGATGTGAAAGATAGTCCGGTTTTTAAAATTTCTATCTCCATCTACCAGTGCACCAGAGCCCCGGTCAATCTGATTCTAGCTTTTCTACACTCATCTTAATTCTGGGCTCACTCTAGGTAACTTATCATTTGCTGCCCACCCTCTTTCCCTCCCCTACCTCCCCCAAATGTACTTTTACTTTCTTATCCCAGATTAGTGCCTGAAAGTGTGCCAACTTCCCAGTTCTAGAATGTTGTCCTGATCTCTCTCCACAGACTTTATATCAGAATAAGCCTGTTCCGGGGATTTTTCTTTTACTGCTCGTCTCTGCTGAATGTGTTCCTTATTTTTACCACCTCTTTACAGATCCCTTGTTTTATGTGTACCTCTCTGCTAGGAGAGTTAGCCTTAGTTTGGGGATATTTCTGGTCAGATACTGAGCTTTTCTACTCAGAGGGGGGCATCTTTTCCCCCAAGAGCATGCCATCTAGTCACAGAAACTTCTTGAAAGTCATGATAGCCAGTACATAGACGGAGTGTAAACTGCAGTGAGTTTGGTAGAGGGACAGCGAATTGTGACATTTCTCCTTGGTCAGAGTTTTTTCTTTGGTCATATGTACCTCAGATGTGATAGTAACATTTTGGCAGGCAGTTTTATACCTGAAAAGATTCAAATCCTTTATTTTTAACATAGAGCTAGACTTTAAAGGGTAAGAGGAACAAAAGAGAGCCAAAGCCAGGAGACTCCGAAATACAGGATGCTTGAACCTGCAGAGCTGAGGGCCCCACCTGTGCTCTCACTGCTACCTCCTTTCTTCCTGGGTTCTCTTTTCATGCTGGCTCTTTTCCTTTCTGTGCAGAATCCCCTACTTACCCTTTCCTTTCTTAGGTTGGTGGAGGGTGGAAAGCAGCAGTCAGAACTTATTTGAGAGAGAGAGAGAGAGGGAGAGCACGCATGGGATGAGGGAGGGGCAGAGGGAGAAGCAGGCTTCCCGCTGAGCTGGGAGCCCGATCTGATTGGGGCTCCATCCCAGGACTCCGGGATCAGGACCTGAGCTGAAGGCAGACCCTTAACCCCCAGGTGCCCCGCATCTCAAATAAAAACAAAAATATGTTTGCAGAATGTTACTTGGTTATAGAGGCCACAGTCTCAACGTTTTTCTCAACCTTTATAGGTTCTAGACAAGTAGTTGGCTGCCTGTTCAGGCAGATCTCCACAGCATGTTTCCTGAAGTTTCTTGCCAAGCCAGGTAGTTAAGAGATGCTTTGACCACTCCCCTGCCTCTGGCTGATTTTTGAACCTGTTCTGGGAAGATTTGGTGCGGGGAGGCCGAACATAATGAGCCCAGCAACACTGGGATAGAAGCCCCGGGCTAGTTCCTGACAGGAAGGGGAACGGTACTGGCTGGATTTATAGAAATTCCTGGTTATGACTGTGAAGTCACCTGTGAAGATGACAGCAAGGTTTCCTCTGTTACAGGACAAGCCCAGCAATGTGGAGAAGCCTGGGGCTTGCCCTGGCTCTCTGTCTTCTCCCATGGGGAGGAGCAGAGAGCCAGGAACAAAGCTCCTTCTGTAAGCAGCCTCCAGCCTGGAGCATAGGAGACCAAAATCCAATGCTGAACTCAAGTGGTTCGGTGACAGTGGTGGCCCTTCTTCAAGCCAGCTGATACCTGTGCATTCTGCAGGCATCCAGGTGAGAGCCGTTCTGTGCTCTAGGATTTCCCAAGGGGAAAGCTATCGAACACATACATACGTACATACAAGAAACATAGAAATGGAAAAGATGTGTTTATTAAATCACATCTTTAGAAAAACTATACGTTTGCATAAAACATGTTAGAAGAAAGCATACTAGGAGGATATACACCAAAATATATAGAGTGGTTTTCCTGGGATTATAGAAAAATTTTCTTCATTTTGTAGACCTATATTTTATAATGTCCTACTAAATATGTATTACTTGTGTAATGAAATGTTCTAAAATGTAATCCTGCAAATGGGTTAGTTATTTTGATAGAAAAAGCAAATGCGAGTGCTTTGCTGGAGTAGAATCAACGCTAGACTTGCCATCAAATGTCTTGTGTCATTTCACAAACATATATATGTATATGTATATATAAATTATATGTATAACAAACATGTATGTTAGGTTCTTCAGTAAGTATTTATTGGGTGGAATTCTCTGTCAGATGGATTAAAAACCATACACTTTGTAGGATTAATTTGAGGACCAAATGAGCTATTGCTTGTGCAGTCAGCATAAGGTTTTAACTGAGCACAAGTGCTCGGTAAATATTGACAAAATGTAACTTTTAGTTTTTTACAACGATATAAAGAAGAGATATAAGTAAAAAATAGTAAAAGAGTTTCATGTAAAAAAATAATGAGGAGAGAGAATTCACTAATAAATTAAATGAGATTATTCCTTTTTTGTATTTTTCCTAAATATTTTAGATTGGAAGACCTGTGAGTAAAACTGGAGAAAGAAGGATATTTGAACATCTCTTATGTTGTTGTTAATCATCAAGGACTTTCTTCTCAATTAAAATATATGCATCTTAAAAATAAGGTTTCAGAGTATATTCCTGTTTATCAACAAGAAGAAAACCAAACAGATGTCTGGACGCTGTTAAATGGGAAAAAGGATGACTTCCTCATATACGACAGGTGTGTATACACACACACACACACACACACACACACACACACACACCCCAAATTAAAATATAACCTGCTTTGCATTTAATAGTAAGTGATTTAAAATAAGGCCTCTTCTTTTGTTTTGTTACCAGATACTCAGTGAGCACATTAAAATATTTGGTTTTAATGTTTTTGAAATGACTTTCTTTTGTGCAAAAGAATTCACCATTCTAGTAGGGAAATACAGAAAATTGACTGTACTTATCCCCCCGTAGATTGGCATTCCAAGAAAGGAGCAATTCGTATATCATGCACAATTCTAACCTAAGAATTTTTCAGATGAATATCTATACTTTGCAGACCACTTGCTTATCTCTAATCTGATTAATAGTTTAAAAGCGACATACCTGAATTTCTGAACTATAAAGTGTGTTAATCTTTTAGGTTTAATCTGCATAAATCTGCTTTTGATCCCTTGGGTGAATAAAACATTTGTATTTTGAGGGAACCTTGATGCTTATGTTATTTCATATGACCAACATGACTAGTTGATTCTGTTTTCTTTGGACTCTCCAGAAATGGTGAGCCAGACTCTGTTTAGGCCTAAGCTCTATTTCATCTTACTCTAAATATTTTTAATATTACATGTTCTTTTTGGACTGCGAACTTCTAATTTAAATAGTTGCAAAGTGTAGCTTTTTGATATTCACATAATATTATATATCCTGGGTAAAATGTGGCAAGAAGGACATTTCAACCCCACCATTTCTGGGAACACCAAGTATTGTAATTCCATTTCTTTCATTATGCTGACATTTTTGTTGCATCAGATATATTTTTTAAATAAATGGGTTACTGGCCAAGACATGCGGATCTTTTTTGTTATGCTGTGATTTTTGTGCTGTGTGGAATTTGTGCTGCCATAGTGGTTATGAAAACCTCATGTGATTTGCAGAGCCCAATTTATAAGTCAGTGGTTTGGGCATTGGTAGAATTTATGTCTCTTACCAAATTGTATTTGACCAAGTCACAGTGACTAAACTATGTAGTTTTGATATTATTAATAGTGGCATATCTGTAACATTTTGAAATGCTAGTGTTAGATTCACTGTAGTCTTGCTGTGACCTAAGCTGGTATTCAGTGCCAGGGAGCTCATCTGAGACCCCACTCAAGGAAATTTACTGAAGTTGTGAATGGATGGGTCTTTGTTACAAGACCTTTAAACCAACAGTACCTATCCCAAACTGCTTATGTACGATCACCATACAGAAAACATTGTAATGATACTGTGTTTGTCCTTTTCTTTTTAGATGTGGCCGTCTTGTATACCATCTTGGTTTGCCTTACTCCTTTCTAACTTTTCCATATGTAGAAGAAGCCATTAAAGTTACTTACTGTAAAGAGAAATGTGGAAACTGCTCTCTCATGGTATTTTATTTTTCTTAATTATTTTTACTGGGAGAAAAGAGAAAATCTTTTAAGAGCTATCTAAATAAGTTAGTGTCGTTTCAAGACCAATTAGTTAATCAATGTTTCTGTGGTTATACTAAAAATAAACTACAATGGTAATTTTTATAATTACACATTCTTTCTATTATGTAACATATACTGTAAGACATCTTTTCAAGATCCGTATTGCTGCTTTCATCTAGAAGGAGTTTTGAAAACAAAAATCAGCAGAGATCACATATTTCAAATACCACCAAATGATATTGCATGTGTTCCAAGTGCTCAAAGAATTCAGCTAACATAAAATATCATTATTGTACTATCCTGAATATGTTCACACAAGAGCATACTGATAGCAAAGCTTATTCATGGGCATTACCTGAAATGGAATTGGGGCCCAGATAGCTACTTAATTTATCAAAGATGTAAGACTGTCAGCTTTTCCATGAAGCCCTTACACTGTCTGCCCGTTCTGTAGCCAGAATCACCATGTTTATTTCACAATGGAATAGATTTTCTACTCGTTACTGATACTTCTAACAACTGTGAGAATATTTCTTCCTTATCATGAGAATTGATTTTAATTTATATTAACTAGAACCTCCCCCATGTTGAAAAGGAAAATAATTCCAAACAATTTTCCTTAATAGGGCAAATTGGCAAAATTTGAACTCAGGTTTAAAAATAATTCTTTTTTTAAAAGATTTTATTTATTTATTTAACAGAAAGAGAGATCACAAGTAGGCAGAGCGGCAGGCAGAAGGAGAGGGAGAAGCAAGCTCCCCGCTGAGCAGAGAGCCCGACGCGGGGCTCGATCCCAGGACCTTGGGATCATGACCTGAGCCAAAGGCAGACGCCTAACTGACTGAGCCACCCAGGCACCCCTAAAAATAATTCTGAATTTTATTTGTGAGCTATACATCCTTCAGATTTTTCCAGGTGTAAAGAAAGCCATCTCAATTTTTAATAAATTATTTAATTAACTAATTTAGTTGTTCTAAAGCACAACAGGTTAATTACTCTACTTATATAATTTTTCACATTTTAATCTTCATTATAATCCTATGAAGCTTATTCTACTGCTTTTAAAGAGGGGGAGACTGAGATAATGCAAATAAAGTATTAACTCAATGTCTAACTTCTAAGTGCTTAATAAATGCTAGCTATATTGATTCCTCATATTCTGGGATTATTTTAGTATTTTGCATTTTTGCAAGTGCCTAATAGTTATAAATATACCCAGTTATATTGAAACAAAGGCAGAAACAGTTCCCATAACATGCTTAAAATTTATGAGCCACCTGTAAATAGGAATAATATATATATCTGATATGCCAAAGCAAATTGGAGTTTTCCTATTTCATTGTATCCTAGATGCCATCAATTAAATGACACATTATTTTATGTACTACTTAAAAAAATGCTGTCAGTTAAGGTAGGACACAATGTTACAACACCAACAGTAGGATGCATTCTGATTTTAAAGACATTAAAATGTGAAAAAAATACATTGTAGGATCAATAAAATATAGTAATTGGCTTTTTGAAATTAGACTACTACTACCAATCTTTGAACATTTAGAACATTATGTAGTATATTTTAAACATTATCAAACTGTTACTAAGTTTATCAAATTGTTTATAGTATTAAATTCTCAAAAGTGAAGGAAATAATCAACAAAACTAAAAGGCAACCTATGGAATGGGAGAAGATATTTGCAAATGACATATCTGATAAAGGGTTAGTATCCAAAATATATAAAGAACTTCTAAAACTCAACACCAAATAATCCAAATAAAAAATGGGCAGAACACATGAATAGACATTTTTCCAAAGAAGACATATAGATGGCAAACAGACACATGAAGAGATGCTCAACATCACTGATCATCAGGGAAATACACATCACAACTACCACGAGATACCACTTCATACCTGTCAGAATGGCTAAGATCAATAACACAAGAAACAACAGGTTTGGGGGAGGATATGGAGAAAGGGGAACCCTCTTACACTGTTGGTGAGAACACAAACTGGTGCAGCCACTCTGGAAAACAGTATGGACGTTCCTCAAAAAGTTAAAAATAGAACTACCCTATGATCCAGGAATTGCAGTAGTGGGTGTTTACCCAAAGAATATGAAAATACTGATTCAAGAGGGTACATGCACCCCTGTTTATAGCAGCATTATCTACAATAATGAAATTATGGAAACGGCCCAAGTGTCTGTTGATTGATGAATGGATAGGAAGATGTGGTGTGTGTGTGTGTGTGTGTGTGTGTGTGTGTGTATAATGGACTATTACTCAGACATAAAAAAGAATGAAATCTTGCCATTTGCAACGATGTGGTTGGAGCTAGGGAGTATTATGCTAAGTGAAATAAGTCAGTCAGAGAAAGACAAATACCATATGATTTTACTCATATGTGAAATTTAAGAAACAAAGCAAATGAACATGGGGGGAAAAAAAGATAGGCAAACCAAGAAACAGATCCTTAATTATAGAAACAGACTGGGGGTTGCTGGAGTGGAGGTGGGGGGGGATGGGATGGTTTAAACAAGTGATGGGCTTTAAGGACGGCACTTGTGATGAGCACTGGGTGTTATATGTAAGTGATGAATCACTAACTTCTATACCTGAAACTAATATTTTACTGAATGTTAACTAGCTGGAATTTAAGTAAAAACTTAGGAAAAAAAAGAAATAAGATAAAATGAAAAACAAAGCAAAAAAAAAAAAGAAAGAAATGGGGGGGGCAAACCAAGAATCACAAACAGACTCTTTTTTTTTTTTTTAATTTTATTATGTTATGTTAGTCACCATACAATACATCATTAGTTTTTGATGTAGTGATCCACGATCCATTGTTTTCGTATAACACCCAGTGCTCCATGCAGTACATGCCCTCCTTAATACCCATCACTGGGCTAACCAATCCCCCCTCCCCCCTCCCCTCTAAAACCCTGTTTGTTTCTCAGAGTCCATAGTCTGTCATGGTTCATCTCTCCCTCCGATTCCCCCCGCCATTTTTCCCTTCCTTCTCCTAATGTCCTCCATGCTATTCCTTATGTTCCACAAATAAGTGAAACTATATGATAATTGACTTTCTCTGCTTGACTTATTTCACTTAGCATAATCTCCAGTCCCATCCATGTTGATGTAAAAGTTGGGTATTCATCCTTTCTGATGGCTGAGTAATATTCCATTGTATATATGGACCACATCTTCTTTATCCATTCATCTGTTGAAGGGCATCCTGGCTCTTTCCACAGTTTGGCTATTGAGGACATTGCTGCTATGAACATTGGGGTGCATATGGCCCTTCTTTTCACTACATCTGTGTCTTTGGGGTAAATACCCAGGAGTGCAATTGCTGGGTCATAGGGTAGCTCTATTTTTAAATTTTTGAGGAACCTTCACACTGTTTTCCAAAGTGGCTGTACCAACTTGCATTCCCACCAACAGTGTGAGAGGGTTCCCCTTTCTCCACAACCTCTCCAACATTTGTTGCAGAAACAGACTCTTAACTACAGAGAACAAACTGATGGTTACCAGAGGGGAGGTGGGTGTGGGGGATGGGTTAAATAGGTGATGGGGATGAAGGAATTCATTTGTCGTGATGAGTGCCAGGTGTTGTATGGAAGTGTTGAATCACTATATTGTACACCTGAACCTAATACTACACTGTATGTTAACTAAGTGGAATTTGAATACAAACTTTAAAAATTGCATTGAATTCTCAAAAGTAATTTAGAAATCACCAAAATATGTACCATTTAATAGTTGTATGCAAAAATCCAGTGGAATTTTTAACTTTTCAAAACAATGAACAATAACACTTAGAAGATCAGTTTGAGAGACCAAAGACTCACTAACTTTACTTACAAATCACTTTAGGTAGAAGTTTCGTATGACACTGCTATATCTGTAAGCTTTGAGCCTATGATTTATGGGCACACTAAACAATAAAAAAGACTTGCAGCAAATTAACTAGATTGATGCAGAATGGAACCTCTTGCTCAGCGGAAGATGGGCAGGAATGTGCTCCTTGCCCCCCACAGCTCGACAGGAGGGACACAGTAACAAAACTAGTGAAGTTCAAAACATTTCCTGACATAAGCTGAGGCATGAAAAATGACTCATCTCGAGCAGTTTATTGGCATTTTTGAGTTATCAGAGAGAAATTAGTTTGCTTCAGAATATAACATTAAATTAGAATAGAATGGTAGATTGACACAGGTGTGAAAGGTTCCATGTAGTTCAGCTGCTTCTAAGGTTTGATATTTGTTTGACTTTACTGCGATCAATGTAAGTTCTTTTAACCAGTTTATTTAGCTTTGCTTCTGCAGATGTAAGTGGTTTGCTTTCTTTTTAAGCCTTATGTATCTCTTAAATTCTTCTTCAGAATTCTTAAAAATTTAGGAAATGCTCTTGATTAGGAAAATTTGAATTCTGCTGTTGATTTAACCAGTATAGAAGCTTAGGTGAACTGTTGAATTTTAATCATCTTATGCTCTATTTTATCTATTTGGAAAACATTAATGTTAATTTCCTTGTAAGATGCTTGAGGATTCTTTGATTAAATGCAAACTTTGCACAAGAAGCAGTTTATAATTAGGTATGATGGGAACCAAATTTTAATAGAAAGTCTAGGTGTTGAAACCGATATCAAATTTTTATCTCATTAATATGACCCTAGAAAAACAAAGCCAGTTCAATTCTAATTAACTGGTTTGCATTTTACATATTTTAGCTCTACAAATCATTTTTTGTGCACTCCTGCTAAACCTATACATTTGTTGATAAATGATTATAAATTTGTTCTAGACCCTGGAAGCTGAAGACCACTGTAAAATGGTATCTTTGGCTACTGTGGGAAACACAACTGAGGCTCCCCAGCCACATCACCACCACCACCACCATGGTCATCATCACAAGCATGGGCATCAGCATCATGGGATTGATGGGGTTTCAGAGAATCAGCAACCAGAAGCCCCAGATGCTGCTGAGCATCCCACTCCTTGAGGCCTCCATCGCCACCATAAGCACAAGAACCACCAAAGACAGGGCCACCCAGAGACCTGAGATCTGCCAGCAGGAAGTGAAAGTTTACAACTTTCTGTTCCACAAAGGAGGCTCTGATGAAAGGGATGTATAAATCAATTACTCTGCAAATTGCCTGAAGATTCAGGGTTGGCCCCTAACAGCTGTTGCTGACACTGACGACATCTGATATTTGAAAAAACAGGGTCTGCAATCACCTGACAATGTAAAGAAACCCTCCCCTCTTTATGCAGCTGACAGGGACTTTGGGCAGAGGAGAACGTCATTGAATCTTGACAGTGACGTTTGCCTCCGGCTGCCTGACAAGCAAGTCAGCAGCTTCAGCCCACAGAAGCCAGCGCCAGTTGAAGCTGAAAACATAAGGCCAAAATGTGAAAATGACCTCCATACTAAATACTTAAATAAGACACACTCCCCAAGTCAGTCTAGACAATTTCATTTCCAGCATTTTATAAGCCACCTAATTAATAATGACCCAAAAATAAGAATTGGATTGTACAAACATGGAGAAATCTATCATACTGGCTTCCAAGTTTTAAAATTTAAGTCAAAGAAATTTTGATCCAAACCATATTTTCATTATTTTATTATAAAGGTGATTGCAGAATTTGGTTATGTTTTTCTTTTTCTTTTTCCAGCATTCTGCTTGCTTTAATGAGAACAGAGACGTAAACTATGACCTAGGGGTTTCTGTTGGATAGTTAGCAATTTAGAATGGAGAAAGAACAACAAAGACATGTTTTCCATTTTTTTCTTTACTCATTTCTCAAAAAAATATTATCTTTGTCTTTTTAATCTTATGTTTTTAACTGACTAAACCTTTAAAGAACTCAGTGAATTCTGTCTTTAAAGTTCCAGAAATACTGACACATGAATATTTTGCTAGGACTACCTTTTAAATATCCATTTATACTTTGTATATCTAAGAGTCATATCTTGATTTTTACTATCACATATGAATGAAGCCCTTATATCTTATTTTCTTTACCTAGCATTGTATCACACTCTTAAATTTGAGATAATCTGTCTGGAAAGTCGTAATGGAAAAGATAAAAGAATGTTGTCTATCTCTTGATTGCTTAGAAAGTATTTCCATAGTCAATGATGGTTCAGTAGGTAAACTAAGTCCTATAAACCTGAACTCCTTTATGGTTAATACTATTAAGCAAGAATGTAGTACACGATTGGACAAATGTGGATTTGTTTAAATAAACTCAATTTAAAAAGTTTAAAGCTTTCTCTTTTTCATTGTTATTGTTTAGGCAGTATATTAATGACAGAAGCAAATTTTCAACTTCTTTTAAAGAAATTAAGTAGCAACTAATGAATTTACTGTCCTACTCAAAACCGTCTACGCTTAAGGTAAGAGCCTTTGCCAGTAGGGTTAAGTGGAGGATCTTTGCCAAGGGAGAGGCGTTGCTCTAAATCGTGAATGGTATTACGAAGAAATGCAATCTCCTTGTTTTTTTCTTCTTGCAGATGTTGAAGCTTCTAAATAAAGCAGAAAGAAATTTGTTACTGCAATTCAGAAATAGTAAGATTAAATACAAGAAACAACAAAACAACAAAAACTGCATTTCTGGTTTAAGTAGATATTTTAAAAGACAGCTTATTTTGAAAGGTTTATAATTTTATTTTTAGAAGCTTATGGGGTAAAACTGGAATAAGGATACCAAAATACGTGTTAGTACCATTTGTTCTAGTTCATTCCCTTCTCCCTATATAGCTTGAAGTTATAAACCATGAAAGAGGAGTTGAACAAAAAGAAATCTATTATCTGAGTGCCTAAATAACTTCAGAATAGTAGGTCAGCCCTAGTTCAGAATATATTACAGAATTCCTTAGGTGGCCCAAAGAGTCAAAGACTTCTCTGATGTTTTAATTTACTGCTAAGATTTATTACTTTAAATTGAAGGTGACTTTTAAAGTTTTATTTATTTTACAGAGAGAGAGAGAATGAGAGTGCACGCAGTGGGGAGGGGTAGAGAGAGGGAGAGAGAGAATCTCTCAAGCAGACTCCATGCTGAGCACATGGCCCAATGCAGGGCTCGATCTCCCTGAGATCATGACCTGAGCTGAAACCAATAGTCTGGTGCTTAACTGAGCCACTCAGTCACCCCAAATTGAAAATGACTTTTAAAGATTATTCAAAAGATCTTTCTGATTGTGTGGTATATTTTAAGAAAAACTGTTAAGTATATTGTTAGTAAACACTAGACAGCTTTTATAGAAACACACGAAGAAACTTTATTTTCTTAAGCAATAGCTATGGAAGAAAATCTCACATACCCTTCTGTAGATACTCTGTGGCAAAACAGTAGAATCTGGATATGATTTTGGTTTAGTTTGAACTCTTGCTAGTTTGGCATCAAACTGAATCAAGTTTAAAAAGAAAGTTATTGAGAACATTCTAGCTGAACAACTAAAAACAATTATTTCTATAAATATAAGCATAATCTATTATATTTTTAAACATATAATCTGTAATTTAAGTATATTCTCTGTCTAACACAAGATAGAGAAGTCTTTCTATAAGAAACAATGTTTTAAGAAAGAGCAAAGAACACCCAAACAGGATTAACCTTGCTGCATGTTAAAATTACCTGGAGAGATTTTTAAAAGTACCAAATGCCTGGGCAGTACCTTAGAGATTCTGGGATAGAGTTAGCACAAAATTTTTGTTATGATATTAGGTAGAGAATCTAGATAACCAGGGTTGGGAATCTAGTTAGCTCAAAGATGGATAAAAATATTTTCATGTTACCATGGATGTCCTTTTGTAAAGAAAACATAGTGTAGTCAACAGTCATGGGGTAAAAACTCATATACCCTGCTGTAAACTCTTTGAGGCCGAGTAGTAGAATTTGGATATAATTTTGTTGATTTAGTTTGAACTCTTACTGGTTTGACATTAAACTGAATCAGGTTTAAAAATTCTCATAGAGAGAGACAGAGAGAACACAAACAAGGGCACTGGCAGGCAGAGGGAGAAGCAGGTTCCCCACTGAGCAGCGAGCCCAATGCGGAACTCGATCCCAGGACCCTGGGATCATGACCTAAGCCGAAGGCAGACGCTTAACTGACTCAACCGCCCAGGTGTTCCACAAAGTCTTTCATTGTAATTTTTCCCTTCAGGTTGAGGTCGGTGTAGCCTCTTTGTGGTCTAAAAACAAACTCAGTGAGATTGTGTTCTGGTTTAAGGAGGTAAATGGATAGTTACAATGAAGATGAATAACAAAAAGTTCTGTATATCAATGTAAACAACAGACTTGGGCTAGACCAGTGACAGGGCCAGATGGCAAACAAAATGCACATTTTCAATAAAGGGATTAGAAGTTGATGGTAAGTCTTGAAACATGGCCGACGGGATCTCAGTTGGCTCCCCAGCCCTTCCCGTCTGTGTGTCGTGGGCACATTGATCTGAGAAAGTAGCAGCAGCCAAATGCCTCTCAAGTCAGCATCAGCCCCCTTTGCTCAAAGGTTATATGGATTTCAGCATTGGACCTCACCAAGCACCCCAGAGATACCAAACTTTCATGAACATGAATAGTAAGCTAACTAAGCTGGTGAATTCTGGCAACACAAGGTAAAGTGAGAGTCAGGCTGGGGAAAAGCAGTGGAAGAAAGATGGAAGTGGAGATGGGTAGAATCTAGATAAAAATTTTAAAAGAACAAATATACTGTCAAACATCCATGTCTTTGAGATTCTGACATCTAGTTAAACAACCTCCTGAAAGGGCTTTAGAGCTTAGAACTGGAACTGTAGCCTTTGAGATGCCCTATTTGAAGTCCCTTTAACATTAAAAAAAAAATCTGGTTGTCTGCCCATACGGTAAGTATTTTCCACACATTTATTAGGGAGCAACTTGTCTCTTTTTAATAAAGCCAAAGGAATTTCTAATTGGTTTACCAGGGTTGCACAGTTTCTGCTGAGGAGAGAAAAATGTTAAGGATTAGAAACATTCTCTCCACTGCTGGAATGGTAGACCTAATGAAGCTTGCATAGACTCAGCTACAGGTCTCCAGTCTCAGAGGAAACAGTACCCTCTGTGGAAACCAGGACCTTTTGAATGACTGAAGAGTCCCACCTTCAGGCCAAGTGCTGAAAGGCAGGGTAGCTAGTTGTATCAGATGTTTGAGAACTACATGTGATGGAGAGTGAGCCTGTGTGTGTGTGTGTGTGTGTGTGTGTGTCAGGGTTTTAACTACTGAAATTTATCTCACTGTGATGAAAAAAAACAACAATAAAGTCGAGTCTAGACTAAGGGATGCATCTTCAAATTTAGCAGACTCTTACACACTTACCTCTAACTGTAATTTGATTATTTCACTTTGTTTTTCCTTTTCTTGAGTTCTTAACTTTGCATTTAACTCTGAAATTTCCACCTCCTTTTTCTCTATTAGTTCTTTATGCTTTTCTTCATTTGACTCAACTGAACAAAAGTAAATAAAATTAATTCATCTTAATGTTTCAAAAATCTTATAAACTTGTATATCTTTAGCATTTTAAACAATCCACAAGAAAGTAAATTTCATTAATAAAAATATTTTAGAAACCATTTATATGCAGGGTAGCTTTTATATATTTTTGACAAGCCCTTATAAAATTCTTGAAACACAAAAATTACCCGTGAAGTGCTTTTGAACAAATAAACTGATTTGTATTCTTAAACATCAATTTTATATTATATATACATATATATATAATAGAGAGAGAATAAATAGGAGACTTAGTAGTTAAAGAGGGACACAAAGCTTGGGTTCCTAGGTACAGAGGACTCCAAATTACTGGATGATTTTAGAGCTACATCAAACCCCTGCTACTCTCTATTCCACATGATTGGGCATCTGTCATATTCACACCACATCTCTAGGCTTCGTCAAATTTCCTCTTTTCTCAACTTTCTTATTCCTATTAATGACACCATGTCATTCAGGATGGGAGCCTCAAGGGAATTTCCAACTTTAGGGAGAAAAGAGTCAATTCATCCACAAGCCCCACCAATAAGGGCTCTCCATCCAAGACCAATTCACTACTTACTTACTTTCAAGCCTTGTTTCTCCTCACTTGGACTCTGTGTCCAGGCTCTCAATCACAAGTCCCTACGTCCTATACACTGTTGCCAGGTCAGTCTTCCTAGAGCATACCTCTAAGTATGGCCATCACCTTCTCAAAAACCTTTAATCACTTCCCATTTTTTATCCTACAATTCAAGGGGTCAAAGAATCCAGCTCTAGCCAGTTTTTGGCTTTTCTCTTGCTAACCTTCCCATATGGCACAAAGAAAAGGTGGGAGATGGACTATTATTCCCTAAAATGTCCTATGTCTCCCCCTCTATTTGTCTTGGCTTTTATTTTCTCTCTGCTGAGAGACTCTTTTTCCCATCTTCCCCAATGAATCTGAGCGATATTCATTCTTTGGGATCAGGGCCTCGTACTTAACAGTGTTGAAGGACAGAATTAGTAATTTTGATAAAGTTCAATTTAGAATTTTTTTCCTTTATTGTTTGTGCTTTTTAATTCTTTCCAAGAAGTTGTGGCTAACTCAAGTTCACAAAGATTATCTTCTATGCTTTCTTTTTTTTTTTTTTAAAGATTTATTTATTTGAGAGCGAGAGCGAGAGAGAGAGAATGAGAGAGAGAACACGAGAGGGGGTAGGGTCAGAGGGAGAAGCAGACTCCCTGCTGAGCAGGGAGCCCGATGTGGGACTCGATCCCAGGACCCCAGGATCATGACCTGAGCCGAAGGCAGTCGCTTAACCAACTGAGTCACCCAGGCGCCCTCTTCTATGCTTTCTTATAGCAGTTTGTAGATGTAGGTTTATATTCTGACTTACCATTTCCAGTAAATTTTTGCATATATTGTACATAAGTATGAGCCCATACTAAGAAAAGTTTCTATTACTTTCATGAAACCAGTTAACTCTCAACATAAGTTCATGAGACCTGCTTTAGTGAGGGAAGAAAATCTCATTACTGAAATAATATTCCATATGCAGACCATATAAATATCAAAGCTATTAATTATACATTTCACTGTAATCTTATAAGAACATTAACTGTTCCATATTAAGTAATGGTAATTACAAAAACCATAAATCCAGTTTAGAAATGTTGTAATTTATATCACATAAATATATAGAAAGGTACAAAACTTTAAAATGCATCAAGGCAATGTTCATTCAAGAAAACTGGCAATTACTGAAAAAAGTTTATACATGCATTTAAATTATTTTATGATGTCTTAGAATTTATTAAGTTAAAAATAAAAAACTTACTTTTTTCCTGCATATCCTGATGAAGTTTCCTTATTTCTATCTTATGTCCCTCCTCTTTGATTTTCATTTCACTCATAAGTTTGGCAATATTATTCTTATATTCCTAAAGATTAAAATATATATTCATTCCTCAATTACATATGTGTACACACACAACCTTCCATTAATTAGAAAAGTGAAATTCTCAAAGTTTATGTTAATTTTTAATAGTAATCATATCTAGAGGGGAAAGATATTGCTTATCACTTGAATAATCAGCTTTGAGAAGGATCAGTTTCTGGTCCAAGGAGAGAGAGACCATCTAGAGACAATGTCTTCTTATCTTTGCTTCCTGAATACTCATCACCAGTGTTTAACGTGTCATAGATGCTCAAAATATTTTGTTAATTGTTAACGAATAAATGCCATGATAGCATTAAAATATGTCTATTAAAGCCAAAGCTATACTTTAGAGCCAATAGTAAGTTCTGTTCGATAACTGGCAAGCTTAATGTAACATAGGATGAATCGTTTGAATGTGGCCTGAAGTTCTATTTCTGAAAATTATATATACATCCCTAATTCCCAGGAGGTTAAATACTACCCATGGTAAGGGTTAGCTTTATGAGAAGGAGGCTAGAGAAGGATGAATTTGGGAGTTGAGAAGTTCTCACCAGGTGCCTGTGATTGGTTTCTTAGGTTGCTGAAGCATAGAAGTGATTATTGTGCTAATGTGTTGGAAGAGAAAGCCCCTAAAGATAAAATTTACAATTTTTCCAGAGAGATGTTTCTACATAAAGAAACCACTCACAGGCCTAAGATGTAGGCAGGAAAAAGGAAAGCAGCAAGAATAAAAGTAAAAAAGGATACTAAGAAAGGTACATAAATGAAGGCAAGAGGTTCAAGAAAAGCTTCTAAACTAAACATCATAAAAGCAGGGACTTGGTTTTTACTTACCATTGTATCCTCAACTCCCAGTGTATATCTCTGGATAATATTTGTTGAATGAATATTCATAAGAATGAGAGTGCCAACACGAATTATTTAAGTCAAAATTTCCTAGCCTAGGCCCAGTAAATGGGCTTTTGAAGATCCATTAACTTTCTGAAATTGTATGAAAATTAGACATATATATATATATATATATATATATATATATATATATATATGCATGTGTACTACTGAGCATTTTGCTCAGAAAGTGTTCACAGCTTTCAACAGATATTCAGTGGTATTGAAGAGGTTAGGTGTCCATAATTAAACATGGAGGTACATGTGCCGAGATTACATAAGTTCAAGGGGAGATAGTGTGGATACCTACTTGTGCTACTCAACCCGCCTGGCAACTTGTAGGAATGGCCAAACTATCTAACCATTGGCTGTGATTAAAGCTTGGCAGGTGAATATAAAGGTGGATCTCATAATTGTCACTTTTCACATGCATGTATCTAGATTTCTAGATGGGCAACTACAGAGTGGCTTTCCTAAACTACTCCTGACTCAACTAAGCATTTGCTGCTCTGAGAAACCACAAGAGACAAGTCTATGTATGTTTTCATTCCCCATTGATTTTGCCGCGTGAAGATGCCATCACTGAAATGGAAAGCGTCCATTAATTTGGAAAGACAGGATTTTCACTCCAGCCTCTAGGCATAAAGGTTATTTTAATATGTGGGCTTGGGCCTGGCTGTACCACACTAGGTTCTTCTCCCCAACTTTAGCCTGTGTCAGCTCTGAGGAATCCAATTCTTTTCTCTTTCTAAGGGGACCAAGTCCCAACAAATTATTCTTGGTTGCCTTCTTTTCATTTGCCTTCTGGGAACTTTAAATTGTGAGGGAAAACCCCCATGTTGTGTTTTGTTTTTATAAAATTTAAGGATCCTCTGTATACAAGTTACAAAACCTCTTCCAGTCTTACAAATAAGGCCATTGAGTACCTCCTGAGTGTTTTCCTAGAGAGTGGTTCTCCATATGTTTTGGATGTGCCTGGACATTTTGTACTAGAGACTTCTCATTGGATTGAGATCATCTTTAGTTTGCTTTGAACAGCTGCTAATTAAGAACTTCTGAATCTTGGATTATGGTATTTTCTCTTTAATTTCCACCCCTTTGAAAACTCCTAAAGTATCCTAGGCAAAGCAATATTCTATGGTTTGACATTTTAGAAGAGAAAGAAGGCAAACATTTCTCCCCCTTCTCTCTCTGCCCCAATTATACCCTAACTTTTATATATATATGTATAGTTGAGCTTTAGAGGCAAATACGGAAAGAATGGGAAAGAAGAAAAGAAAGGGATAAAAGAAAGGAAAAATAAAGGGTGGGATATATTCCAGAGATATTTAAATTATCTCAAGTGTGGGACCAGATTGAATTTGGAAATGATCCTTCAAGTTGAAGTTCTAAGTTTGATAAAGATCCAATTTGAGTTTTGGAAACCTTAGGTCTGGCAGAGTTTGACATATTGGCTCCTGGGAGATGAGAAAAAAATTATCATAATACCTCCCAAAGGGCAGTGGGAACTGACATTTACTGAGCACTTTTTATGTTTAGGTACTGTGTTATCTGTTCTATAATTGCTGCCGTATGTTGTTCCCATGGAAGAAAAGAAAAAGTAGCAGAGGGTATGGTAGCCTTTGGGAGATAAATAATTGGTGATCCACATAAAATCCTCCTTTCATTTGGATGATGCAATAAAAGTACACAGATTACTCAAGTCAGAAAGATTAATGATTCATTTATTTTATAATAAAAAATTTTTTAAGTGCTAATTAACAGAGTATACTCTAGGTTTGCCTGTCTGGCTCAGTCAGTGGAGTGTGTGATTCTTCATCTCAGGGTTGTGGGTTCGAGCCCCATGTTGGGTGTAGAGATTACTTAAAAATAAAGTCTTTGAAAAAAATAGAGTATACTCTAGAGTAAAAATTCTATTAACATAATTTAAAAATATGTAAATATGTAGCAAAATAGTTGCATTTCTTTTTGGTGGAAAGAAAAAGTAAGGCAAGTGATATACTAGTGCATTATAGTCTGCAAAGAGACTAGAGTCATTCAAATTGTTATTTCTTTAAAGATTTTTATTCGTTAAA
The DNA here is from genome assembly GCF_004348235.1 of Phoca vitulina. NCBI lineage: Eukaryota > Metazoa > Chordata > Mammalia > Carnivora > Phocidae > Phoca > Phoca vitulina. The sequence goes on along the minus strand of NW_022589720.1, from coordinate 33,449,884 downwards.
AATTCTGGCACACATATACACATACTTATTTCCTCTCCAAATTTTGGCTGTATTCATTAATGAGAACAACCCCCCTTTTCTTCTAATTTGAGAAGACAAATGGTCTACAGACATTTGATTGAATATAAAAATATATAAACTCACCTGTTCATGAGATTTCAACTTTTCTTTCATAAGATCAGCATTTCTTTTTAGTTGTTCATTTTCACCTGTGTAAAAATCACCAGAGGGCATCCTAGTACATAGAACTTTTTAATTAATATGGGAAAATATTTAACATTTCAAGTTTCCATTCATGTATGCTTTCAATACATACATACAGCCTCTATTGCACGTGAGGCTCTGTGCATAGCACTGGGAATGTTAAAGAAAATTGTAGCTCTTCAAAGAAGAGCCTGATGGTAAAACAGATGTGGAAGTAGTTACGATGTGCTATGATAATTGCTCGATAATGGCAGCATGTCTGAAAGACCAAGGGAACCTGTGGAAGAAAAGCCTCAGTCGGCTTGAAGTCAGGAAAGGATTTACCGAGGAGGAGCCATTGGCAATGAGACTTAGATGATAAGGGTTACTCCATGCTGAAGGGAGGCATTTCACATACAGAAAACTGTACAGAAGCCTTTGGGTTCGAGTGAGGATAGCATGTTTGGGAAAATTACAATTCAAGTACAGTATTGTTGGAGTGTAAACCGTGAGGAGGAGGTACTAAATAGGTGGAAGCCATATCCTAATAGGAGGTGGACATATTCTATATGAATGACTTTATATTTTATTTTCTAGGTTATGGAGTCAAAGAATTTTGAACAGTGAAGTGAAATGATTAGTTACAGGTTAAAAAAATTATCTGGCAGTGTAAAGGATGAATGGGAGGGTTTTGACCCTAGAGAAATTGGTATCAGTAAAAATAGATCAAGTAAGAAATAACAGGAGCCTAAATTAGATCAGTGGCAGTAGGACATAAAACGAAAATAAAGATAATTATTTAGATAGTAAGATGGTAAGATTACGAGGAGACTTAGTGACTGAATGGATAGCAGAGGCAAAAAAGAAAGGGGAACCTTTGCTTTGTAGGTTGGGTAATTTGTTTGGGTAATTGAAAAATGTTCATCGGTTTGGGAAAAATTAAAGGAGGAAGATTTTAGGAGTGAAATGACGAGTGTAGGTCTTTACTATGCTAAATTTGATTGCTTGAGATATCCAAGGAATATTTCTTTTTTTTTTTAAAGATTTTATTTATTTATTCATAAGAGAGAGAGAGAGAGAGGCAGAGGGAGAAGTAGGCTCCCCGCTGAGCAGGGAGCCCGATGCGGGACTCGATCCCAGGACCCTGGGATCATGACCTGAGCCGAAGGCAGATGCTTAACCATCTGAGCCACCCAGGCGCCCTCCAGGGAATATTTCTGGTAGGCTGAGAAACATTTAGAAGTGGCCAAAGAAGAGTATCCTGTAAGGAGACCGAGAAGTGTCCAGAGATGCAGGAGAGAGTGGTGATAAGAAGAGAGAGGTTAAAGGGGTCATAATCAGTGGCAGTAAACACAATAAAAAGATCAAGCGAAAGCACTTCAAATCTGAAAACTTTGGGAAATGCCCAATTATTGTAAGTTGAAGACTACGTGAAGATGAGGACTATGTGAAGATGAGGAAATGGATAGTGAGTACAGGCCATTCCTTTGAGGTTTGATTGTAAAAGGAAAGAGTGAGGGCAATTGGAGGGAATAAATCCAAAGTGAAGGAAACATTGTTTTCTTGTTTGTTTAAGAGATGGGAGAGATCTGAGTTGTTTAAATGCTGAAGGAATGGACAGCAGAAAGAGAGAAATGAAAAACAGAGAAGAAGGGACAATTGAAGACGCAATACTCCAGAAGAGAGATAAGAGTTAAACCCAAGTGGAGGAATTAACTTTGGATAGGAAGAAGGATTTTCTTTTTTTTAAGTGAAGGAGGAAGGTAGTAAGGGTATGTCCAGGTATGTATATATTTAGAAAGGGTGCGGTGGGAAGAAGAGGTAGTAGGTTATAAGAATGAGTTAGTTTATGAGATTGTGTTGTAGATGATTTCTATATCTGTAGGCTCATGATGTTGGATGAAATAACTTTTATTGTCTATTCCATCTATGCTTCCATATTGAGAAAGGGGAAATTTAGTTTTAAACTTGAATCAATAGGACTATTTTGATTGCTCATTCAAAGCACCAAAAGAGATTGATAGCTTTGAAGTTTTTGGATAAAAGATTATGGAGAATGTAATTATTAATGATATTTAGGCCATTTTATGTGTGGAATTTTTTAAGTTTGCCTTTTTAGGAGACCCTAGTATTTTCCCAGCATTAAGTGTCTGCCTTCGGCTCAGGTTGTGATCCTGGAATCCCTGGATGGATCGGGATCATTGGGTCATCGGGCTCCCTGCTCAGTGGGGAGTCTGCTTCTCCCTCTGCTCCTACCCCCACCTTGTGTTCTCTCTCTCCCTCAAATAAATAAAAATCTATAAAAAAGAACGAGGTAGTTTATGTCTGACAGCTTTCATTTTTTCCCCAGTGAAACAGAAAGTAAAATAAGTTGAAAAAAAAAGAAACAGATTTAAAGTTGGGGGTTTGAAGAGTGAAAAGTTTGAAAAGCGAGGATAAATGAAGGGTATAATTGAAACTGAGATTTATAAATTAATGTGGGTCTGTAATGTATGATTTTTTACCAGTAACCTTCAGTAACTGTAGCATTATAAGTAAGCAGATGTATGGTTGGATTGATCCATTTTGAGGATTAGTCTAACTGGTATTAGAAAAGGTAAGGAAAATAAAACCATTCCCAAAAGAGAAGATAAATGATATTCTAAGCTAGATATCTAAGCTAAAAAGGGAGGAAGGTTTTATCTTACAGCAACATTATTGAGAGCATAGTTATATTTACTTAATATCTTTTCATGTAAAACTTAAACAATGAAATGAAATGTATTAAAATATGGTTTTGCATCTTTAATTTGCCCTACTGTTTCAGACCTACTATAGTCAACATCTTTTTATATACAACCAAAAGCCATCTCCTGACACCAGATGATGAAGAAGGAGCAGTGCTTGACAGTTTTCTCTACTCATTCTTGTTAAGTTCTAGGTGTTTTAAGGAAAAGCAGATATACCTAGACCAGGAAAGAGCCCATTCTGATATAGTGTGTGATGAGGGTTCAAAACAGAGCCAGGATCTGCACCTAAGCCAGACATAAAAGGTGCTCAAAGCTAAAATTAGGCCAGGAGTAGGCATGGCACCAAGACTGTAATTCAAAACCATTGTGAAATAGAGGCCAGGGCTTGAGTTCAGTGATTAACTGGGACCAGTGACAAGGCTGAATCAGACACTAGACCTGGGTAACAGTAATCCAGTTCTGTATTATTTAGAATCAGTTTGTCAATATCCACAAATAACTTGCCAGAATTTTGATTGGGATCACACTGAATTTATAGATCAAGTTGGGAAAAACTGACATCTTGACAATATTGAGTCTTCCCTATCTGTGAAAATGGACCATTTCTCCATTTATTTAGTTCTTTTTTGATTTATTTCATCAGAGTTTTGTAGTTTTCCTTATATAGATCATGTACATATTTTGTTATATGTATACCTAAATATTTCATTTTGGGGCTGTCAATGTAAATAGTATTGTGTTTTTAATTTCAAATTTCACTTGTTCATTGCTGGTATATAAGAAAGCAATTGACTTTTGTATATGAACCTTGTATATTGCAACCTTGCTATAATTGGTTACTCTAGGTTTTTCTTTTCTTTTTTTTTTTTTAAATATTTTGGATTTTCGACATAGATGATCATGTCATCTATGAAGAAAGACAGTTTTATTTCTTCCTTCCCAATCTGTATACCTTTTATTTCCTTTTCTTGTCTTATTGATTTAACTAGAACTTTTAGTTCAATGTTGAAAAGGAGTGGTGAGAGAGGTTATCTTTGCCTTATTCTTGATCTTAGTGGGAAGCCCCTAATTTCTTACCACTAAGTATGGTGTTAGCTGTAGACTTTTATAGATTTTTTTTTAAATCAAGTTGAGTACATTTTCTCTATTCCTAGTTTACAGCGATTTTTTTTTTTTAAATCATGAATGGTGTTGGATTTTGTCAAATAATTTTTCTGCATCTACTAATATGATCATCTTTTCAGTTGTTGGTGTCCTGGATTAAATTAATGGATTTTTAAATGCTGAACCAGTCTTGCATACTTGAGATAAATCCCACTTTGTTGTAGTAATAAGCCTACCAAAGCATTCTTCATTTCTGTTACAGTGTTTTTGATCTCTAGCATTCCTTTTTGTTTCTTTCTTAGGATTTCCATCTTTCTTACTTACATTGCCAATATGTTCTTGCATGCTGTCTGCTTGATCCATTACAGTACTTAGCATATTAATTATAGTTTTTATATTCCCAGTTGTTTTTAAATTCCCAACATCTCTGCCATGTCTGCATGACATGGGTCTGCATGACAGACTCTTGCTCTGTCTCTACAAATTGTGTGTAGTTTTTTTGCCTTTTATTTGGGCTAATATAATAGAGAGTCTGGGTTCACCCTAACTTTTTTTTTTAATTTAAATTCAATCAGCCAACACATAGTACATCATTTGTTTCAGATGTAGTGTTGAACAATTCATCAATTGCGTGTAACACCCAGTTCTCATCACAGCACGTGCCCACTCCCATTCCAATTGGATTTTCAAAGCATGGGGACACAATTAATTGTCATGTAACCTGATAGTGGTGAAATGTGTCTTGTTAGTAGAATGTATGTATTTTAGAATTAGGAAACTGGAGAGTTTAGAGAATTTTGATCTCTATAATAATAAAGGAGTTTTACTTTCTGTTATTCAGTTTTATATGATTTTCAAGTTTAAGGGTTTTTGTTTGTTTTTGTTTTGTTTTTGTCACAGTAATTAAGGGCTGGGAGCTGCCTAAAAAACTTTGTGCTAACTAGGCAACTAATACCTCATGTATCTATTAGAAATGCTGTAGCATCCATTACTGAAAGATGAAAGAAAAGGTATTTGATGTTTTCTAATTTATAAAAGTATACTTGCTTGTCTTAGTAAGTGAAGCACCTGTAAAGGGAAGCTAACCATCTCTACACACCTTCCATGACCACTTACTTCACCGAAGTTATCAATGTTAGCAGCCTGATCTGTATTTCTTCCCTACTTTTCTCCCAGCTTATATAATTATTTATAAACATATCACACATTTGTACTGGTTTTATTTATTTTTACCAATATAAAATTATACTATATATATTACTTTGCAAAAAACATTTCCTAAAAATGGACATTCCTTCAAGTCTGCAATTTTTTATGCATATATCGACATACATTTTTATAATTTTATATAAATAGGATCATATCAAACACTCTGAGCTACTTTTAGGACACTCTTCCCTTCTCTTTCTTTCTGCCTTCTTCCTCTCCCTCTTTTTTTCTCCTTCTTTCTCCTACTCCCACACCCCTGGTGTAATTGTGTTTCCTTATCAGCTTTTCCCCTTGCACTTAACCTCTGGATCATACATATGCATACACATTTCCATAATTTTATTCATATCTTTTACTCATTTAAAAATTCTTTTTTATCCCTGCTGGTCAATTTGTAGAGCTCGTTGTATACTGTAGATATAAATTACATAGGGGAAGGAAAAGAAAAATAAAATAAGATGAAAACAGAAAGGGAGGCAAACCATGAGACTCTCAACTGAAGGGTTGCTGGAGGGGAGGTGGGGGGGGGTGAGGTAATTGGGTGATGGGCAATAGGGGGGCACTTGATGTAATGAGCACTAGGTGTTATATGCAACTGATGAATCACTAAATTTTACCCCTGAAACTAATAATACACTATATGTTATCTAAGTTGAATTTAAATAAAAAATTAAGAAAACTACATTGGTATTTGAAAACACTTTTTCAAATAAATTACTTGTTTTTTTTACTTTTGTGTGACAAAATAACATGTAAGTTGTTTTATTTTTGTTTGTACTTTTTTTTTAAAGATTTACTTATTTTAGAGAGAGAGAGAGATAGCAGAGGGGAGGGGCAGAGGGAGAGGTCAAGAGAAGCTCAAGCAGACTGCATGCTGAGTGCAGAGCATGATGGCGGGCTTGATCTCAAGACCATGAGATCACGCCCTGAGCTGAAACCAAGAGTTGGAGGCTTAACTGACTGTGCCACCCAGGCACCTCTGTTGTGTACTTTTATTGTGTTGTTGTTAAGAAAGTTCGGCCTTTTTTTTTTTTCTCTTTATATAGTATCTGAGGTTTTCAGATTGGTTAAGAGGACACCCCACAGCTCCAGGTTGTATCCTGCATACAGCTAATGTTATATCCTGAATTTTCTTTTAAGTTTTTATTGTTCTTTTTTACACTGCAGCTTTATCCATCTGGAATTTATTTTTAATGTGGTGGGAAAGAGTCCAACTTTCTTTTCTTCCAGATGGAAAGCTAGTTGTGCTAGTACCATATGTTAAAATGCCATTCTTTTTCCAATAAATTGAAATATTTCTTGTGACATATATTACACTGACAAATATTGGGGCCTGTTTCTAGAATCTAGTTCTCTATTCTTTCTGGGGATGTCTTTTTCAGTTTTTAGGCCAATACCATATTGATTTCATTACAGCAGTTTCGGGGCATGTTGTTACCTGGTAACAAAACTCTCCCTCCTCCACATTCTTCTTATTTTTCAGTTTTCTTATTTGTTTCTTCTGTCAAATGAGCTTTAAGATTATTTGATACAATCTCTCCCATCCCCAATTGAGAATTTTAATTAAAATGGCACTAAATGTGTATATTAACTTGAGGACAACTGACATTTTAATGATAAGAAATCTTCCCTCTGCCAGAAAAACTGATCAACCCATCTAAATGTTAAACTACTTGCATCTTATCTGACTTAGGCACATCTATAATTATGCTAAATAGAACCACAGAACTTATCTGTGAACTAAAGCCACCTACTGAAGAAATAGCTAACTTCCTTAATACTTTATATTACATTTCAGTTGGCTCTATGTTGGCTTTCATTTGTAGTACAAACAACATATGATTATTGTTGGCACTGTTGTTTTTTCATCATCCTACCAGAGCGAGATAGCACAAGCTGGGTGAAGGACAGAGGGAGAAGCAGGCTCTCTGCTGAGCAGGGAGACTGATATGGACTCGATCCCAGGACACTGGGATCATGACCTGAGCCAAAGGCAGACACTTAACCAACTGAGCCACCCAGGTGCCCCTACGTTAGATTTCCAAACACAGATTCCCACTCTGGCTACTTCTTTAAGGTGTAAGGCTGCTCTGGCTGGAGTATCTGTAAATTCCAATAGCATTTTGCATCATTGTAGAGTCCGCCTGGTCCTGATATTTGACAAATAATCTTTCTCTGGCCTAGACAAAATTCATTTTATTCTCTTGGACTCTAATAATTTTGTGATATATTTTTCTAAAATTAGTTATTCTCCTTTGGTATTGAACTGGGAGGTCCTTAAGTGTACATTGTCTTTGTATTCATTATACAATTACAGTGAGTTGGCTTTTTTTTTAAATATCATTTATGATTGGATTGCTTAGCTTTGTAATAATTTCATTCCATAATGAGCTAGATATTTTTACATTAAATTTCCTTACATGGTTGCCTGAATAAAGGCTGTGTTGATTTAAACTGGAACTGTCCTCCAGCAGCATTTACTCAGATCCTGGAAAAGTTTTTGTCTTTTAATTAACTGAGTGTTTTTATTTTATTATTTTTTAATTGGAAATTAATAGTTATATAACTGTCTGAATTATTCTTTGTCTTATTTTGTTTTGCCTTGGTTTCTAGAAGATTTAGAATTAACTTTTGTGCTATATTGAAGCAACTACCTCTAGATTAGGCTTCTGATCAAAGTATTTTCCTAACTCTCTTCTTATTCATTATTGGCAGGGCTAGCGTCATGGGTGTGCAGTCTGCGCAGCTGCATGGGGCCCTGAACTCAGAAGGCTGCTATCCTTGCTTCTGCCTTCAATGTCTTGACATTCTTAATAATTTTGTCTTTGAACTTCTTACTAATTTTGTCTTTGCACTTACATTTTTAAGTAAATTCCAGTGGGACAATTGAGCATGCATGCGAGCAGAGAAGGTAAGAGCAATATCCATGTCTACTCCTCCTTGCCACTACATTCATACACTTCATTTGCAATGCCCCACGAGCACAGAATTCTAGTGCACTTAGGATGCTTGGGAGCCCAGCAAAACTCAAAGGTACAAGTACAAGATAAACATGTTCCATTTACAACTAAGTAAGCAAGGGTCCTTATTTTCTTTTGAACTAGAACTTGCTTCAAATTCAGAAAGAAAGCAATAGCATTCTAAGAAATATGAATGACCATGCAACTCTATCATATCCTTTCTCAATTCTGTTATTTCCCTCTATTAAACATCTAATTATGTTAAAAAGGATGACATAAAAGGAAAGAGAAGGATAGGAAAATTCACAGTTTCTTTTCCTTTTAGTCCTTCTTTGTTCATCAGGAAGTGAAGGTATAGAGTATTGGTAAAATGTGCAGGTATCAAGAAGCAAAATGAATAATAAATGGTTTAGGTAGTTTTGTGCATTTTCACTATTGTGGTAAGAATGAAACAGATATGCATGTACAAGCTATGAAGTATTAATTGGGTACTTTTGTGTATTGTGTATCTTTGAATTCAAAACTGGCTTGTACAATATAAAGATGAATGGTAATATTTATGTTCCTAATTAAAATTTTTTATTCTTTTTTACTTAAAGAAACATTAACAAAAGTACAAAACACTGGTAAATTGAGAGAGACCACAGAAGAAAGAAAAAAGCTCTGTATTTTAGAAACTTTAATGTTACTTTTCCCCACCTTTTGCACATTGGGCCCCACATTTTCATTTTTGTGTGGGGCCCTGCAAATTATGTAGTTAGCCTGTTTATGGGTTTTGTTTTTAGCTTTCTTTTAATGTGCCTTCAGCAAATTTCTTTTGGAAGGAGGCAATTTTTAAATAATGAAGATTCTGAAGTATACACTCATAGCAGATCATTTCTCCATATGGAATGTGCTTATATGAATGTAGCATTTTTCCAAGGATATACTAGAAGCTAACATGTTAAATTATTGTATGTTGAAAGAAGTATTTATACATTTTTCAAACTACTTTTATTTTTTATTTATTTATTTATTTATTTTAAAGATCTTATTTATTTGACAGAGAGAGACACAGTGATAGAGGGAACACAAGCAGGGGGAGTGGGAGAGGGAGAAGCAGGCTTCCCGCTGAGCAGGGTGCCCAATGTGGGGCTTGATCCCAGGACCCTGGGATCATGACCCGAGCCGAAGGAAGACGCTTAATGACTGAGCCACCCAGGTGCCCCTCAAACTACTTTTAAATTGAGCAGTGCTTTTTTCTTTAGGAGTAAACTAATCATTGATTAGCTTACTTTCTTAGATAATTCTTTTATAGAATACACTCAACCATGGCTATTGTCCTTTTAAAAACATTCTAATCAGTGATCAATTTTGATTATCATTTTGCTTACTATGATTGATTGATTTTGTATAGTAAAGTTATAGTATACATAACAGTATCCTTCTGGAAACCTACCCTGATAGAGTATAATTCAAGTTACTCAGGTTTAGTTCAGACAGGGAAAAAAAGCAATATTAAATTGCAAGAAATTATCTAGAGATAATTGGCAAAAATAAGCTTGAATTCTACTGGTTTTAGAAGTGCTCTGTGTTTGCAGCTGATTTCATGTGTCTCTCTTCTCCATGACACCTTGCCCATGTGTTTGAATTCTTAAATTCCTGAGTCCTCTTCTAATCAACAAAAATCTCTGAATCTTGTTTTCTTTGCCCTGGTAGTAACTAACCATAAGTTAGATGGCGGAATGACACTATCTTTCATACAATGAATTATGGGGGTTCTCCTAAACTAGCATGTAAGATAATATACAGCAATATAGGAAAAATCCCTATCATTTGATATATTGTGATGAATCATACTCTATTTCTAAAGACCCATGTCCATGCTCTAAACTCCAAACATACATTACTTCAAAGACAGACTATTCTATCTGTGAAAAGATTGTATCCTTGACTATTGGTCAATATTTGGTATCTTTTTTACAAAAAATAATTATAATTCAGTAATGAATATATTAAACATTAACTTTCTGGGGCTTCAAAATAACTTTAATTTCTGGTAGATGTTTTATTTGAACAAAATCCTGGGAACAGTTAAATACCATTCAAATCCTAGAATAAGAGAACTCTAAGGATTATGAACATTCACAATTTAGGTGTATTTCGTCACAGAGAAGGGAAAAGTTGTTTTGAACCATCAGCATTGAGATGGGAAAATGAAAGCCCAAACCAGGTGTGGGATGGGATTCAAATGTGAAAAAAGTGAGCAGACTGCTAGAGCCAAGAAAAGTGAAAACCTATGGGACATAAGGGGATCAGAAGTCTGCAGGACTCAGCCAAAAGAAAAGGCATTGGAGATGGTGTTGCTTCCCATTTATTACCCTCCTTGATCTTCGGAACAGCTTTTAGTGGTGTATCGCCAGGAAAATGAATCCTTTCTGTACTGCAGATGCTGTTTGACAGTGTAAACGTGAAGTCTGCTAATATAATTTTTATATTTATTTAATCAACACTTGAAGAAATATTTTAAGGTAAAACAATGGGACAGGGAGTAAGAACTAATGGTAATTCTTAAGGATAAATCTCAATTAGAACATTATAAAGACAGGGGCGCCTGGGTGGCTCAGTTGGTTAAGCGTCTGCCTTTGGCTCAGGTCGTGATCCCAGGTTCCTGGGATTGAGTCCCACATCGGGCTCCCTGCTCAGTGGGGAGTCTGCTTCTTCCTCTCCCTCTGCCTCTCCCCCTGCTTGTGCACTCTCTCCCTCTCTCTCTCAAATGAATAAGTAAAATCTTAAAAAAAAGAACATTATAAAGACAATAAGGAATAATATGCCAAAGCAAATAAATGGTGTGTAAGATCATTATTATTCTTTCCTTCCATATATAAAGTACTTTATCATAAAAATAGAGGACTAAAATGAAAAATTCTTATTTGATGTGAGTCTTATATTGGGAGGCAATTTCATCTAATATCCAATATAGTAGAGGAAAATCCCATAAACACTGCACTGTAGCTACATCAGAACAGGACAAAACACTCAGTTGCTTTGTCCATTTTGTCAATGAACAGGCACATTGGGTTAGCATGACTAGCAAAAATAAGGTAAGCTGAAGATGTTGGCTTCATTTACACAAACATAGCCTCATTTATGATAAAAAATTAAATAGTAAACTATCACTGCAGTTTGAATAGTATCTTCATCATGTAACTACCAGTAAATGACTACCCTTCAAAACTGAACCCAAGGTCTTTAAAGACCAAAAGTACTCCCAAGAATAAATATATTTATAAACTTTTGAAAGTAATAAAGAGAATTATTATGATTGATTATAAAACATCCCCTGATGTCCCTGTCAGAATAAGACTGAATTGTCCTGTTCAGCATGGTATTTCTTATTTCATAATAATTTAGGTAAGTATGATTTGGTAATAAGGAGTTTTGCCATTAGCTGATGAATTTAACAAGACCAGATGAAAAGAAATTTACTGTCAATGATGTAAAAACTCTATTTTTAAAGGTACTCAAATATAACATATTTTTAAAGATTTTTTTCTAACTTACCTTTCAAATCATGTTGAGATTCAATGGTCTGTTGTAGCCCTTTTATTATATTATGAAGAGTAGCACATTCTAAAATATGAAAGACATATTTATCTGAAAATTATTTGCTTTCATTTTGGAACTATTGTCTCAAAGTTGAAAGACTTAAAATAAAATACTTAATTGACAATTATGAGATCTTAATAAAGCAACCAGCTATCTCAAAGTAATAATATAATAAGTACCTTTTAATTACCCTTTAAGTCAAATGCATTCTGGGATTTGGTCATGAGTTTTCTATGCACAATAAATTCAGCATTGGAGGGATCCCCAGCTCCATGTGCTTTAGCAATATTTGCTGTAGAAGGAAGGTATACTTGGACATGTTTGGGGGCCTTCACCGTAAGCATTTATGCCCTGTCATGTGAATATAAGCTTTCAATATACTCTTGGTCATAACTAGCAATAGCTAAACCTTTGGTGGGTAGCAATAGGGATGGAAACTTCTGTAATTCAAACAGTCCACTTGGCTGTAAGCTCCAGGTATCAGTTTTGTTCACCATTTCTCCCTAGTATTTAGAGTAGTTGTGGTCCAGGCACTCCATAAATATTTGTTGAGTGATTGATCGATAGACAGGCAATATTATAGTAAACTGAAGCAAGAAAGGGGTAAGTGGAAAAGCTCTGGCCTGAAAATAACATATGTTATATTGTTATTCTAAGTGCTTTGCAAATATTGAATAAGTTAGCCCTCCTAACCCTATGAGGTAAGTCCTAGTAGTTGCCTCATTTTACATATGAGGAAATGGACACACAGAAGTTTAGTAAATTGCCCAAGGTCACACTTATAACTAGTAAGTGGTAGAGCTACAACCTGAACCCCACCAGTCCTATGACTTAACTACCTTACTACCACAAAGAAGACTAGCTCAGGAGTGTCTTCGAGTAAAGAGTAGGTTGGAGGCCCTGAAAAGAGGGCAGAGTCAGAGAAAGACTCTTTTTGATAGTTACTGCTATTGCATTTTTACTAGAAGGTTAGGGGGCACAGGTTGCACTAGTTTAAGTTTACAATTACACTAGCTAAATATATAGTGATGAAAAGTCCACAAAAGAATAACTTAATATCTTTAAAATATTAAAACTTTAAAGTTTAAGGACAATTTCAACTTTTTTTTTTGTAGTAGGACAATTTCACCTTTATGTGCTTGGCTTAACAACTAATAAATATTGAGTCTTACTCTCTTTCATTCAGTTTTAGAGGCCCAAGATGGATATTCAGATGGATATGCACTAATATGGCATACTGACTGGCTTCCATTATAGTTGGGCATCTGTTTTGATGGTTAAATATTAAATACCATATTTGTATCTAATAATAAAAAGATATCTAGGTATAATAATAATACCATTTATTGTGTGTTCATTCTGCCAGGCATTATGTTAAGTGCATTATAAACATCACCCCGATTAGTATTCACAATGACACTTAGAGGTTGGTATTATTGGCCTGATTTTACAAAGGGAGGCAGTCGTCCATAGAGGTTTGGTTACTTGCCCAGGATTCCAGAGTTAGTAAATGGAAGGTATGGACTCGAACATAGGTTTTCCCCATTTCAAATCCTACTGTTAATCTTCTATTCAATACTTCCTCAGGAATTATAGGATATGCTGATGAAACCATGAAACTTGGAGTCTGAGGGACTAGAATAGAGTTTCCTTTTTCACTCTCTAGCTATGACACCTTATTTGAATTTTATATTCTCCATCTGCAAAATAAAAGTATGGGTAATACCCATCCTCCCTCACATATAAGACTATTCTCATATATATGACTGTTCTGACAACCAAATGAGAAAACAATACTTTCTAAATTTACTTACACATATTCAACATTGTTATTGTTCTTTATTTCTCTCCTCTACCTCTCAGCAATTTGTATATATCTCTTCTGTCTATTTCTCACATTTCATTTTAGTTATTTGTGGCTTCTCCCACTAGATGGTGAACTCTTTCAGGTAAAGATCATATCTTATTAATTTTGATATTTCTTGCACCTAACATGGTGACTATTTCATAGGCGTTCGATAGTATTTTTATTTATTGCCTAAAGGAAAGAACTAATATTGTGAGGGGACAATGCAAAACTCTGTCTTTCAATTAGAGGTCCTGCACTGAGTCTCCATGTACTTTCTTCAACTAAGGAAAGTACTTTGTAGAAGTTAAAAGCTTTATGCAGATATCAGGTTCTACTATTGTGGTTTTTCACTCCTCCACGTATCCCCTCTACCATCCGTCCCATCTGCTCAAAGTGTCCAGCATCCTCCATTTTTTCCTCTTTTGGTATTCCCCAGTAATGGCATGATGGCTAAATCACAGTTGACATTGACTACTTCATATGTTGCTATGTTAGTTGCTACAATTAGAAAATTAAGGGAGTGCCTTTCTGGCTCAGTTGGTGGAGCACGCGACTCTTGATCTCAGGGTTGTAAGTGTGAGCCCCACCATGAGTATAGAGATTACTTAATATCTTAAAAAAAGTTAAGGAGGCATAGACTCTGCCATCACTTCTCTTTGTGTCTTCTGGAGGAATAAATCCAGCAATTCATGAACTATGGTAGCTAAAGTTATCTCAGTACAGTTGACCCTTGAGTAACTTGGGGGTCAGGGGTGCTGACTCCTGTGCAGTTGAAAATCTGAGTGTAACTTTTGACTCTTCAAAAACTTAACTACCAGAGCACCTGGCTGGCTCAGTTTGTAGAGCATATGACTCTTGATCTCGGGATTGTGAGTCTGAGCCCCAGATTGGATGCAGAGTTTACTTTAAAAAAAAAATAAAGTTCAAAAACTTTACTAATAGCCGACAGTTGGCCGGAACCTTACTGATCACATAAAGTCCATTAACACGTATTTTGTGTTATGTATTATAGCCTTATTCTTACAATAAAATAAGGCTAGGGAAAAGAAAATGTTACTAGGAAAATCACAAGGAAGAGAAAGTACCTTTCCAGTATTGCACTGTATTTATGAAAAAGCATGCACATATAAGTGGATTCATGCAGTTCAAACCTGTGTTCTTCAAGGGCCAACTATAATCAGCAAATTGAAAACAGAGCCCTGAAACTGAAAGTATACTGATTTTTAAAAAATGTGTATTTTCAAAATATGAACACGAGGTGGCTCTCTCAACACTTCTTTTTTTCCCAAAGGAAACTGGCTCAATAAAAAAATTGTTCATAAGGTGGAATATCATTCATTATTTTAGAATAATGACTTTTAATTCTCTTTGCAAACCTTTACCCACATCATTTCTGTTGGATTTTACAATGAATACTATCCTATCCAATTCTTCTAAAAGTTAGAGTTCAGAATATTAAGCTACTTCTTATACTGTATAATTGAGTAAATAAATGGTTATTTTGAGCTCAAATTTAGGTTCTACCATTAACTAGCAATTTGAACATTAACATCTGTTTCACAAAGCACTTCGAAATGTTGAATACAATTATGTATGAAAAGGATTTTTTTTTTTTTAGTACTTGACCCTCAATACTAATATTGCTATCATCTTGAACTGGCACAGAAATTCTTTATCTGGTATCAAATGTAAAAAATACAACATCATGGTCTCGTTCTTTATTGTTGAAGAAATCCAATCATATACGTAGTTTGTTCTTCCTCTCTAAGTGAACCAGTACACACTTGGATCTATAAGCTGTTATTCCCACTAGTTCTTTTACTTCGGCTGTGTATTATCCAGTGAAAAGGCCATTAGATTGAGAATAAGTAGAACTGGATTTTTAAAAAGTGTTTATTTTTTCAAATAATAAATACTCATGAAACACAATAATATAGTGAAAAATGATTATCTCTCTAATCTCTGTCCCCAGACTAATCAGTTTCCCTTCCCCCAAAGCAAGCACTGTTACCAGGACGCTGATGCTGTTTATCTTTCCAGAGATACACAAATGCATAAGGGAGAGGGTGTTCTGTGTGTACAAAGATATTTTTATAAAAATGATAGCATGCTGTTGTGAACATTGTTGCTTTCATTTACTGTATCTTGGAGATTATTCTATATCATATAGAGAGCTACTTTATTCTTTTTATCAGCTGCTTAGTATTTCATTAAATAAATATGCCATAATTTATTTAATCAGATGAATGTCACATTTGGAAAGGTCTTCTCTGTACTAAAAAACAAACACACAAAAATCCCACAAAAACCCATATTCTCTTCTATTTTTTTCTGTGGTTTCATTTTTTCTCACCTTTAACTTTATATTTTAGTATGGTTTTATACTAAATACATATCCTGAAAAATCAGGAAGGTATTATAGAGAATTGCCCAATATCCTATGCCCAGTTTCCCCTATTAACATCTAACATTAGTATGGTATGTTTGTAATAATTAATGAACCAATGTTGATACATTATTAACTAAAATCTATGCTTTATTCAGGTTTTCTTAGTTTTTACCTTATGTTCTTTTTCTATTCCAGGATTCCATTCACAATACCACATTACATTTACTCATCATGTCCACTTAGGGTCCTCTTGGGTGTGATAGTTTCTCAGAGTTTTCTTGTTTTTGATGACCTCGACAGTTTTGCAAAGTGCTGGTCAGGTATTTTGTAGAATGTCCCTTTATGGGGATTTGTGTGATGCTTACCTCATGATTAGATGGGGTTATGGGTTTTTTGGGAGAAGATCACAGAGGTGAAGTGCCATTTTCATCACACCATGTCAAGGGTACATACTATCAACGTGACATCAAGTTGACCTTGATCGTTTGCCTTAAGTGACACATGTCAGGCTTCTCCACTGTATAGTTACTCTCCACCACCCTGTTTTCCATACTGTATATTTCACACAGTGAAGAAAGTCACTCTACACAACCCACGCTTCATGAGTAGGGCATTCTGATTTACCTCTTTGAGGGAAAACCACTTACATAAGTTATCAGGAATTCTGCAGAAAAGATGTCTCTTCTCCCTTATTTATTTATCTGTTCTTATCAGTATGGGCTCATAGATATTGATTACATACTTTGGCTTACAACCCAATATTACTTTATTTAGTTTGTTGGCCAAATTGTCTCAGCTTTGCCATTGAGAACTCTTTCAGTTGGCTCTTGTATCCCTTTGACATACCCCCATCATTGTGGAGTGTTTTATCTTTTTGAGCATTTTCCTGCTTTCCGGTACTGCAAAATGCTTCAGGCTCATCTTAATGTATTTCCTGCCTCAGTCCTAGAATCAGCCATTTCTCTAAGGAGCCCTGGTTTCTTTTATTGTAAAATAGTATTGGAAACCAAGATCTGGGTTCTTGTTGCTACTGCCCCTGTTGTTGTTTTTAGGCCCTCTTAGTTGACATAGCAAGGGAGTATCTGCATATGTGTTTTGTAGTTGTTGTTGTTTTCCCCTCCTGAAATAGGGCACTTTATTAGTGAGAAGTGTTGGTCTGGCAACAGTGTGGCTGGGATGAACAGGATCAGCGCCCATCCTGGGGAACATAGCTAAACATCAAGCATTCCTCCATGCAAATTTAGAGAAAACTCCATCATGGATGACCCCCTCCACCCCAACAGCAGTGACCCCCAAACAACAGGGGCACCTAAGGCACAGCTGGGCCCAAGGACAGCAGGGTTTCAGTGTCAGGCACAAGAACACTGTCAGGACACCCCGGGAACTTCTCAAAGTTCCAGGTGAACTTGAGGGAATTCAGGCTCTCTTGACTTCTCCAGATGCCCTGAACTGGTTGCACAGGGAAGCCAAGCACTACCAGGCTTTGGGGCTGGAGGTTCAGCTGAAGCTCATTTATTGGTGTGTAGTCCCAGACCATTGTGCCTCAAAGCAAGGAGACATTCTCGAAGAGCAGCACCTTGCCCTGCAAAGAACCCAGGCTCTCAGGCTCCCCGCAGGCCAGCAGGTGGGCAGAGAAGGATAGACCAAAAGCGGGGCCACAGCTGGGAGGGTAGCTGGCTGCTGGGAGCTGAGAGGTATATGTGGACTGGCTGTCCCAGAAGTGAGGGGAGAGCTTTGGACTAGAACAGCCCATTTTTGGCGCTAAAATTTTTGACCCATCTGAAATTTCTTTTGGTGTAATTGTGAGGTAGGAATTCAACTGTTATTTTCCCCATGGTTTTGAAGGCCTGGATTGAGCCTTGGATTTGCCATTTCTTAGTTTAGCAGCCTCAGACAGATTAACTTCCTTCATCCTTTTTTTCTTCATTACTGAGGTGACTTAGTAATACCAACCTTATCTGTCTATCAGGACTCTAGTAAGGATAAAATGAAATGATAGCCCAGAAAGTTCTATGTGAATTTAAAATATTTTACAAATATATGGTATAATATTAATTACTGTTGTACCAAAAAATAGTCTCATTAGAATTAGTATTTCTTCAGGCAGCAAAGAACTAACCTTCTTTAATTGAGACCTCCTTTGTTTGCATTACTTTTAACAAGTAGTTAGTTTTTTCCAACTGCATATCCAGTATATTATTCTTTCCACTGGTTTCTATCATTTTCTGTAGAAGAAATAATATATATTATTACCAAAGCAATGCTACTATTTTGATTTTTTTTTTTTACCTAATGACATGAAGACTAATGAAAATACAGACCACTTAATACTGAAAATTCTAATAATTAAGTCTGGCATATATTTTATGTAAGTCAACTTCCTAATTTATTTTTAATTTTAAAAGTAACATGGGAAAAAATTAAAACAGACTAACAGTTATAAAGAGTTATGAAATTCAAAAATATGACCTAACTTGAATCCCCTTCTTTCCAACTATTCAACCCTCAGTCCTATGGTTAAAAATTCCTTATATATATTTCCAAGATATTTTATGACTATACAACTATAGGAAAGGATTATATTATACTCTGTTTTGCACCTTGGATGTTCCACTTAGAACTGTTATTTTGGAGATTATGTCATATAAGCACATAAAGATCTACTTCATTCTTTTAAAGAGCTCCATTGAGTTTCATTTGAGTACACTGTAACTTATTTACTTATGTATTTATTTATTTTAAGATTTTATTTATTTATTTGAAAGAGAGAGACGGAGCGCATGCCTTAGAGAGAGAGAGAGAGAGAGAGAGAGAGAGAGCATGAGCAGGGGAAGAGGAGAAGCAGGGAGCAGGAAGCCTGAGACACAGGGCTCGATCCCAGGACCCCGGGATCATGACCCGAGCCAAAGACAGTGACTTAGCCAACTGAGCCACCCACGTGCCCCTGTAATTTATTTAACTAGTCTCCCTATTGAGAATTTGTGTTGTTTCCACTTTTTTGCTATTACAAACAATGAATAAACATATCTTTTTAGTATCTTTGTGCCTAGTATAATAGCTGCCATAGACCCTTGGAAGAGCTTCAGAAATCATCAATTCATTGTATCATCTATATCTCTACCCACTTCCCTATTCTCTCTGCTTCTGAATTTATCTCAAAGCAACTCCATAAATCTCACCATCCATATGTATCTCTAAGAGATAAAATTCTTAATATAATCACAATACCATTATCACATCAAAAAATTAATATTTCTTATTTTAAATATTTAAGGATAGGATAGATATTTCTGAATGATCTCCAAAAACTTTGCACCAATTCCTCTCCCACCAACAGTGCTTCTTATTTCTTTCTCTATTCTCTCTTATTTTGGTAAGAGTCACTTGGTTAAGAAAACTCAAGTTAATTGTTTTAAAAAAGTTGATAATGTTACCTCAAAATACCCATCGTCATGATATTTTTTTATTATGGCCATCCTATACTGTGCAGAGGAAAAGAAGGAATAAAGAATGATAAGGAGAGAAAATAGAGGTAGGTATTATTCCCCTTCCCACCTTTGCTTCACAAGCCCACTCCCCAAATCTTTCACTTATCTACCTACATCTTCTCAACAGCTATTCCTATTCCTCTCCAGGGCAGACAAGGGGGAAAACACCTAATATATGCTTGTGGGTTTGGTCTATCATGTAATTTGCCTAGAGTTAGACGGATGGCGGCGTGGGGGGGGGGGGGGGGGGGAGACTTCAAAGGGATCTGTTTTTAGGCAAAAGAGAAGGAAAGGGACAGAATAGGAAAAAGTAAAAAAAATATATGAGTTAGTCATAATGGTAAGACATTGTGCGTTGAGTCTATTTCAATTCTTACTAAAACATTCCTGGGTTTATGGACATTTTGAACACTTAAGTACGTATTTTCCCTTTAACTTTAGCCAAAGTATATCAACTGTTTCCTTGTACCAGAAACATTTTGATATATTAATACAAATGATCCAAAATGAAATATATTTTAAATATGGATTTTAAAAATGAGACAGGGCTTAGCAAAATATATTTCCATTATCTATACCTTGCTTATTTTTTGTTACATTTTTCTTTTTTCCCAGCTCCTTCCACTGACAAAATCTGTTTCACTTTTCCTTTTATACTACAACTGTTTTATATCTTTACATACCTTTTCTATCTGTGAGAAGTCATTTATAAGTTTGTCAAGATTCACACTGCTAATCTTTTTCATACATTCTTCGCTGCTTTGATTCATGTCTAAACTAGTGAAGAGTAAATAGGGTGAGAAATAGATGAAAGAAATAAGCAAATGCTAAAACACTACAATAGTGGCAATAATTCAAATACTAAAGTTTCTGTATTCCACCCATAGAGCACCTACTTGAGCTCCATTACACTCAGAAAATTTTTGTTATACTCATTAATAATAGTTAAATGCATTAAGGCTTCCTCACTCCACGCCACCCCAGTCAAATTTTCTCTAAACAAATCTAAAATTAGTGCAATGTTATGTGCATATGTAGAAATTATTTGTTCCTATTATACAAAAAACTATGCCATTGTTGAACTGATCTCCTGGCCATCAGTATGACAGGACTAAAATCTGGTGTATTGTTAAATCTGATGTGTGACTTTTAAATATAGGTAGTCTCAATTTAAGATGTTTAAAATGTTTATTAACTATTATGCCACTAATATTTTTTGCTCTATTTCCTGGTAGTGTGCTTATTGCCATGGACTGAATTGTATCCCCCTGTCCCCAAAATTCCTTTGGGTATAACCGGCTAACTGCTGAAGTGAAGAATGAGTTTGTTTTAGTCCTATGGAACCAATCATAAGAAATTCTACAGAATTCCAGAGGTAAACTCATCCAGTCAGGATGAAGAAATTGACTTTTGCAAAACTGCAAGCATTTACATTTCGGGGTGGGAGAGTGTCTAGAAGAATTAGGATTAATACAATCTGAAAGTATGAGACACTTGTCTTTAGGCTTTTCACAAGCAAATTGGAAGGAGAAAATACAAATTTGAAATTTAGACGTTCTAGATTGAGGAAAGAGCACGTGCTAGTGCCTGGTGTGTGGAAAGTGGTAGTGGCAGCTAGTCCAAAGTAAAAGGTAAGTAAATTCCTAAAGTAATTACCGAAAGTAATTTTAGGGGTCATATTCTTCTTTAAAATGAGGTACATCAAAACAAACGTTGCTTAACAATTTGTTACTTCACAAAGAAATCCCATTTCCTTTCTCTTTTTGATATTATATGACATTAACAACTATTAGTGGTTTTTAAATGAAAGAATTTTAGCTGTATATTTTCAGTTTATTGAATTATTATCCTCCATCACATGTTCAAGTAAAACTCTACAAAATCCCTTAGAAAGTTACAACTTGATCTTTAAGGCAGGTGAATAATTGTAATAGCATCCCATGATAAATCCAGCAAAATTCCTTTTGGGGTACAATTTAAAAATCACCTCTATTTGATAAACTGTTATTCTTTAAAAGAATACAGGATAATCTCAAGTAGTTAATGCAAAATATTCCCTCCCAACTTTCTTTTTTCTTTTTAGTTCCTAACATTTTAAATAAAAAAAGGTTTTACTTCGGTTCTGTCTCAGATCCCAGCTCTTGAATTAAATTCGTTTTAATTTCAGCTTGATTTTCTCCCAACTCCTTTCCTCTAATGAGACTCTTGGAGTGTTTTTCTTTATAAAACCATCGCCCACATTCCACTGGCTGTTACTACATGCTTTCCCTTTAGTCTGTCACACGGGCTGAAAAGCCATCAGGTCCACTTCCAGGTGTCTTCATAGTCTCCCCCCTCTTCCCCTCCCCCCCCAATTTCCTCGATCAAGGTGTCTTCGTGGATATACGGCCTTCTTGCCCGTGAAACTAGGTGACAGGCTGGTGATTCAGTGCCTGTCAAATTCTTTGGTGAGAAGCAGCGACTGACTTGTGACCTCCGCGGCCCGGCACCAACCACCCCCTCAGGTGGGCGACAGCCCCATTTCCCTCCCCGTCCTTCTCCCCGCCGCCTAGCATCCGGGCCTCACCCTCTCGCTCCGCGCACCCGGCTCGGCGTGCGCCCCGCCCTCCGGGGGAGGGGCTCGCAACCTCCTCCCTCTTCTCGTGTCCCCGCTGCCCTCCGCGGATTCACTCTCAGTGGCGAAGCCCGCGGCGCTGCTCCCTCCACTCGCGTGCCGGGGGCCAGAGGAGCCCAGCTCCACTGCGGGCTGTGCACCCGCGGGCCCGAGGGGAGTGGCTGGGTCAAAACCCTGCGAGGGGCTGGGAGACTGTGAGGGGGTTTGAAGAAAAGAATTTCCAAGGGCAAAGTGGGAATTTCGAACCCACCGACAAAAAGTCTGGAGCTTACTTGCCTCGGCTCAAGAGTCCCCCCGGTTTCCCACACCTCGTCCTCCTCCGGGTGCCGGTCCGCCCCACACGGCGGTCCCCTCCCGGAAGCCAGTTCCCCCAACAACAGGCCCGCCCTTCTCCTGGCCCCACCTGTGCCCCGACCCGCGTTCCCCCTCCTCTCGTCCCTTCCCTCCGTGGCCCTTGCTCCCCTCAGCATCTGGTGCTTCTTAGATTTATTCCTCTAGGACAGGACTAAACACCCAGTGGCTGCCAGATCCATAATTATTATTAACTATTTCCCCAACCAAAGAATAAATCACATTGGCTTTAAGTTTTGATCAGTGAGTCAGCACCGTTGAATAAATAATAAACTATATTTATTCGAGAAAACTTATGAAGTAGGCTTATAAGTTACCAGAGACTGTGCTAGGTGATGGAGATGAAAGCATGAATATAATGCTGTCTCTGCGGTCCAGAGTCGGCTGATGGATCTGGTCTCTCATCTACAAAGCTTTATCTTGG
The DNA here is from genome assembly GCF_004348235.1 of Phoca vitulina. NCBI lineage: Eukaryota > Metazoa > Chordata > Mammalia > Carnivora > Phocidae > Phoca > Phoca vitulina. The sequence continues at coordinate 33,426,996 of NW_022589720.1, read as the reverse complement.
TAACTTAATGGTTAGGGGCATAGACTCTGTGTGGATTCAAGCCCCCAACTCTTTGTTTATCAACCGAGTGATCCTGGGCAAGTTTTTAAGTATAGCAGCCTCCACTTCTTTATCTGTAAAATAGACATTAAATAATAATGCCTACCTCATGGGGCTGTTGTGATAACTAAAGGAAATGATGCATTTTAAAAGTGCCTAATGCAGTTCCTGGCATAAAGTAAGTGTTCAAAAATATTAATTAGTATAATTTAAAAATTTTGGTCATTAACAGTTTGAAAGTGTATCCACTGCCAACTTTGCCCTATCTACTTTTTTTTGAGTGGGAGATGAGAGATATATTTTTATTAATTCCATTTCCTATGAAAGCCAAAATTTGGCAAGCAGATACATGTAGACTGTAATAGGATAATCCATACTTTATTATTTGAAAACTAATATAGCATGGTGGCAAGAGAACTAGGTCAAAGTAGGAAATGTGGGATGGAGTCCTCTCTCTGCAGTTAGTAATCTGGGAAGGTTGATTCATCTTCCCAAGCACCAACCTCCCTTTTTTTTCAATTTTAAAATAAGAGCAGTGGACTAAATAACAAAGCTAAAATTTTAGGATTTTAAACTAGTCTAATGATAAAACATTGCTCATCAAAATGTTTTTTAAAATGTAATTTTCTCATGTTTTTTAGCTCATTAATTTCACACAAAAGATATATGTATTATTTATATGTATATTACCTAGTCATATATATAAATATGTCATTAAATTTTTTAACTTCTGACTAATCAGTAAGCTTTCCTTGACATTAGTAACAACACATGGGTATATTAAAAATGGCCTTTTGAATTGCTGGTTCTATCCGATTAGCACATTTAAATGTTCCATGTAACCCATATCATAATGCTTTTTGAAACAAGCCCATTTTAAGGCCCATCTAAACTTTATTTTATATATATGTAATATATATATCTTTCTCCATAATGTCTAGCATAGTCAGAATAAATAGAAATGAACCAACACACCAGAAATAAGTCAGAAAAACTTAGCTTGATTTTTCTAGTTTGAAATGAGTCATAAGCTTCTCTTCCAGTTTATAGATACTAGCTTTTTTCCAGAGTCTAGTGAGTTCAAAATATATCTGTCAATGAGAAACTATATGAGCTTCCTCTGATTTCATTTTTAAAAAGGGAATGCCTTTCACAGTTGTATTCACAGTTTTATTCATCAAGTATCATCCAACTGAGAAACAGAAAGGATTCATTGAATATTTGCTCAGAAACTGCCTGGAAAACCTAAGAGAGGAATAAATTACATTATTGTGCCATACTAACAAAGGGAGTATAAAGAAAGCAATGTTTGAATCCATTAAAAAAATAACTTGATTTGGAAAATAAACATATGAACCTACCCAATTGTAAAGAAACCCGAGGTTACTGATTTATTCATATAAGGTTCTTAAGATGAGTGATAAACATTGATTTTTTTTTTTTTTTTAGGTTACAAACAGCTTCATTTCTTTTTTCATTCAAAAATATTTGTTAAGTACTTGCAAGGTACCAGCTACTGAGGGTTTAGGCACTATGGAGAGAAAGACAAGTAAGCTAATTCTCCTAATTTGGAACTTAAGTCTCTTAGGATTGCCTTCTTAAGACCTGGGCACTTTCCCATCTATTTAGTCAATAAATATTTGTTGGGCACTAAACCTGTACTGGGATCTGTGAGAATAGGAATAAACAAATCAGGCGTGGTCCCTGACCCCAGAGAGCTTACAGTTTTAGGGCACCATTGGTTTGTGAGAGAAAAATAGATAATAACCCAATAAATAAAAACTGTAATAAGAGCAAAGAAAGAAACACAAATCCAGGATATTGACTAAAAAGTGAATGGGAGGTGCTTTACATATGGTGGTCAAGGGAAGTCTTGAGCAGATCAGATGAAAATGAGATGTGTAGGGTACATCAAAAAGTTAGTTGCCAACAACAGATAAACGCCAGGGCTGCCTTTCTTACCTCCTGCTAGCTCTTTTGACACACTGCTCCCTGCTCTTATTTCTTTATCAGATTCCCGTTTTTCAATATCTACTTCTGAACTATATTGTCTCGGCTTCAACTGCAACTTCCAGTCCCGGCCCGTGGCTGCCTGGCGGCAGCACCGCTCACACTCATTAACTAAAAGCCATCCTATGCACCAGCTCTATGACCCTGTGGAACTATGTTACTTGGGCTCACCCTCATCCTTCCCTGTATGGGGGGAGGAATTTGGATATGATTCCAGGATAGAGCCTAAACCATCTAGATTTTTTTTTTTTTCCCTCACTGGAGGTAATCTGCCCTTGATAGAAGGAAGTCATTCTTTCCAATTCTTTCCCCGGGTCTTCAGCCATTTCCCTCCCTGAGTTGTGCTTCGGGTTTATACAGCTGATGTTTTCAGACAGTTTGGGAGGGTTTTTTCTCTCTTTTTTTCTTTGTAAGTGGTAGATTCCCTCTTTCACTAATTTTCTGCAAAATTTTGTTTCATGTTCTTGATACAGTTCAAGCAGAATTTCACGTTTTAGCTGGAGCCTTTGAATTTCACTTTCAAGCTGAGAAAGTGAAAAGCCACATCTTTGTAAGTTTTCTGTCCCTCCTCCATGTCCTAAACACTCCTAGCCTGACCCCAAATTTTCAGTCACTCTCCTAACCTGATCCTATCTCCTTAGGGATCAACTCTTAGGAGCTCTCAGATTCCAACCCAAGTAAATTATTAAAAGATTCCCTCTAATCCCACATAGTTGTCTGGAAGAGGAGTTCTGGGTGGTTTTCTTCATTTTGTTACATTTCCTGATAGATTGGCACTCAAACACTGCCCCAGATGGCTTCCTCTTAATTTGGTCTTGCTGTGGTGGTCCAGGCAAACACAGCCTCCACCTTCAGCAACGTACCTTGGAAATTTCATTCCCTTCATCCCTTCTCTGCCCACTTTCTTCTTCTTCTTCTTCTTTTTAAAGATTTTATTTATTTATTTATTTGAGAGAAAGAGAGAGAGAACATGAGAGGGAGGGTCAGAGGGAGACTCAGACTCCCTGCTGAGCAGGGAGCCCAACATGACGTGGAACTCGATCCGGGGACTCCAGGATCATGACCTGAGCCGAAGGCAGATGCTTTACCACCTGAGCCACCCAGGTGCCCCTGCCCACTTTCTTAATTCTCACTTTCCCTGATCTTATTCTTACTTTTCACTAATCTCTCTTAGTGGCTTCTAGATCTCCCATGGGCACTATTTACAAGGCACTATTTACAAGGGAATTGGTTCTTGTCTTCTTGAGTTTTAGGGCACCATTGGTTTGTAACCATCCAGGGAGCTTCCCTGGTATAATCCGAAACAAGCCACCCCCTACTCCGAGGGAGGGAGAGACCAAAGAAAGAAGCAAACCACTCCATGTTGGTAGGTGGCAGTTTTAATAAACAAAGGGAACTTATGAGGTTTGTCTTGGGTGGCAGTGAGATGAATGGATCACCAAACCCACCTGCCGAACCTTCAGAGTTTACATAGAGACCATAACTAGGTTCAGTCATGTATATGGTGCAGGGGTTCTCAACACCACATCACTATCTCAAGGCTGTGTCTTCAAGGCTATGCAGCCTCTAGGAGTGGGAAAGGCAAGTGGAACCCACCTTTCAAGGACAGTGAGGGGATGAAGAGCCTCTGAGTACCCAGGTCCAGCTCATGGGTAAGTCTGCAGTCACATCTTTTCCATGACCATCCCCAACAGGCACTTTTCACTCTTTGAATCTCATGACCAGGTTAAGAGAGGCTTTCAGCTTGATGGAGATTGAAGGGATGTAATTTCTAGTAATATCTATTATACATTCAAATATAAATCTATTTTGCCTTTAATTAGTTCACAAATCTATCTGGCCTCTGAATTATAGTTGAAGACTGGGAATTAAGTTCTAACCATTTTCCTGTATCTAGAATGTGGGAACAACTTTGATGAAGATGTTTTCAGCCTTTATTGGAAAAACGGGCTTAGCCATCTCCTCTGAGATTGTGTTCAATCTTCACTAATGGAATTTTCCTTTTAATAAAGAACTTATTCTACTCCATTGAAGAATATCTTCATGACATAGGTTCTTTCTCAGGTTGTTCATGGAGGCCCAGAGCTTGTGTTTCAGCAGAGACTCAGCCCAAGTGTTTCGCTTTGTTCATTTCACCCATCATGAGGAAGTATTTCTTTTTTTTTTTTGAAAGATTTTATTTATTTATTTGACACAGAGAGACACAGTGAGAGAGGGAACACAAGCAGGGGGAGTAAGAGAAGAGAAGCAGGCTTCCCACTGAGCAGCGAGCCCGATGCGGGGCTCCATCCCAGGACCCTGGGATCATGACCTGAGCCGAAGGCAGACGCTTAACAACTGAGCCACCCAGGTGCCCCGAGGAGGTATTTCTTTAGTCTACTTCTCTCCATAGTTAGAAGGTATGAAGTCAGGACTTTTCTGACTCAACAGTAATGTCTGTGGGTGGTGAGGGTGAGTAGAGGAGCCCTCCCTAACCTGCCTGTGTTATTCTCTTGGCTGTCATCTTTTAAAATTTATGATCTAGGGTTATGGCTTTTCTCTTATTTGGTTCTTGTTGTTGTTGAACTTTGTCACTGGTTTTATCTATGTTTTGTTCATCTTGCTAGGTTATGGGGTGATGGGATTCTGTGATTTGTTTCTTATCTCCCATCTTTACCAAGAAGCATCAATAGCAATTTAATCATACACCGATTGTATATATAGTTTAAAGAGATTTAAGGAGACAAATATACTTGAATATCATTTACAGCTCCTATGAAACAATTTGTCCACTGGCTTCATATGCATTGCATGATTCTCAAACTGCTTAGTGTCACTGTTTCCTCTGCTACATGGCATGTATTATGAAGACTTTGTGTCCAATTCTTAACTGATGTTGCTGCAAAAAGGCAATTTCCAGTTCCATTTAAGTCAAACTAGTAATCCCTACAGAGTTTATGTTAGAATTTTAAGGAGAGAATCTAGAGTCATAATGAGTCCCTTCGACACCTTCATCAGCTGGTCTGAAGCCCACTGGGCGATTTCCGCTTGCAACAAGGTCAGGAGCTGCCTTATTTATTTGCCAAAGTATGTTGAATCCTCTTAAAGCCTTGTTCTGCGACAAATAAGACAACAGTGGGAAATAAAATACTGCTGAGAACCAACGCGACTAATTTCAGCTTCAAGAACCTGAACTACCACAGAAACCTAAATTACAATGGCCTCACAGACTCAGCTGAAGGGTTAAGCACCTCTAAGCTGCTGGGCTGAAGGCACCAGCCTTTCCACCTGGATCTTTAGGCCAAACACTCAAAACCAGCTCTCAAAAATGAAGCTGATTCCATCACAGCTGTTGTAAAATATTAGAAAATAATATTGGCCAAAAACAGGGAGAAGAATGGGAAAATAAACACACAAGAAGCAAATGGAGATAACTAAATCCCAAGTGGATCCTCTTGCTTACTGAAGGAATAGAGAAAATCAACTGCCTAGGGTTAGCAAGTGCTAAAATGAAGCGGACGCTGGCAGAATATCTTCTAACCAATTTTAGCGGAAATGGGGTTGAAAGATTTTATGACTGGACCTGGATTTAAAAAGAAAGTTGATGAAGAAAATTCAACATCAAATCTTTCCATAGGAAAGGCTAAATGTGGCTGAAAGTGCCAGGCTTCAAATCTTTTGACCCCAACTGGCTACATAATTTGTGGGGCCTTGTGCAAAATGAAAATGTGGGGCCCCTGTTAAAAAAAATAAGAATTTCAGAACAGAATAGCAGAGCCTTAAACCAGGACTAGGCCCTTCTCTACATGGGGCTTGACCCTGTGCTACTTACACAGGGCACATATCCATGAAGTTGGTTGTGCCTCTGACTCCCGCGCTGTCATCCCACAGCTTTTTACGTTTTTCAAGCTCCCCTGTTGTTTATTTGTTTTGCTTGGAAGCTTAGTAGTCTGTGCGCCAGGGATGCTTGAGATGCCGAGGAGGAGGGGATACAGCCCCCTCCCCCGCCCCCCCAACTACTTCAGAGCATTGCATAACCTCCTGAGAGGAATGCGGGCTTTGGGTTCCCTCTAGAGCTTCATCACTAACAGTCACTTTTATAGCCATGAACCAGTGCAAACAATTCTTTAAAATGAGCTCAGAAACCATCGTGTCAGTGAGCTGTTCAAAAGGATACAGGCGAATTTGGATATTTCAAAAATTTCTTTGTTATGATCAGGGGAGGAAACCTTGTTCTTTCTGTTGGTCAGATTTGATGGCTTTAGGCCGACACAGGACACAAGGCAGGGGTAAGAAGACCACTAAGTCATTTCATTAAAAATAGAATCCACACAGGCCATCAAAATCTTCAGACCAGAGTTAAAGCTCAGAATTTTGATTAAGGATTGGCTAGGTTGAGACAGGAGTTAGAAGTGCCTAGCTGGAAACTCTAGCAGGCTGGGGCCACAGGCATTTGTGATGGGCCTTAAAAATCAGGCTAAGGAGGATAAATTTTACCTTGATGGCAGGGGGAGGTCAGCAACACGTTGTAACTAAAGGATTGGCATGATCCCATCTATAGTTTAGAAAGACAAATCTGGTGAGACCAGAGGTTATGGAAGAGAAGTTTGGGAAATCAGACAATAAAAGTCTGAACTTTTAAAAGAGAAAATTCAAAATTCAAGGAGTGTTTAGAGGTTAAATCTTGGCAATGGAATGGGTGTTTGGAGGTCAGAGAGTGGATATTTAGGGCTTAGATATTGTGTAACTGAGATCTTCGTAAGTGCTGACACCATTATTTGATATAGGGAGTGATGTAGCTTTTGAATGTAGGTGAGGTTTGGTAGGGTGAGGTCTGGAGCCGATGACCAAGAAAGAATTCTTGAGATGTCCGTGGTGCAAAATGGTGGTTTTATTAAAGCCAGGGGACAGGACCGGTGGGCAGAAAGAGCTGCTGCCCTGGGGTGGTGAGGGGTGGCTGATTATATACTTGGGAGTTGGGGGAGGTAAGGAAAAAGGGAGGTTTTCAAAAGAACTTTCATATGCTAAAGAGGACCTACAAGATACTCGAGGCCTCGCCGTTGTCAAGTTAAGGTTGTTTTTCCCTCTACTAAGGCATTAACAGGAAGCAGCTGGGAGCTTCCTGGAGCAACATTGGACTCTGCCTGCCTCAGGTATTTGTCAATGGGCTGCAGGTTATAAGGACTTTTAATTTTACCTATATTTCCTTCTGGAAGTTAGGTTATTGATAAGAATGCTTTTTCTTATAAGTCACTAAGACATTTGTAAACTGAGGGAGACTCCTGTCCTGCAGGACTGTGATCTCTGTTCAGTTAACCCTTTGTTTTTCCTTCCCTTTGCTTTAGGGCGGCCAGGAGTGCCTGAGGAAGGTCACAGATCCCACCTGGGAGTGGCGGGGATGGGGGGGTGTGATTTCGGGGTATTAGCTTGTGTTTTGTCCTCAGCTTGTCTTCTGCTCCCTCATCAGCGAGTATCAGAGTTAGAACAAATCAGTAAAATTCCCGTCTGGGGGTGAGTGTAGGTAGGGGGGCCTCCATTCTACATAGAAAGGTAGTAACAAACCAAGGGAGTTAGCTTTTTGACTTCCACCATTTGCAGCCACATCTTTAGAGATTTAGCCCGTTATAGTTTTTGAAATTATCAAGCAAAATTAAACATTGCCCAATAAACTCCTTTTAAATAAGGCCAAATAATTAGAATACAGCCGAGACGGATGTCTACCCAAAAATCCTGATAAAAGTTGCAATAACACAAGGCATTATGTGATGCATAGTACTCTTTGGCGTATAGATTATTTTGAGCTGAATACTTTGGGAAACCACAGACACAGGAGAAACTCTGCAAACAGAGAAGTTGCCCTTTTTGTAAGGGTAATTTTACATCAGAGAGGGGGCCTGTACCAGGAAGAGAGCTATTACCAGCAGTAACTTCCTCTGACTTATCTAGCTGGCAGGGTAACCCTTGTTTAACAAACATTTTCTCTTTTCATCTTCCCATAAATTGCCTTCCCTCCACTTTGAAGCCCTAGGCCCCTCTAAGGTATATAAGCTTCAATTATCTGGCTCATTTTGCAGGCCTCCTGTATGTACAAACATAATTTAAGTAGTTTTTCTTCTGGTATTCTGTCTCATGTCAATTTAACTCTTAGACCAGACCACATAACTTTGAAAAGTAGAAGGGAAAATTTTCCTCCTCAATAATATTAACAGTCTAAAAATGGATTTTCTGACTCTAGCAAAGTTACCCTATTATATAAAAAGAGATTTCAAAACAGAGCAAGCAAGCCTAGCTAAGAGAGTCTCTTTTAAAATGGGGTCAGAGGCGAGGTGGTAAGGGAGGAGAAATTTATGCACCTCCTGATTGGAGGAACCATGAATTTTTGCCAGCTGCAAGCCCTCAGCCTGGGCTTAACTCCCTCCTCAGCATGACACCTGAATCATTTGCATTCTTCACTTTGAAAGGAGCCAATGTGATTTGACAAGTTTCAATCTCTCATTTGCATATTAACTCAGCTGTGCCCAGTTTACCTGCTTTCAATCCCTGTTTTGCATAAGGGACATGATTAAGAACTACACTTGTAACCCTTGGCCTTTATAACCCCACATCCTCAGATAGCAAGTCAGGTTTCTACCTGAATCTGTGTCTCCTTAATTACCCAAATAAATGCCTATCTGCCCCACTATGGAAAACAGTATGGAGGTTCCTCAAAAAGTTAAAAATAGAACTACCCTATGACCCAGCAATTGTACTACTAGTATTTACCCAAAGGATACAAAAATACAGATTCAAAGGGGTACATGTTTATAGCAGCACTATCAACAATAACCAAACTATGGAAAGAACCTACATCCATCAACTGATAAATGGATAAAGAAGAGGTGGTATATATATACAATGGAATACTACTCAGCCATCAAAAAGAATGAAACCTTGCCTTTTGCAACAACATGGATGGAGCTAGAGAGTATTATGCTAAGTGAAATAAGTTAGAGAAAGACAAATACCATATGATTTCACTCATATGTGGAATTTAGGAAATAAGACAGATGAACATAGGGGAAGGAGGGGGGAAGAGAGAGGGAAACAAACCATTAGAGACTCAACTATAGAGAACAAACTGAGGGCTGATGGAGGGAGGTTGGTGGGGGATGAACTAGATGGGTGATGGGCATTAAGGAGGGCACTTGTTATGATGAGCACTGGTGTTCTATGGAAGTGATGAACCACTAAATTCTACTCTTAAAACCAATGTTACACTGTATGTTAACTAACTAGAATTTAAATAAAAATTTGAAAAAAATGCCTGTTTGCTTTATTTTTTAGCAAATTCGTGTTCAACAACTAAAACTGAAATTCATCGTTTGTAATGAGTCATCTACAAGTCAATGAATTATATTTCTGAAACGGATCTGAAAGGAAATAGCCCATCATTTCAGACTCAGTAGAAATGCTAGTGACAGAATGGTAGAGAAATAGAACAGAAGACCATGAAATGTCATCTTTTGGTTGAGCCCATTTGAGAACCACTCAGAAATACATCTCATTGAGATGCAAGTCTTTGCCCTTGTGTGACCTTAGGCAATCAACGAACTTCTGAGGTTACTTTGGTGGTGTTAAAAAATAAACTGAGGCATATTAAAAAGTTTAAGAGTTTATTTGAGCAAAAACTGATTTGAATAGGCAGTACCAAACCGGAAGTGGTTAGAAGGGCTCCAGCAACAGGAGCTGGGGAGGGATTTTTTATAGAGAAAAGGTGGAAGCAAAGCAAGGAAATTATTGACGATTGAATATAGCTTAGAGCCTAACTGGTTGTTTGTGATCAGTTGTCCTTAGGGTTTGATATCATAACCTTGAGGAATTTACAGCCTTAGGTTTTGGTTTGCTGACATAAACCTCCATGGTGGGTCACCTGGGTGGCCCAGACAGTTAAGCGTCAGACTCTTGGTTTTTGGCTCAGGTTGTGATCTCAGGGTCGTGGGATTCTCTCCTCCTCTCTCTCTCTGCCCCTCCCACTCATGCTCTCTCTCTCTCTAATGAATAAATAAATCTTAAAAAAAAAAACCTCCATGACATTAGAGCCTCCTCAGTCCAATGGCCTCCTTGTTTAATTCATTTAACAATGTAATAGGCCTTGCCTTCTATCAGCATTACAAAAACTATGGAAAGTTTTTCTTTCTCAGGAAAGAACCTGAGTCAATACTAGACTTTTAGGCCATTAGAAGTAAACTCCCCAAGAGGCAGCTTTCCAGAAAATTTCAATCTGAGCCCATTTTACTTAGCAGAAATGTTTCTACAACCTTGCCCACCCTTCCCAGAGCTCGGTCCACTACATTACTATAAAATGTAACTAGTCCAGAAATTGAGATAACCACAAGACCACAGTGGAGGAACACACTGATTTTGCCTGTGGATGCTGGGAAGCTTTACAATGAAGATCAATTTTTTAAAAAGATTTTATTTATGTATTTGACAGAGAGAGACAGCAAGAGAGGGAACACAAGCAGGGGGAGTGGGAGAGGGAGAAGCAGGCTTCCCGCGGAGCAGGGAGCCCGATGCGGGGCTCGATCCCAGGACCCTGAGATCATGACCTGAGCCGAAGGCAGACGCTTAATGACTGAGCCACCCAGGTGCCCCAGTGAAGATCATTCTTGTGCGTTTCAGCCTATTCTAGAAGGATGGCTTAGAATTGTTCAGGCTGAATTAGGGAAAGCATGATATGAACAGGTGATCCTGGCTTGCTTTCTTTGCAAGGAGTTCTTGCTGACGCTCCTCTCCTCAGAAATCTTTAAGCAGCCGGTGCCCTCTGGAGGTGATCTAATGTGACCTGCCTGATAGGTATGCTCTATATGGATTGAGACTACCCGACCAAATCAGAACCTTCTTAGACTGTGTCAGGAAGTAAAAGGTGGAATATAGAAAAAGAGCATCAGAGCCACAGAAATAGGGTGGGATGATTAGAGGAGAGAGATCACCAGATGAATGCCTCTGAGGAAATATAAGAGTTAATAAGAGTTACTGTTGAGTCACCATTGGAGTCTGACTCTGTAGCTAAGAATGTGACTTTCTTTGCTTCTAATAAAGTTAATTTGTATGTTGAGACCCACAAAATGGAGACAGCCCTAGTGGCCCAGCTCATGTCACAAATCTAAACCTAACTCAGCCTGCTCTTACAAGAAACATCTGTCAAGGAAACCTAACATACACTAACCACAGTCCTCCAACCCAGCTTTAGCTAGCTTACCTTACTCTAGAAAATGCGATCTGCTGGCCTTATAAGGAAATTTCTGACCTCCTAGCCAATCCTGCTTTGTTTCCATGTTGCTTCTTCTAAGACTCTGTAAAACTCAAGCTTGCCCAAAATCCCTTGGGAAAAGTGCTTCACTGCTTGGAAGGCACGGTACTCTCCCAATCCATGGATTGTTCTTCCTTGAATAAAGGACATCAAACTCATTATTAAATTGTTTTTGTTTTGTCATTTGAAACTTTACTTTTTTAATGTATGTATTAAGAGTCATCACATAATGTGGTAGATTAAAGATGGCCAAAGATTCCTATGGCTCCTGCCCTCAAGAGGTGGGTCTGTGTCTTCATCCCTTGAATTTAGATTGCAGAAGAGATGTTGTGAGATTTTGAGCCTAGTCCTCAGGAGGCTTTGTACCTTTCACTCTCATTTTTTTTTTTCACTACTCCCACGTAAGCAAGACTGAACTACCCTGTTGTAGAGGCCCTGTGGAAGAGCCTCTCTGGCCGACAGCCCACCAAATGCCCAACAGGTGTGTCCATCCTAGACCATCCAGCCCAAGCCAAGCCATCAACTGACAGCTGATGAGTGAATGAGCTTAGCTGAGACAGGCAGAAAAACTGCCCAGCTGGGCCCAGCCCAAATGGCCAACCCACCAACCTGCCAGCTAATAAATGATTGTTGTGTTAAGCCACTAAATTTTGGAGTGGCAGCGAAGGCTGAGTATATTGCTCTTATTTGAAACATGAGAGAGTTTAACATATCTGCCATGGAAAGGAGTTTGGCTATTTTTTTTCATTTATTGCCATTTTCCAGAAATGATTCTTTTCAAATTGGATGAAAGGTAACTTTCCTAATCTAATGCAAACTAGGGGAGACTAAGGCATGAGATAATGAGAGCCTGAACTAAGGTAGTAGAAGTGAGGATATTAATAAGAGGACAGGTTAATGGGTATTTCAGAGACTTCCAAGTCACATTCCTAAGCAGGGCTATGGATGGCATTTTCATTTTACAAATATCCCATCTATTGTGAATAATTATAGATTTGTGTGCCAATGATTGTTCTGAGCAATCCGAATAATTGAAATTGCTGGAAAAATCCTAAATTCTGCAATAATTTGGGTTTTCCTCTTCAAAGCACTACTCATATGAATGAGGGCAATATTTCAAATAAGTTTGTGCATATAAAATTTCAAAGAAAGTTAAATAATAGGAACAACAAAATATGAAAACCTTGATTGAGAAAAAACCACAAGCTAGAACTCTCATGTTCATTTCCCTACATTTTGATTTTTGGGAGTAAGAGTTATATTGTAGAATATGTTTCAGTAGAAAATTTAAAATATATTACATATTATTCTATGACCCTAAAATAATAAATCTTGATTATAGACAATGCAGGAAATTACATCAAAGTAAAAATAAGAAAATTAAACACCCATATTCCCACTTGCCAGAGATAACCATTATTAATATTTTGATGTATATACCATAAATCTGCCATATAACATAAACATACGTTATATAATATACACAAGTACTTGTGTATGTATTACATGTGTGCATTATATCAAATTTGGACCATACTGACTATATTGCTTTATACCCTCCATTTTTCTTGTATTATGAACATTTTATATCCTTTAAAAATATGAATTTTAGGGGTGCCTGTGTGGCTCAGTCGGTTAAGTGTCACGTGTGATGTCAGAATCACATTGCCAGGACTTTCAGTTCTTTTCATTGGTTCGTTTCTATCCTTTCTCAAAAATAGCTGGTGTTGGGGCACCTGGGTGGCTCAGTTGGTTGAGCGACTGCCTTTGGCTCAGGTCATGATCCTGGAGTCCCTGATTGAGTCCCGCATCAGGCTCCCTGCTCAGCGGGGAGTCTGCTTCTCCCTCTGACCCTCCCCCCTCTCATGCTCTCTCTCTCTCATTCTCAAATAAATAAATAAAATCTTTAAAAAAAAAAAGAATGCTTTAGAAAAAATAGCTGGTGTTTGCATTCCTAGGGAACACATACCTGACCAGGATTCCTTGAAATAACTTATTTTATTTTTTAACAGTTTTCTGAGATATAATTCACATATAAAAATTGTATACATTCAATTTAATTAAAAAAATTGTTTTGAGTGAGAGCGAGATCCCAAGCATGTGTGTGTGGGGGACGAGCAGACGGGGAGGGAGAGAGAGAGAATCTTAATCAGGCTCCACACCCAGTGCAAGGCCTGACACAGGGATTGATCTCACAACCCTTAGATCATGACCTGAGCAGGAATCAAGAGTCGGACGCTTAACCAACTGAGCCACCTAGGTGCTCCCCAAAATTGTGTACATTTAAGACATACAAATTGATGTTTGATATACATAACATTGTGGAATGATCATCACAATTAAGCTAATTAACATACCTTATTATCTCTCCATAGTTACCATTTTGTGTGTGGGGAGTGGGAGGGTAGAGATTTAATTCAGGATATATCCTCTTAGCAAACGACAAGTATACAATACAGTATTATTAACTATCATCACTATGTGGTACATTAGATCTCCAGAAATTATTCCTCTTGCAAAACTGAAACTTTGTGCCCTTTAACCTATATCAACCTGTTTCCCCCTCTCCCCAACCCCTTAGCCTCTGTGCTTTTGTGAGTTTGACTATTTTAGATTATATATATAAGTGAGATCGTGCAATATTTCTCTCTTATTTTGCTTAGTGTAACTTCTTCTAGCTCCATCCATGTTGATACAAATGGCAGATTTTCTTTGTTTTAAGGCTGAATAATATTCGTGTGTGTGTGTGTGTGTGTGTATGTCTCATATTTTCTTTAGCCGTTTGTCCATTGATGAACACTTAGGTTGTTTTCATATCTTGGTTATTGTGAATAATGATGCAATGAACACGGGAGTGCAGATCTCTCTTTGTGATCCTGTTTTCAATTCCTTTCAAATACAGAAGTGGAATTGCTAGGTTATATGGCAGTTCTATTTTCAATATTTTGAGGAGCCTCCATACTGTTTTTCATAGTGGCTGCACCAATTTATATTCCCACCAACAAAGAACAGGGGTTTCTTTTCTCCACATCCTTGCCAACACTTGTTATCATTTGTCTTTTGGATAATAGCCATCCTAGCAGGTGTGAGGTGGTATCTCACTGTGGTTTTGATTTGCATTTCCCTGGTGATGAAAGATGTTGAGAACTTTTTCAAATGCCTGTTACTATTTGAATTTCTTCTTTTGAGAAGTATTTATTTAGGATGTTTGCTCATGTTTGTTTGTTTGTGTAATAGACCTATAGAGGGGGAATCCACATAGACATGAAATTCCCTCTTTGCCAATGTTTTAATTGGGTTAATTTTATTTTTGTTATTGAGTTGTATGAGTTATTGAGTTGTATGAGTTCCTTATATATGAGGAATATACTCTCAATATATGAGAGTATTAATCCCTTATTGGATACATGGTTTGCAAATATCTATTCCTATTCTTTAGGCTGCTTTTTCATTTTGTTGATTTTTTTCGTTGCCATGCAGAAGCTTTTAATTTTGATATAATCCCACTTGTCTATTTTTACTTTTGTTGCCTGTGCTTTTGATGTCAGATCCAAAAAATTATTGCCAAGATCCATGCCAGGCAAGTTTTTTCCACTTTTTTCTTCTAGGAGTTTTTTAACAATTAAAATTGTTAATAAAACCCAGAATGAATATTTGAAATAGGCAGTAAAATAGACAAACATCTGATGAGTTCAATGATGAAAAAAGAGAAAGAAAACACAAATATCAATCAAATGAGAAAGAATATAGCTGCAACTAAATAAATTTGATATAATTCATGACCAATTTAGAGATTTAGATAAAATACTGGAAAAGCACAGACAATAGACATTGATTGAGTTCAACGAAGTACAAGAAATTGAAAAATTTGTTAGCAATCTATTTCCATAAATGCACTGGATCAAGATCTATCAAAACTTTAAAGAAGCTCTTTTTTATTTAAGTTATTCCAAAGAACAAAGTCAAATTTCCCAATTTATTTTACCAGTGTTATTTTATTAACAGCATTACTAAGATATAGAATATTCTGCTTAGGAAGAAAAAGAACGAGGACCTATAAATTTAAAATCAGAACAGAGACCAATGAAATCACATGTTTTTCTGTATACATTCATATTTGATTATTGTTATAAATAGGATAGTCATCATTTTTTCAGTCTCAGTCTGAATATGTCCATACAGTTTAAATGAGTAAAGGACACAGAACTTTTAGTGAGAAGTTGTGAGTGTAGTACCGGATATTCTAACTAGTTGTGAGGCTCTAGGCAAGTTCATTAAGTTCTCTGACTCGAATCTGATAGGAGCATAATTCCTCTTTTATGTACCTCATAAGTAAGTAGAAAATAAACTTTCTGTGAAAACACTTGGCTAAAGTTAGTAAACAAATGCAATTAATGTCCATGTGTAAGATGTTATGCTAATTTTGCCTTAATATTTGGTTGACATTTTAAAAATTTAAACTTTTAGACTGTAAACTACCGTATAGGTTTAGGACTACAAAACTCAGTTACCCTCTAAGGTGAATGAAAATATCCAAGTTAGTAATTACAAGACATGTATTAAGCTATGCCATCATTTAATTGCAATAAGAACTTACAGTTACAAAAATACAGGTAAAATATCATAAAAATATTCCCATGTACTGTAGTTTAGGAGTTCTTGCCCAAAGGCTGAATTACCTGGCATCAGCCACTGCTTTGGGTACTCAGAGATTCAAACCGTCCAGATTTCGCAGCGTGTGCAAGAGGTGTTAGTCCACGGGTCAGATTTTTTCATCCTTCTCCTCTGTGATTACATCTTACCTCTCAGATATATGCTCTTCAAAGATGAGATGACAGCAAAAACACTCCAATTCCCTCACATGCACCCAAACTATCAAAATGTTTATTTTCTGCTCAACATTTAGCCAAGAGTCACCCACTTTTCCTTAGATTTTTATGTGTCACTATGCTGATTTTGTAAGAGCTATGATTCCTTCTGAAACTTTTTTCTTGCCACACTAAGTAGTGATGTGGAACATTTGGTAGGTGAAGAATTTGCTGTTGTAAATTCAACCACATAAATTAAGATTATTCTTAAGTAAAGAATTTAACTTCTGGAAAGTTAATCAGAAAAAAGCCCATTTTATCATATGCTTCAGTCAACTAAAATGGAACAGATGTAAACAACAAAAACATGCTTTGATCAATGCCCTTCGGCTGCACCACCAGAGAAAACTGGCTGGATTCTGTCTTCTTCTAGACTGGTGGCCCGGGACCAGTTGCCCAAACTTGGCTAGTGGCTAATTCCGCTTTCCATATGTTGACCCTAGTAATCACTTGCTCTTCCAAAAACAAATTCCTTCTGTAAATCTCAAAAGGTCAATTCAGAATGTAGTAAATTTAAAAGAAGCTGGGCATAGATGTTTGTTAAATATCAAAAGGCAATGAGGAAAATAAAGAAAAAAATATGAAAATCTAGAATGAAAGAAACTTCTTCACTGAGGGAAAATAATTCTAGTAGATAGTTTTGTTTGATGTCAACCCAACCCCCTTTCTCTGAAAATTTCAGCATCCCTGATTATGGTATGTGACCCCTTCTTCCAGAAACAAAACAAAACAAAAAAACACCAAAGCTGACATATTAACACATGGATGAACGTGGAAATCGAACCCAAACTGGGCAAAGTCCATTCTCCTCCTGATGCTTAAAATGGAAATTCAAACATCATCAGTTATTCTTTTGGTCTGGCTGGAAAGGAAGTGATATCAACCAAGGAGCTGTGTGGAGGCTGCCTTCTTACTTCCAAATGCACTGGGGAACAGAAAGCCAAGTTTTCAGGGGAGTGGGGGAGAGAAAGAGAAAGAGAGCGAGAGAGTGAAACCGAATGATGGAGTGAAGTTTCTTTCAGGATTTTGACACCTTTTCAATTTCTCATTTCAATTCATCATGAGGCTCTTCATTCCTCTTCCTGGATTTTCTGAGACACCACTGTGCCTTTATAGATAAATTCCCCTTTTTTCTTTAGACAGCCTTTGGTTTCTGTCACTTGTAACCAAGAGTTTTAACTAAAACAAAGGACCAGTAAAGTAAGATAAGAGGGAAGGAATCCGTAAAAGATATATGAAGACATCAAATAATCATTCGTGGTGTCAAGAAGCCAAAGAACAGTCTCAGGACTAAAATGTGTGTTAGAAGAAGGCTCTTTGCCCCTTACCTGCTCCATATTACTTTGTATTGTTCTTTAGCCTGGATGGTCTAAGAATATAAGTGATTTGGAGGGAGGGGGTCAGTGGTCTGGAATATGTCAAACTATCTCTTTCAAAGTATAAAACTAGCTATTGCACCTTGAACTGTGAGCATGAAAAATGCTTGGCAGGATTCTTTGGATTTTGGAGACAGTATGTATTGCATTTGAATGTGCTGTTCTGAAACATTTTTAAGTAATGCATATGGCTGCTGGATTTTAGTGAGTCCGGAGTAAGAAAAGGCACTTCTGCAGCCCTGCCCCCCGAGAGTTGTGGCACAGCAGATTCAACAATGCTCAAAGGTTCTGTGGCAAATAGAGATGCTGCATGGGGTTTCTGAATAGTGCCAGTAGGAGAATCACGTACAGATCCCTAGGGTTTTGGAGCCAATCATGTTCTCTGTTGTCTTCTATTTTTTGAGAAGCAGTTCCTGGTTTGATACTGGATCCCGGCAGAGTCTGAATGCCTGACCGTGGGCCATCAAATGGCCATGGAGCTAAGCCACCAGTCAGGAGCTATGTGTTAACTAGCTCATCATGTTTTCAGTTTGGGAGTGTGCAGCAGCAAGCCATCATCAAGGGGAAGGGGTCTAAGTGTGGGTTTGAGCGGCCACTGAATGCACAAGGAATTTGCATGAACAGATGGTTCAAACCTACAGCTTCTCTTCCTGCATGCTTCCTGTCCCTCAGTCTCTCAGACTGCATGTATACTCTCATGGGCAATTCCTTTCTTTCTTCCTTTCTTCCTCCCTTCCTCCCTTCTCCTTCCTTCCTTCCCTCCATCCTTCCTTCCTTAGATATTTATTTATTTATTTATTTACTTACTTACTTATTTAGAGAGCACGTGAACAGGGGGAGGGGCAGAGAGAGAATCTTCAGCAGATTCCATGCTGGGTGCAGAGCCCTCCGGGGGGCGGGGGGGTGGGGGGTGGCGTGTGATCTACAACCCTGAGATCATGACCTGAGCCAAAATCAAGAGTTGGTCACTTAACTGACTGAACCACCCAGGCGCCCCATCTCATGAGCAATTTCTTATGACCAGTTGACTAAGGAGGGAAAAATCCAGGTCTGGTACAAATGTTTTTGCATGAGATGCTAGCACCAACCACATTTATAGTCACAATTGGGAGTGTCCTACAAAGACAATAGTGAAGAAAAATCCTTCCAATAGGCAGAAATGTGAGCAGTACGTATGGCTGTCCCTTTTTTTCTTCAGTTTATACCAAAACCTTCCTCAAGTGCTCTAGGCAGATTATTTCCCTGATTATTTGTGTTTCCGTTATGTTCCATGTAGAGCGCTAACACGGATTTATCACTGTGCATCTGATTGACCCTGTCTCCACTGTGATCTTGAGGGCAGAACCTGTGTTGCACTTCTATTGTAGCCTCTTCATCTGGAAAATCCCTGGTGCACAGTACGCACACAGTAACTGTTCTTAAAACCTCTTTATGGTGTTGGCTCCTAGATCTGTGGATATGCTTGTCCCTGGGGTCAGGGAGGCATGACGGAAGCATTGTGGTTTAGTGAGAAGGCTGGCTTTGAAGACAGAAGGACAATCCTGCTTCTGCCTCTCACTGGCACTGTGACCTTTTACACACTGAGGAAGCTCAAGGTCTTTACCTTTCAACTGTGAAGGAAGATAACTGACCCCGTATTGTCTCACCAATTATTGGGGGTGGAGGTAGAGATATGAGACAAACCAACCTTTGTGGAAATAGGCAGGGATTTTCTAAAGAAGTGAGATAATCACACTTCAATGGTTTGAAGGAGGTTGGGTTCTCAGAGAGAATGGTGAGCCTTGGGAAGGAAGGTGGGGAAGGCAATGGCTTGGGAATGTTCGTGAGAGGAACCCTATTGAGTAACATGAGAGTAACCTTGTTTACTTTCTTCATGTGTTCACATCCTCCATAAAATAAAATTTCCTTGGGAATGTTGTAATTCTCTCTAGTTAATCACAACCTTTTATAATTTTTTTACTACTAAATTTTATTTAACCCAGTATACCCAAAATATTATCATTTCAACATGTAATCAAAATACACATTTATTAATGAGATATTTTATGGTTGTTGTTGTTTGTACTGTCTTAGAAATCTGGCGTGTGTTTTATACTTACAAGACACATGTGGCTAGTGGCTACTATACTGAATGGTACACTTCTGGATTATCTGCCCAGAACATTTAACAAATGGGCAAAGCAAGGTCCAGAGAGAGGCAATGACTGGCTGTCGGGCCCCAGAACGGGACCATCCCTGGCCTCCCAGGAGAGGTGTTGCCCATACATGGATCAGGCTTGAGGTGGCCTGCACAGCCTACCAGCTCATCTTACCTACCAGCCCCTGATGGTCTTCTGAGGGATCGTCAGCTGGAAGCACTGAGTTCATGGGCAGGGAACGAATACTTGGGGTCTGCTTCTTCTCTTACACCCCCACATTTGGTGACTGAAGGGGAACCATGAATCACACCTTCCTTCACAGCCTAGTTTGGAGGTACTTTGGTAAATAGGGGAGCAGAGAGTATCAGGAAATTCGACCTACCCCACTTCACTGTATCACGAGTGCAAGGAGTAGGTCTGTGGTCCAGTCCCATTCAGTGGCCCGCAGCAAACTTGGAGCAAAGGGGAGAGGCACAGGATGAAATCACCATGGTCCTATGGAAGACTCAGAAGTAGTAAAATCTCTTAATGCCTACAGAACGATTCATATACAGATTCTTTTTTTAAAAAAAAAATCAATAGAAAATTGCTTTTCTATATATCCTACAAAGACTGCTTCCTGGGACTACTGTGTAAAAGTCTATTATGTTTGAAGTTCTGTTGGGTAATTTTTTTTAACTCAGCAGACAGCAGTAAGGAGTGAATTATTTTTGTTCAAGTAATACCAGGTACATATTATTCTGTAGTTTTACAGGAAAATATGCTCCTCTTCATGGAGAGTGATATAATCATTTCTCAGTGTTGTAAACCTTTCAGACAAAACTAGGTGTGCCGAGGAAGACTGAGACTTTGTTAATGTTGGTGGTAAGTCCCATGTGTTCATCCTCATCCTCCATTCTTCCAGTGAAGAGGCGGGAAATGCAGTCTGTTTCAGCAAGGAGATAGTCATTGCCACAGAGAAGACAACAAATGCTCTACGACTTCCGAGCTCTTAGAAAATATCATTCCATATGTGAAAAACAGATACGTATCTGAGTTGCAAAGAATCTCTGGTTATTTCAAAGAGGTAGCTGCTTTGCCTTTTATTTAAGAAGTTTTATGGAGAAAGTAAGTTTAATGGCATCACATAAAGATGCTTTGTTCAGATTCAACTGAAATTCATTATAACTTTATTTCACGTTAGGTCTACGAATTCTCAGAGCAACTTTTCCCAAATGTTAATAGATACAATAATGGGTATTCTTTCACCATTATGTTTTTCGCTCTTAAATAAAGTAGGAAATGATGTGTTAAATTTAAACAGGTGTGTGTGTGTGTTGCAGAAGCTTTAAAATGTCAAGAGGCACACCGGCTCTCCCAGAGGGAAATATAGTATGAAATGTTTTCCAAACTTATGTGACCACAGAATTACTCATAAGAACATTTCAGAGAACAATTATGCCCCAGAATACATGTTGGTAAATCCATCTTACGCGGTTGTTAGTTGAGCTGATGACCAGAGTGTTATAAACACCATTAAAAATGGTTTAGAGCCAGGAACGATCACTTAAGCTGAAGGGAAATGGAGGTTGCATGCAGGAGGCATTTGAGCTGGGCCATGAAGGATGAGGAAAATTCCAACAGGCAGGTTTGGTTAATTGGGAACTTTTCAGGTGCAGGAAGAGGCATAGGCAGATGTTAATTGCCTATGTTAATATAATCGGCGTAATACTCTTACTAGATTTCCAAGAGAACAGAGCTTAAACAGAAGGTCAAATTCTTACTCAGAAGCAGTACCCTTTATACACAGCCTTTACATATTAAGCTCGCAAAGAAGACTGAACAAATATGTAGAATCTTGGATTCTAAACTAAAGCATTTGGATTTAAGTAATGTGCAACTTCCCCCCTATTTCTTACCCTGCACAGAGAACATAAACATTTAGTATTTTGATGTAAAACTATGTAAATATGTAAGTACTATAACTTGTGAATAGACTTCAGTGTTCGTGTGTCTTAGTAGAACCACTGAGAAGTTTACATACAGAAACACGTGTAGCCATCTTCAACATGTCATTAATCTTCTGTCACAGGAAGGGCTGTGCTCTTTCAATCCCAGGGAAGTAAACAGGCCTTCCTCCCCATTCCCTCCTGACACCTCGAAGGGCCTCATGTGAACGATAAGCCTGTAATATGACAAGGCTGACTTCTGTAAAGCATATGTAGGAAACACACGTTTGGTGCTGCAAGTGGGGAGCTTTTGCTGGTTTTGTAAATGGTTAAGGCAGCGTATGTTCCAGTATCTTAGTGACAGAGGGGAGATGGTGTTCTAAACCGTATTTCCAAATACGGAAGTAGGAAACCCCGAGGCTTCACCCTTGGTTCTTTCAGGTAATAGTTGCTCAAAAGGGCAGATGCAGCGGGTAGGGAATTATTTCCGTATTGAACGTAAATCCTCTAGTGTAAACGAAGAGTTGTGGCGGTTTGCACCCAACTTGCTGCAGCAACAAATAACTGTTCTGTGGGCTTCTCAGTGCTGTCACAGACGCTCGCTTCTCAGGACCCAGCGCCGGCACGGGAGGCGGCGGTTTATTGGGTAACCCTCCTGGAGCCTGTCTCCCGGGGAGGAATCCGCGTCAGGGCTTTCCTGCTCCCTCCGGCTCCTACACAGCCCACCGGCCCGGCCTCCCCACCCACGCCCGACTCCCGTGCTGCCCGTGCTGACAAGCAGCTGGTCTGACAGACCGACTGGTGCTCCTGTGTGCACGGTACGGGAGGAGCTGCTCTCCCTCCTCCCAGGCAACATGCTCCAGCTGGAAAGGTCGCTTAAAGACAACGCTCGATTTAAGTCATGTGTTTTCCTCCTCACGGCCCCCGCTCCCCCATGTCACGCAAGCCACGACACATCCACAACATGGCTCTAAGAGCCTCCGCCCGTGGGGTGTTGCAGCCTGAGGAGAAGGCACAGTCCGGGCAAGCCAGAATAATATTTTTGAGCTGGGCTCCTGTTTCCTCAAAAGAGAGAGGTAGGGAGCTGCCAGCACATCGCAAAAATCTCCACATCCCCTGCCAATGTGCTGAATACAATGGTGCCAAGCTCCCCTTCCAGTGAGAACTGAAGGGTCTGCGGTCTGGTTGAGGGCGCCTTTCATGTGGGTGTTTGACAACAGAAGCATGCCACGACGAATCCAAGAAAATAAATTTATTAAACTTTTAAGGAAAAAAATCCACAGACATAAGGAAAGTTAAATATAAACTGCAGGACACAACTAGTCATACTAGTGAATAATGGCTTGTGTGGCCAGCAAAGTACCAAAATGACATTCTGAGACTGATTGAGGTATTTAGCTATTTTTGGCTATAGAAATTGTTGTCAGCCTATTGTGAAATAGTAAGATAGTTTTCCCAAGCACACAGTTTTAAGTTGAATTAGGTTCTACATTGATGAAATTGCATATGAAACTAAATTATGTAGCTCTTAGAGAAAACCATAGCAGCAAGGTAGCAGAAAACCTATTAAACACTTATTACAAAGTAACATGTTGAACTTGGAACACCCAGTTCTAGCTTTTCACTGTCCTTCCTGCAAGAAAGAGGGAATTTAAAATTACCAACCATTAAGCCTGTTTCCTAAAAAGGTCTGAGCTAAATGGCAAATACTATTTAAGTTACAGCTAACTTTAAAGTTTCATTAAATGTAAAAAAAAAAAAAAAATACTTAAAGTGAGAAGCATTCTTCAGTGAGATGAGATTCTTCTCCTTTGACAAACCTGTTGGGGAGCAATCCCAACGCTCCTAAGAATGGTGCTGAGGTTACTAAGGGATTGAACAATAATTTATACATCATTTCAGGCCCCTTCTTTTCCTTCTGACTACCCGCTTTGAGGCCAAGCCACTCAGAGGGGAAATAAAAAATGAGGAGACTTCTTCGTTTGCTACTTTAAATAAACCCGAGAAAGGGTTTGGTGAGGAAGAACGTTTCCGCTATGGGTTTAAGAAAATCTTGACTTCTCTGTGGGGATTTAAAATCTTGTTCTTTCTGTTTCTTGTTACCAGGAAGAGTGGGTATATGTCTGGCTATCGGCTGTGAAACAAAAACCTATTTCTTGAACTTTCTATTCCATGATCTGGTTGAACTTTGCTTCGACCTGCTTCAACTTACAAAATGCTTCTTGTACTTTATTCCCTTCTTCGGTAACCATGTAATAAAATCAAGTCCTGTCTGCAGAGCTGCTACTGTGGAGGTTCTGGGGCCTACCTCTCATGACCCGCCTGCACTAAGAACTCCCTCCCCGTCCAGCAGGAGCACCCCAGCAGCCTGCCCACAGGGCCTGGCTGTCCTTTCTACCTCTCCTACTACGGAGCTCTCTGACATGAACCAAAATTCAGGTAAGAAAGAGTTTTTTGTCTGACTGTTTTGGTTCACGACAAGGTGACCTGTGCATCCACCTGAAAGTTTTTTTCAGTTAACAAATATTTGAAAAAAAAATTTTAAATAAGATGAGCCTGTTCCAGTAATGCAGGTAACTACAATCATTTTAGAACTGTTTAAGGAGTTTGGGGAGGTATAAAAAGGGCCTGGTAAAAAACTAACCTGCTTATTTGTTTTTCTTTAGGTGTACTGACCGAAGCAGTAAACCAGCTTTACACTGTAGTCACTACATTCTTTAGACGGGTCTGCATGAACTACAGTACACAGCGTGTAGTGTGATACAAAATAGCCGTGCTTGAAGTGTAAATTATTAAAAATATCTTTATAAATTTTATGTCAAAATAAATGTTTTACATATCCAAACTATTTTTTGCCTTCCTACCTATAGTTTTAGTTCCCAATTATTTAAAAAAAAAAAAATAGCCTGTGCTCTGATTTGCATTCCATTTTCCTGAACTGCAAAAGCCACCTGATTTTTCGCTTTTTCAAAAAGCATGATTTACTATACATTAAAAACAGCCATTCAATGCTTAGTATCACAAAATTAACACCCACATTAACAAGACAATCAGTGCCGCTAAACAGTCTTTGAGACAATTCTTTAAAATATTTACAATTCACAATAGGAATATCTATCTGCTTAGGCCTCCTTCTTTTTTTTTTTTTTTTTTAATATTCTGTTTCAACAATTCAGGAAAAGGCATTTAGAATCCACCCCCTCATCGCCCCCAGAAAGGTTTAAACATCGTTTTGGTTTAAGCACTCAGGCCCTAGCCAACTCTTTACCATTAAATACGTAGCTTGTGGGAAATCCAAGCAAGGCTACGGCATGATTTTGTTCAGCTGGTCTGTGCTCACGTAGCCGCACGATGAGAGAAACTCTTTGTCGGGCAAGGGCAAGGCAGTCGCATTGAGCACGAGGCCCCGTGGAGACTGAACGATGTGAATGGAGGTGTAGTCCGGGACGGGCATCCCCGAGCTCGGAGCCCGCTCTGCGGTCCCAGACCGGCCAGCGGTAGTGGTAAGGCTTTCTGTGGTGATGTACATGTCTTCCTGGTTAAAGCTTGGCTCTACACACGATTCAACCTTGGCGTGCGGGGCCACAGTGATGCACTTTTTGGCATCGGCCTCGCAGAAGTAGGCGCTGTCCATGATGAAGTTTGCTTGGCAGAGTGAGCCCACTTCCGGAGGCCTGTCACACGGGGATATCCCTGCCTTATTCTTTTGGCCTGGGGAAAGGACCACACTCCCGGCTGGAGTAATGTCGCTTACCTGGGCATAAAAGTCAATGTTTGCCAGTGAACTCGGGTTGCTCAGCTGAGGATGGGCAGATTGATGAGTTGACTCAGTTCCACTAATCACAAGTGGTCTTGGTTTGTTTTCCTTTGCCAGGATAACACTGGGCTGCTGAGTGGTAGGGGCAGTATCACTAGAGGGTAAGTTATTTTGATTCTTCTGGTCAAGGCACAAGAGATCTACTTCCCCTTTTAACCTCTGTGACTGAGGAACCTCTGAAGTACCATCACACACATCACTGGCACTGAAATCAGTCTCCAGAATGTCAGGCTCATAACAGCTGGTACGTCCAGAGTCATCATCCTTTGCCCCGAGGATGTTAAGTGATTTCTCATGGTCGTTGCTGAGAAGTCTGTCTGTGTCTGATCCTTCAGTCTTTTCGTCTGGGTCATCAATATCCAATTCAATGAATTCAACCCAAGAGTCATCGTTGTAGAATTCAGGTTTATAGTTGTCATGAATGGCTAAGATTGTGTTCACCTCTTCTAATTTTCCTTCCTAGAAAGCAGAAAGAAAATGAAATCTATGAGAAGAAACTCACAATGATTAAAGGATTTGACAAATAACACTCAGAGACTAAAATTATGGTTACAATAAGATCAATAGTAACAAAACCATATAATAAAAAACACATTAGTATAGAACTTTTAAACATACAAGACATTCTCCTAATTTTAAGATACGTTATTTTGAAACATTTTTCTCCAGAGGGGTTAAAAAATGGAACGTGATACTTGCAAAAGCTCTCAACAGAAGACAATGGTCTTTAGGTAGCATTTGATTAGTGTTATCCGTCACGTAGATAATTTATTAAGTACCTTGAGGAGATCTGGATCAATTCCTTTAATCTTTGGAACTGGAACTGGGGGAAGAATCAGCATCTTAATCCTTGAAAACAAATGAAATTTTGGTTTGACATATCTGCAAAATTATACATTCTCTTATTTCAAAAGATAGGAATAAAATATTGGTGGCACTATTACTTATTCCAAATATTCTGGTGCTCCATATATGTGGAATATGAGAAAGAAAATATTAAGTAGTAAATGATAAGGAAAAACTATAGAAGAAAAAAACCCAAAAATCAACAAAAAAAGCCCTCACGTGAAGTCAATTTAAATAAAACATGGTTTCCTAAAATCTTTTTTCCCTTACGTCTTTATTGAAAGCCAGCATTAGTATTTGGGAATGAGAAATTTGATTCCATCTAAGGCCAATTTCCATTTCGTCTATAAGAATGGCAATTTTAATGTACATCTCATCAGTAATTTGCAGAGAAGAGGAAGAAAGAAAAGAAAGAAAGAAAGAAAGAAAGAAAGAAAGAAAGAAAGAAAGAAA